>NW_020838014.1:7765495-8290670 GCF_003676395.1 Aethalodelphis obliquidens | reverse complement strand
CCTTTCGCCCTGCCCCACCAGGCCACATCTCTGACTCCTTCCAGACCTTCCAGCAGGGTCGAAGAACTTCATGACAGTGTAAAAGTTTGAGGTCTCTCACTTGTGGAAAAGCCTTAAGATCTGTTTAAAGAGAAGGTGGGGTGACTTCATGACAGCCCTACAGAAATTAAGACCTGTTGGCAAACTATTTCTCCTGTGAATTTTTTATACACAGAAGAATGAACAATGAGAACTCCGCTGAGATTTGTTTTGGAAGGAGATAGGTAAGTGGTATCAGGACATGTGTAGACAACTTAAGAGTGATCGCTGAGGGATTGGTTGCTATCAATGGTGACCTTCACAAGACCCCAGGCAGCCTTGTGTATTAGCATGGCCTAGGCAACTGGAAGGCAGGTGCCCCCAAGATTCCATGACCGCCCCCCCACCTACCAGTTCTGTTATTGCAACTCCAGACGGTAATGTCGCATGCTGGGTCCTCCTCTGTCACTCCTGAGTGTGAGCTATAGACGGTGCCTTTGGCTCTGAGCGCTGGCATAATGAACCTTGTTTTTGCGGTTGCAAACCCTCAAGTTTCTCCCAACAGTAAGTTAAGAATTCCAGTTTCTGTCATCCCTCAGTCCTGATTAAACTTATGTGATTTCACATGTTTTTAATCCATCATATGTTTGGGTTTCTTCTCCCCAGTCCCTGGCTCTACCTTTTCTGCCACATGTCACCATGGCAGTATCTCTTGGCCCTTTATCTGATCCGAGGGTAGAACTTACACTCACGCAAATCAACCATGAGCTTCAGTTGTAGCTGGCAGAGAAGAAGCAGGACTTCCAAGACCTCCCAGAGAAATTCCTTGTATCCCAAGCTACTGCCTACTCCCTGGCCAACCAGCTGCAGAAATACAGTTAAGTCCTAGGGGTCATGGTGACCAACGTGATGAATGATCATGGTCTTCCCTCTGAGAAACAAAAACTCTCCAGACTTGGTCTCCTATTCCCTTTGTCATTTTGAATTTCATTCTGACCACAATCCAGGAAAGGTAGAAGTGGCTCTTTTACCCTCAGTTCCCTGAGGATGGGAAGACTCAGGCACAAAGAGTCTCAGGCACACTTTTCCAGGTTTGCGGTGAGTTGTAGGGTGAGATTAGAGTTAAAATCCCAGATATTGATTCTTGGTTCAGGCACTGAACTGCCTGTTTCTCTCAGGAACAAGCTAAACTGTGTCAATTGGAATCTTTTCTGTTCTGTATCTGATCCTGCATCACTGTTGGCTAAACGACTGGGACTGATGAACTCCATCAGTTCAGGTTTCCCTGAGGTCCCATTGGCAAAGCCCTGTGCTAGTTACACTGGGGTGACATGGTGGTTACACACTGGGGGAAGCAGGGGATAGTACCTGCTTAAAGGGAGCTTAAGGATGAGTCTGCTCCTCCCTGAAACCATGGGCTACCTGTTTGAGTTGTAATGAATAATGAGGAAATTCGGACAAAGCTCTGACAATAGTCCCTGGCACAGTATAACACAGTAAGTTCAAGTTCTACTATGTCTAATAACACAAACTTTCATAGTATTTGGGCACATTTTTTCCCAGGTCCTTATGGTTTCATGTATTCTCTTTCACACAAGTGTATCCAGGTGAGATTTTTACCTTTGAGATACTTGTTCATTACTGAAATCCCAGCACAAGGGAACCATCAGTCCTATAGTCCTAGGGGTCTTCCCAACCACACAGGAATCACCAGGAATGCCCCTGCTCAGCGTTTCACCTAAGAGGCTGCAAGTATTGGTAAGTGGCCCAGGACTCAGTGTCAGTTTGCCAAACACCAGTTCATCTTGTCTAGTTACTTTCTGTGCCCAGGAGCTTCTGTTTCCTCAGCTCTAAAACAGGGAGTAACCAAATGCCATGCAGGTGGGAGGCTGAGGAATCAGATGTGGAAATCCCTGTGTAGAGCCTGGTACCGAGGTTACATCTGTCCTTGGGATGGACCCTGCCTCTTCCCTTGAAGGCAGTGACCACAGCAGCCTGTCCAGCTTTCCCCTGAGGCAGCGTCTCTCTTTCCTCAGAGTATGAAGCATTTAAGGACATCATTGAATCTGTGCTGGGGGAGAAGCTGCTGTTTGAGGCGCTGAGGCTAGCAGAGAAGCTGGCAGAGAAGCCCACGCAAGCTGAGAGGTGAGGTAAGGAGGGCAGAGATGTTCATGGCAGGCACATGGCACAATATTTATAAACCAGCAGAACACCAATTGGTGAATTACGGACTCCAATTGTTATTCAGAGCCTCATTTACTCTGCTTTTAAAAACACTATTGACTTAAAATCACATATCATGAAATTCACCAAATTCAAGTCAACAACTCAGTGGTATTTGGTACCCTCACAATGTTATGCAATCAATACCTCATTTACCTTTAAATCACAACCCCCTCCTGACTGACTACACCTTGTCATCCATTCTTGACCCTGTCATTCTCATGTTTTTTTCCAATTCACACCAGCTGTATCTGTCCGCACTCCTTGGGGATGTTCTCACAGAAATCCCTAATAGTGTGTCATCTTTGCATTTTAAAATTGTATCTTCTGTCCCACCTTAGGACATGTGATATCCTAACTCGAAGTCAGGCACGAGAGCTGACCCAGTTACAGCGGACATTACGGGAAGTGAAAGATGACTCTGTCCTACTCCAGCAGCACCTCAAGGACCTCCTCACCCACAACGACCTTGACAACCACCAGGGGCAGGGCTTCTAAGAGCGGCTGACTGAGGGACACAGGCTGGCAGAGCACCTTGCCCACAAGCTCAGCCCAGCTAAGGGGGCCACAGTACCTGATAACATTGAGCTGCTCCAAGGTCCCCTGCTCACAAGAGGCTCCACACCTGCACTAGGAATGTTTTTTATCAGCTTTCCTGTTTCATGTCCCGTTTAGGACTATGATAGGAGCAGGACTGGCTGAGTGGGAGAACAGAGGAGAAATGCACAGGGTGGAGGGCATAGTATTCCAACTGTCTGATTCCTCCCTGATGGACCATGGCCTTTGGCGCAGGAGGCAGCATCCGCCCAGTGTTAAACCACAGAAAGGACGATGTGACAGGAGGCCGCTTGTTAGAGTGAAAAGAGCTCTGGACTAAGCATGAAAGTTCCCAGGGTCCAGCCTGAGGGCGGCTGTCTTTAGTAACAGTAAGTGAGTGATTGATTTTTCCCTATCCCAGTATCTGTTTCCTCTTCTGTAAAATGGATCAACTAATCTGTTGATGGTAGCTGTAGTGATGAAATGGGGAAATATTTACGAATGCACTGCAGAAAAAAGAAAGCCCTTCACTGTGTGGTGCCAGATAAGGTACTTGATGTGGTCAGACTTGGTGTTGGGAAAGTTGTTTAGACTGGACCACTTTCCATAGAGAGACTTTCCCTTGATAACCAGCAGAAGCCACCTGGAAGAGCCCAGGATGTTCCCAGGTGGAGGGATGTGGGACATGGTTTTTCTCCTTAGAGAAAGGAGGGGATCTTGTGAGAGCTGTGAAGATTTACAGAGCCTGTGTCTTTGGCAGAATTTGTGGCAGGATGGATGATCCAGCTGTAGAAGCCAAGATGGAAGGTGGACAAGTATGCAGTGATATAAGGGAGAAAGGACACTTTAAATGTTTGTCCAATTCCAGGCAGAAGGTGTCACGATGATGATCCTCTGGTTTAGAGTCAGACTGCCTGATGGATCGGAAATCCATGCTAGGGCAATTGTTTAAAGACAATGCATTAGAACTTCCATACAGTACTAATTCATACCTAGGTATTTATGAGTCTATGACCATGTGAGTTGCTGTGTTGGTAGTGAGTGAAGTGGCAAGGAGCTGACTTCTTGGATATTTCTGAATTTGCAGAAATTCGTGAAGATGAGGAAGATGAACAAGCACAAGAGATACTCACATCTAGGTAACAGTGAACTAGCAGGAGCTGGTAATGGGTAGGTAAATTATGGACAGGGTCACAGAAAGCACAGTGAGGTCAAGAGAGTCACAGATGCCAGACGCAAGGAGAAGCAGAACTGCAGATTGTATTGATTTACTTCACTCAACCCACATGGAAATGGCCATGTTAACTTGGTCGTATGTTGTCTCCGTGCTACTTGTATGTACGACCCAAGGTGAATGCACCACCCTTAGGATTTCCTGCACACACAGAGAATATCTATTCTCTCCTAAAGGAACTCCAAGGTGAGATAAATATCTACTCCTACACAGTTGTTTTAGGTCCTTGGGAGGAAGGTACCTAGCAAAGGAATTAGTAGAGAAGTAACCAGAAAAATTAAGCATCAGGACAACTATCTAGAAAAAAAATTGGTTGTCATGTGACAGTAGTAAGAGAAAGAGGCCTCGGAGGCCTTTCTATTCCTAAAAAGAAGGCATAATATCTCTGGGAGTCTATAATGCCTTAATAGCCGTATTCACTTGACTACTTTATCTTAAATTGAACATGACTTAGGACCACGGGGGTAGCATCTGGTATGGAAGTTCTTTTGTGTTTCATGTTCCTGAAGGTACCATACTGGGATGGTTGAGTCTCACTCCTCATCAGACGTTGTGTGGCCAGTGCACGGAGCACCTGCTGGTCTCCCTCTCCTGCCCCATGGCAGCCACACTCCACCTCACGTACGGGAGGATAGTTCCTTCCCTCTTTAAGGGGACTGCCCTTTTGGTTTCTCTGACACTCCCGATGCCTCCCATCAAAACCAGGCAGGGCAGCTTGGGGTCGGATCCTCTTTGTTTAATTTCCTGTCATCCCTCTCCCACCTGGCACAGCGTGGAGCTGCAGGAGGTTGAAAAGAAGGAAGTGCCTCAGGAATCCCAGGATGAATGTGTTTTGACTCCTTCAATTCTCCAAGGAAGTTCTGACTGCAACCAGCCTTACAGTGATGGCAAATTTGCATTTGATGAATCAGAAGTGGACCCTGCTCCGGATGGAGCCTGTGGTTGCTCCCATGCTGAAGAGGATGAAATTCCAACTGATCTCCCAAGTAGCCTCCATATTTGTTCCCCACACCTGTGTAGACTGAGGAAGGTCATCTCTGAAGATAGTCCCTATAGATACATCTTGCTTAAATCAGGGAAAAGGATCTATTATGAAACACAGACATCAGGTGGCTCAGGGAGCCTTTATCCCTTTCTAGGCCCCAGTCATGCCTTTGTCACCCTGACACCAGTGTCAGGCATTTGGACTCAAATCAGGTGTGACAAACTCTCATCCACCTTGGGTGGAAATCTACAGGAGGTGTTTGTCAGACCTAGTTTGGATCAAATGTGTCTTGTCACCTGCAATGACCTAATTTTTGTTGTTTTGTACAATGTCCCTGGCCTTCCTATCCCTATCCAGACAAAACGGCAGACTTGCATATACATCAGGAGAGGTTGTTTCCCTGGTTTCACTGCTCTCAGTCCCAGTCTCCATCTTCTCTATGTTGGCTTCTAACTGTTAGCTAAGCAGTCATCTGAAAACCAGGACAGACACAGCTGTACCATTGCCTTGTTTGGATGTTTCCATGAAGCAAGGCTGGGCTCTGGCAGTCCCTCAGCTTTGAATGGGGATGGTTTCTGTGTCGCACCAAAGATTCTTTTTTGGTTTGAGGGTTTATACAATTCATCCATCACTCTAGTCTCAAGTATAAATTCCTCTAAACCATCAGCAACCACATAATCTGATGGGACTAACCAATATTGTAGAAACAATTCTAGAAAATAACTCAGCTCATTTTCTAGGATCACTGGGGAAAATATATCATTAACTATTTATACAGGCTCAGAACAAAGGATGTTGGGAGAGCACGCTACCAGATCAATAAGAGAATTTCCCTGATGGGTCTGGGGTCCAGTCTAATTCTAAGACTTAAGTGTCCTGGAATGTCTCTGCTAATGTATTATGTTCTTGCACTGAGAATATTCATGTCCTTGTGGTGTGTTCACTGAGTAGGTATGTGTGAGACGTGATTTGCTTATTGTGACCCACTGTCTCTGAATTTCTTGCTAGACAATCAAAATGATCATAAGCAAGTGGATGGACAAGAGCCAGTATCCCCCAGGTAATTCTGAAGATTTGTGGGCTGTGAATGTCAGTGGTGACAATAGGAGACCTCAAATCCAGGGAAAAACAGAATTACTAAATGTAACTCTTTCATCCATTCAGTCAACAGTCAAATATCCCTTTTCACAACGTTGTCTATTTTTATTGCGGTAGTTGTGTGGGTTTCAATTTATTAATCCTTCAAGTATAGTAACGTACAGTGAGTTGACCCTGGTGAAATAGCCAAACTTGGCAGTTCCTGTAATCAAGTGTTCTCTCCTGTGTGGTTAACAGCAGGTGAGATTCATATCGCCTTGTGCCTGTTTGGCATCAGCATGTTGGTAAATATTTGTTAGCAAGTGAAGAAACTAGAAGAAATTCATATTATAACAAAATATTGAGAAAATAGTTCCTGAAGGCAGAATATCTAGAGTCTATAATTCCTCAAAAGCTGTATTCACTTGGGCACTGCATATACAGATCAACACAATATAGCAAACAAGTTGGAACCACTATCTTAGTCTGTGTGTGCTGGGGCTCATGACTACAGCATGCAGGGAGAGTTCAGTCTCCTCCTTCAACAGCTGGTTGTGTGGCCAGAGCATCTGCTGCTCTCTCCCTCTCCCAACCCATGGAAGCCACACTCCACTTCACATACAGGAGGATAATTATTTCCTTCTTTAAGAGGACTTCCCCTTTGCTTTCTGTGTCCACTCCCTATGCCTCCCATCAACACCAGCTAGGACAGCATGCTGTCTGCTCCTCTTAGTTTAATCTTCTGTCTTCCCTTTGCCACCTGACACAGCGTGAACCTACAGGATGTTGGAAAGAAGGAAGTGCTCCAGGAATCCCAAGATGAATGTGTTTTGGCTCCTTCAACTCCCCAGGAAGGTTCTAACTGCTACCAGCCTTACAGTGATGAAAAATTTGCATTTGATGAGGAGAAAGTGGGGTCTGCTCTGGATGGAGCCTGTGGTTGCTCCCATGCTAAAGAGGATGAAATTTCAACTGGTCTCCCAGGTAATCTCCATTATCTTTGTTAGTATACTCAGAGAATTAATCTGCTTAGATAGACTGTATGCTTACATATTGAAGCCTGGTTTGAACCAGACTATACAATTGCATTTAAAATAAGACATTCTACAAGTTAGTGAACTTTTCTCAGTTCCTAGTCTTGTTTGTCCCTGTGGCAAATCACTGGAACGAAGGCAGTCCTGCCAGACTCACATGTACATTGTGGAACAGGAAGTAACTTTGAGGCCTCCTAATTTTGAATGAATGTCTTATATCACATGAAATTCTCTAATTTTCATTCCTGAGCAATGTCCCTGAGTTCCCTTACGTGTCTGAGTCTGATGGCAGTCTTGTTTCTGTCTTTGGAGATGTCACTACATTGATTCACTTCTGTTAACCCACAGTCTACCTCCTTTCATTTGTGTTATCTTGTCCAGAGTCTTCTGAAACCAAAATATAAGCCCCACTGTCACACTTGGTACATTTCTCTGAAGCAAGGCAGGGCCCTGGAACTTCCCAAGCTGATGAATGGCCATTGTTTCTTTGTAGCTTTGAAGATTCTTTTTTTTTTTTTGCTTTTATAAATTTATTTATTTATTTATTGGCTGTGTTGTACCTTTGTTGCTGCGTGCGGGTTTTCTCTAGTCACGGTGAGCAGGGGCTACTCTTCGTTGTGGTGCGCAGGCTTCTCACTGCGGTGGCTTCTCTTGTTGCAGAGCATGGGCTCTAGGTGCACGGGCTTCAGTAGTTCTGGCATGAGGGCTCAGTAGTTGTGGCTTGCGGGCTCTAGAGTGCAGGCTCAGTAGTTGTGGCGCACGGGCTTAGCTGCTCCGTGGCATGTGGGATCTTCCCGGACCAGGGCTCGAACCCGTGTCCCCTGCATTGGCAGGCAGATTCTTAACCACTGTGCCACCAGGGAAGTCCCTGAAGATTCTTTTGACTTGATGGTGTGTAGATTCCACTGCCATCTAATCTCAATGTATAATTCATCTAACCCATTAACAAACAGCATTTCAGATAGAAAAGCCTGACTATTACAGCAACGCTCTAGGATGGCAGCTGGGTATTTCCCCAGGATCTGTGGGGAAAAGGATTTGTTTAGCCATTTGCACAGACTCGGGACATAGGATACTCTGAGGATGACCTGTCATATCAAGGAAATTTGTCCAGTGGCTCAAGAAGGAAACCCACTGCCTTCTTATGAGGCTCTCTTTGGGGCCTCCTGGGCTATTTCTCTCACAATAGCCTGTTATCACACTGTGAAGACTGGCACAGGATTGGGCATTTGTGAAGGGGTTTTGCCTGATGTAACTGTCCTGTTAATTTATTTGTAGAAAACCAAACTGATCACAATGACCTTCAAGGACCAGTAGCTATTGCCACAAGGTAATTTTGAATATTTGTGGGCCGTTAATACAGTGATGACATCTGCAGGTCTCTGGTCCAGGGAAAAGCAGAAAGTGCTGAATATATTGTATCATCAATTTTCCCAACCACGAATTATCATTTTTTGTAATGTTTTCTGCTTTCATTGTGGTACTTATATTGTTTCCCATTTCTTATTAACTTTTCAAGTTTATAACCCAAGCCAGTTGACCCAGGTAAACTAAGTCAGAGTAATTTTTTGGCACTCACTCGTTATCTCCAGTGCGGTTTATGGAGTGAGATGCATATCTGTTTTCTGCCTGTTTGGCGTTAGCATGTTGGCATGTATGTCATAGCAAGAAATGTAAATAGACCATAATATTATTATACCATGCCACAGTATTTAGAGAGGCCTCGATGGCATGAGATTTCTGGGATACCAGAATGTCCCAAAAGCTGTATGCACTTGCCCGTTCCATGTGACACTCAATGCAACGTAAATGAAAGGGTGAAAGCCACTGGTACGTGACTCTATATGTTGTGAGTCATGACTGTACCATCCAGAGATAATTCAGTCTCTTTCTTCATCAGCTTGTTATTTGGCCAGAGCACTGAGCACCTAGTGTCCTTTCTATCTCCTGCCCCTGTGAAAAAACACACTCTGTCCCACACACAAAAGGGAGTTTTTCCCTCTTTAAAGGATCAGGCCCTTGGCTTGCTTCACCACTCCCTTAAACACGCCATCAGAACCAGGTAGGACTCTACGATTGCTGATCCCTCTTGGGTTAATCTTCAGTCCTGCCTCCCCACCAGGCTCAGCAGGGAGCTGCCACAGATGGTAGAGAATGGTGTCCCACGGGACTCACTGGATGAATACTGTTTGATTTACTCAATTCTTCCTGGTCTGTCAGACTCCTCCTGGCCTTATACAAGTGCTGCCTTCTTCTCATTTGAGGAAGTGGATGTCTCTTATGCTTGGGATGTAACCACTGAGTATTCTTTATCAATGTGATAAAACTCCAGCTGGACTCCCAGGTAGACTCTGTATTCTTTGTATCCCACGCCTCAGGCAGTGCTGAGATGTATCATCCCTGTGTACAAGCTCTGTAGACATAGTGATTTGAATCAGGCTCTATGACAGAGTTTTAAGCACAGACATCAGGTGGGTCAGGGAGCTGTGCTCTGTTCTTCATCCAGGCCAAGCCTATGGGTCAGGCGCCAAGTTAGATAATGGATCCAAGGCAGGTGTGACAAACTCACTTACTTGCAGGTGTGCAAGTGCACAGGGATGACTGTCTTTTTTCCTGATTCCCATGAAATGTCTCTTCTTACATACAAGCCTCCCATTTTCATACCCAAAAAATGTCCCTTGAATTTCTGTGCCTTTCCAGAGACGTTGACAGCCTTAATTCCATCTTTGGATTTGTTGTTTCACTGGTGTCACTTCTGTCATCCCCAGTGTCTGTCTCCTCTAAGTTGGCTGTCTTAGTGAAGCAATCATCTGAACACCAGGACACAAAGACCTCTACCATCACCTTGTTTGTATGTTTCCATGAACCAAGGCAGAGCCCTGGCATTTCCCTACCCCATGAATGGCCAAAGATTCAGTGACAAACATTCTTTTTTTTTTTTGCGGTATGCGGGCATCTCACTGTTGTGGCCTCTCCCGTTGTGGAGCACAGGCTCCGGACGCGCAGGCTCAGCGGCCACAGGCTCCGGATGCGCCGGCTCAGCGGCCATGGCTCACGGGCCCAGCCGCTCCGTGGCATGTAGGATCTTCCTGGACCGGGGCACGAACCCGTGTCCCCTGCATCGGCAGGCGGACTCTCAACCACTGCACCACCCTGGGAAGCCCAAACATTCATTTTGATTCAAGGTTTTGTAGATTCCATCCATCATTCTGCTAAACCAGCCAGTGTATGATGATAAAAGCCTGAATATTACACTATTCTGTTGGAATGCAGGTGAGCTATTCCCCAGAATCTGTGGGGAAAAGATGTGTTTAACTTTTTACTCAGACTTGGAAGAGGGTACTGTGGTGAGGATCTACCAGGTCAGGGAGATCTTGGCTGATGGCTCAGGAAAGCAGACCAAGGCAGGTACATAAGACACAACCTGAGGCCTCCTGGAATATTCTTCTTAAAATATCCTATCGTTCCACTGGTGATGTTTTTGTCCCCATGGTAGTATTGGATACTGGATTATTATCATACACAGGATGATCTGCTTAGTGTTTCTGGCCCGGTCTGAATTTTTTTTTTTTTACATCTTTATTGGAGTATAATTGCTTTACAATGGTGTGTTAGTTTCTGCTTTATAACAAAGTGAATCAGTTATACATCTACATATGTTCCCATATCTCTTCCCTCTTGTGTCTCCCTCCCTCCCACCCTCCCTATCCCACCCCTCCAGGCGGTCACAAAGCCCTGAGCTGATCTCCCTGTGCTATGCGGCTGCTTCCCACTAGCTATCTATTTTACGTTTGGTAGTGTATATATGTACATGTCACTCTCTCACTTTGTCACAGCTTACTCTTCCCCCTCCCCATATCCTCAAGTCCGTTCTCTAGTAGGTCTGTGTCTTTATTCCTGTCTTACCCACAGGTTCTTCATGACATTTTTTTTTCTTATATGCCATATATATGTGTTAGCATACAGTATTTGTCTTTCTCTTTCTGACTTACTTCACTCTGTATGACAGACTCTAGGTCCATCCACCTCACTACAAATAACTCAATTTCGTTTCTTTTTATGGCTGAGTAATATTCCATTGTATACATGTGCCACATCTTCTTTATCCATTCATCCGATGATGGACACTTAGGTTGTTTCCATCTCCTGGCTATTGTAAATAGAGCTGCAATGAACATTTTGGTACATGACTCTTTCTGAATTATGGTTTTCTCAGGGTATATGCCCAGTAGTGGGATTGCTGGGTCATATGGTAATTCTATTTTTAGTTGTTTAAGGAACCTCCATACTGTTCTCCACAGTGGCTGTACCAATTCACATTCCCACCAGCAGTGCAAAAGTGTTCCCTTTTCTCCACACCCTCTCCAGCATTTATTGTTTCTAGATTTTTTCATGATGGCCATTCTAACGGGTATGAGATGATATCTCATTGTAGTTTTGATTTGCATTTCTCTAATGATTAATGATGTTAAACATTCTTTCATGTGTTTTTTGGCAATCTGTATATCTTCTTTGGAGAAATGTCTATTTAGGTCTTCTGCCCATTTTTGGATTGGGTTGTTTTTTTATTATTGAGCTGCATGAGCTGCTTATAAATTTTGGAGATTAATCTTTTGTCAGTTGCTTCATTTGCAAATATTTTCTCCCATTCTGAGGGTTGTCTTTTGGTCTTGTTTATGGTTTCCTTTGCTGTGCAAAAGCTTTGTAGTTTCATTAGGTCCCATTTGTTTATTTGTGTTTTTCTTTCCATTTCTCTAGGAGGTGGGTCAAAAAGGATCTTGCTGTGATTTATGTCATAGAGTGTTCTGCCTATGTTTTCCTCTAAGAGTTTGATAGTTTCTGGCCTTACATTTAGGTCTTTAATACATGTTGAGCTTATTTTTGTGTATGGTGTTAGGGAGTGGTCTAATCTTATACTTTTACATGTACCTGTCCAGTTTTCCCAGCACGACTTATTGAAGAGGCTGTCCTTTCTCCACTGTACAGTCCTGCCTCCTTTATCAAAGATAAGGTGACCATATGTGCGTGGGTTTATCTCTGGGCTTTCTATCCTGTTCCATTGATCTATCTTTCTGTTTTTGTGCCAGTACCATACTGTCTTGATTACTGTAGCTTTGTAGTATAGTCTGAAGTCAGGGAGCCTGATTCCTCCAGCTCCGTTTTTCGTTCTCAAGATTGCTTTGGCTATTCGGGGTCTTTTGTGTTTCCATACAAATTGTGAAATTTTTTGTTCCCTGTCTGAATTTATCTGTAGGAAATCATACTGTTCTTGAGGAAGAGGAAGACCAAGACCTTATCTGTTCTAGGTAACTATGAAGAAACATGGGTCTTAATTCAGTGGTGACATCTAGTCATCTCAGATGCAGGGAAATCTGAAAGTGCTGAATATGCCTATTTCTTCCATTCTGACAACCACAAAGTGTCCCTTTTAATAATGTTGTCTGTTTTCACTGTGGTACTTGTATAGGCCCCTTTATGAATCCCTCTCAATTATAGTAACCTACAGTCAGTTGATGCAGGGGTACTAATCAGCCACCCGATTTCTTGCAGTCTCCTGTTCTCTCCTTTCTATTAAAACCAGCGTGAGATGCATATCTGCCTCTGTCTGTTTGGCCTTACCACACTGGCAGGTATTTGATGGCAAGGAAAGGAACGAGAAAAAAATTCGTGTCACATCTCAGTATTAGAGAAATTGGCCTTGAAAACACAAGACTTCTAGGAGCCCATTATGCTGCCAGAGCCTATTCACTTGGCTGCTACATGTAAATTTCACCAAAAACTTATGCTATAGTTGAAGCTGCCTTTATGGTTTCTGAAGGCGTGTGTGATGTGACTGCTGTGTCCTGGGGTAGTTCAGTCTCCTTCCTCCTGGGCTCGTTTCTGATCAGTGCTCAGAGCACGTCATGCTCACTTTCTCCCCCTCCCTCTCTCTCCCTTTCCCTTTGCAAGCACCCACCGGCCCCAGATAGGAGAGGATTGTTATACCTCCCTTTATGGGGACTTCCCATTTCTTTTCTGTGACTGTTAGGCAGCTAGCTACAGATGAGCAGCAGGGGAAGGTGGAGCTGGAGACTCAGGATATGTGAGCCAAACAAAGAGGGGCTGAGGGACAGGCTGCGGTCAGCACGTCCTGAAGCAGCAGGAAGCACCTGGCCGAAGGGGAATTCCCCGAGGCACGCAGGCACAGTTTGAGCCAAGCAATAACCGGAGATAATCCCAACTTCATTATGTCATCATTATAATAGAATTTACATGTGGTTTCAATCCCCCCCCTCCCCGCCATGGGCTTTTCTTAGCGAATTTGGGTAAAAACATGGAATTATGGGTAAAAGCATGCGCAATATAACCCGTCACTAACGTGACGAGACCTTGTCACTGGATCTTAACCCAACTCCT
Organism: Aethalodelphis obliquidens; assembly: GCF_003676395.1. Classification (NCBI taxonomy): domain Eukaryota; kingdom Metazoa; phylum Chordata; class Mammalia; order Artiodactyla; family Delphinidae; genus Aethalodelphis; species Aethalodelphis obliquidens. The sequence continues at coordinate 8,277,166 of NW_020838014.1, read as the reverse complement.
ACCCTTAGGTTCAAAGCGCTTATAACCACCCCGCGCCCCTATAGCTGGGCTGGTTTCACTTCGCAGAAGCCAGTCTGCGCTCTCTCCGAGAGTGTGTCTATGCTTTAAGTAAACTTTGCTTTGAACTTACACCCGAAGTGTTCGCCTGCAGTTCTTGGCTTAATATTACAAGGACCGAGATGGCTGGTCCAGATTCATCTAGTGACCTCCTCGGTTGAAACCCTCCAACACAACGCACACCAAACCCATAACATGACCGGTCCCTTAACCCTCCCATCAAAACCCGCCAGGACTCCGTGTTCACGAATATTTGCTGTTTAATCATCAGTCCTCTCGACCCCACAAAGCTCAGTCTGGAGCTGCTGGCGTTAGAAGAGAATGAAGTCCAGCAGGACTCACTGGATGAATGTGATTTGGCTGGTTCTATCGGCCATCGTCCGTCAGCCTCCTGTACGCCTTACACAAGTGCCTCATTCCAATCGGATAAAAGGGAGGTCTCCACAGTTCTAGACGTAAATGGTGAGTACTCCCGTTATAAAGAACATTAAGATCCTAGTAGGTCACGAGGTAGCATCTGTATTCTTTGTATCCAACAACCAGTACAGGCTATGAGCGGCATCCCTGTAAACAGGTCCTCAGACTCATGTTGATTTGAATTACGTTCTTGGATTTAATTTTTAAAAGGCATCCATCATCTGCCTTTTCATTCTTCTTGTCCCAGGCTGACCTCTGTCACCTGGACCCCCCTCACCAGTGCAGGCATTCGGTATCAAGTCAGGCTAGAGAGGGGAAGTGGAGGGGTAAGGGCAGGATCTCGGCTGCCACCGTCTCACCTGCAGGAATTTGTGTAACAGACCTCTTTTTTTCAAGATAAGGATCCTCATACTCATGAAATTATGTTGATAATTTTATTTCTTGAAGTTTCTTACAAAGTCTCTGGCGTTCCACACGTTTTCAGTCTGCTCCATATTTGCAGTGTCTGTTATATTGTTCACCAGCTCCAGGCTTTTTCCCTGGGCTGCCTACCTCCCTCTGAAGCATTTGCATACCAGATCCTGAATATAAAATCCTGTCCATGCCCTGTGATTTCCAGGAAGCCAAAGATCTGTCTCAGGTGTCCCATCCTTCAGAAATAGCCATGGTTCTCTTCCTTTGTGTAGCAACAATGAGCCTTCCACGTGTGGGTTATGGTTTCAATCGTGTGTGTAGTCTCAGTGGTATAATCTCATGGAAACTATCCACAACCTGTGCACCTGATGGGGTTATTGGCCTAATTTATGAGCAAGTTCCCCTTGGGCAGCAGTTCATAGGGCGTGTAGATTAAAACCTGGTTTGCGTTACTTCTCGGGTTATGTTTTTGACTTTTCTTCTATGAGAAGCATTTGCATTGTTAGAAGCTTTACTCATAAAATCATCTTGAAAAAGTAGAAGAAACCCCATTGTGTATTGGACTATATCTGTTTTCTTTTATAATTAAATTGGCCATGAAAAATGGTTCTTGTTCAGTGTGTGCCTTTTCACAGTGGGACCATCCTCTTTCCTGTTTCCCGTTCCTCCTGAGGTACAGAGAAGCAAAGGCTTTCTCAGGATTATAGTAGTTCACAAACCAGAAATGGAACACGTGGTTATTGTGCACCTGTTGTATACCATGCACCTAACTAAGCAAACTCCATGTGAGCCATAACCCATTCAGTCCTCGGGGGACACTCTCAGGTAGGTGTGTTATCTCATGGTAGAGCCGAGGGCACTGAGGCTCAGCAAGGTCCCTTCACTTGCCCAAGGCTCCCGGCCACTGGGCTGTGGGACACTGGCCTCTCCTTGGCCTGACTCCCTGGCTCAGGCTCTGTCCGCTTCTCTCAGCAGTCGGACCCGTCAGCGACTAAGAGAGGATGTTGCTCACGTTTTCCTTTTTGCCCTGAACCAAATGATTTGAAACTATCTGAATCTTAAACACAAAGTTGCCAGACTGGCGCAGAGAACTCCTGTGGTCCCTCGCTCAGATCTGCCAGCTCCTAGTCCATCAGTGCACTTTGTCCCGTGAGCAGAGCCGGCTACTCATCCAGCCCCTCCAGGCGAAGCCACAGCTCCACGAGGCTCTCCGTGGACAATCAGCAAGGGGTGAGAGGTCCATGTCTCTCAGCGCCTCCTGCCCCCAGAATTATCTGCTCTCACTCAGGGTCCAGGGAGGCCTTGAGTTTGGCTGTGCTGGTGCCCTTAAAAAGCTGCAGAGCTCTATCTCAGATACTCCAACAGCCGGGTCTGAGTTTCCATGAGGAGGAGAAGAAATTCTCAGACACACATCTCAGAAGTGAGATGTGTGTGATATGGCACAGCCCTGCCAGGCCATCACTCACAACGGGCCAGGAAAGGCCAAATTCCCCACAGATGGGCTGAGAGGAATGAATGGAACATGTAACTAGTACACAGATCCACCTGTGTCTGGGTTCTGATGATAACCTGAGGACAGTGTGGCTAGCTGGGATGCAGCAGCATGGGCACAGGTTGTTGGGTCTGCCCCATCCTCTCTGTACAAGGAGAAGCCCTGTAGAAACCGTACAAACACTAGATTTTTAAATTACAACTTGACCTTCTATTGGAGGCTTCCCCACACAGTAATTATATTGGTCAGTACTGTTGATGTTTGATGAAATGTTTTGTCCTTTTCCCATGCAAATGCAAAGAATATTCCAAGCATAGGTAGACAAATAAAATTACATGATGAAATTACGCAGTGAGAATTAAAAACAATCCTAGACATTGATTCAAAATCACATTGGAGAGTGGGGATACCAGGTTTTGACAGTTCTTTCACCGACCAGATTTATTAATTTAAGAGGTTTTACCCTTCAGCCCAATGTGAATTATCATAAAATCTGATTAAGTGTCCTAAAATTGATGATTAATGATTAATGAACTCTGCCTGGAAGAAATAGGAAGGGCACGCTGGGCTGAGAGAAGTGCTTGTGGAAAAAGCCCTGGAAGCTCAGAGAGGCTCCTGGTGCAGGGCTGGGGTCAGGGAGGGGCCAGCCGCGTCCAGGAGGATTTGTAGAAGGGAGTTGTGGGAAGTGATGTTGCAGAATAAAGAGGGGCAGAAGGCAGGAGGACTACAAAGGCAGGTGAGGAGTTTAGAGTCTGTGTAGTAGAGGAGGGAGGATGAATTTCCACAAGCCGAGAAGCATGTGATGAAACAGGATTTGGGGGTAATAAGACAGGTGACCTTTGGTAGTGTGGAGAGGACAGAATCAGAGAAAGCAGTTAGAAGGAGATTGGATGAATCACTGATAAGAGTCAGACATGGATGCTCTCTGGAAGACTAAGTGGTAACAGATATATGAGAGACACTTTAAGGAAACAGTTAAACAAACCTCGCTGAGGATGAGGATGTATGGGGGGAGGTAGGGGGGGCACAGCAATGTGCAGCAGGTCCTGTGGGCCATGACTCCACCTGAGCCTGACCTGAACTGGAGGAGGGTACTTCATACCTTTGGTTAGCCCACGTTCTGAGAATATGTGTTCATTTCACAGGAGAAATATCAAAATATTTGATTAGGAGCACTTTCCAGACCCCACTGGAGGGGTGTGTAACATAAGGAGTGTGCACTGTATCATCAATCTAAAGGAACACAAATTCTGATTCTGCAGCACTTCTGTACCTAAGCTTCCAATGAGGGATTCAGGCCTCTACTACACTACTTCTATCTGCTAATACCATCCGTCCCCACTCCGCCCCATATGGTAATAGAATATACACATGTATGGGTGAGTGGAAAGGTAGACAAAAGTTAAATGTAAGGAAGTTCGAAAGGTTCCAGAACTGTGAAACATTCTATTAACTTGGTCCATATACTGTAGATTCTCAATTCCTTTTTCTGTTGGTACCTGAAGGCTTTAGGCCATACTTCTTCCCCTTTTCTTTTATTCTTGTGGGTAGATATCAACAACTCTCTCCCCCATACCTTGAAGCCTGTTTAGAGCCTTCTCTCTAGGCTACAGGACTAAGGCTAATGGCTGAATAATAGGCGTGACCTCATATGCCATCCGAAGCCCTCTAGATTCAAGTGGGTGATTTTTCATTTCAAGGATGCTGCAGCCTAGCACCTGCCATCTCAGCATGCCCAGGCACAGCCATAAAAATGACATCTCCTTCATGTACGTGATGTCTGCCTTTATTGTCTGTGTTATTGGGTGGTTTCGCTCATAGGCAGGGACATCAGAAATGGGTGTTTTGGGAGGGATTAGCTCAGGAAAACTTGGATTGGTCCTACTCAACCCTCTTTTCCTTTCAGGTGACACCTGGGAGGACTGTCACCAAAGGCCTTTGAGTTTCCAAGGCCCAGGGGTACAAACTTCACAAGCACAGCTGCAGAAAAGCACCCACATGACCAATTATCTGCAACTGCAGCTGGACCAGCATTTCAATTGTGGGCACAGCAAAGCCACACTTGGTCTTTCCTCCACCATCTGGGGCTTTACTGCCAACCCCGATTCTGGAAGCCAAGGACCACTCTTCCTAGATAAAAAATAAAAGGGGATTAGGAAGCTCAAGTTGTCTCATGGTTGAGGTTGGAGGGGGCAATGGGGCCTTTCCCACTCCCTCTGTAGGTCTGGTTGAAATCTGTGATGCTCTACCAGAGTGAGGTGAGCAAGAGCCTGGGATTTGGGACCAGCTCTGCCTCAGGCCCTGGGTTTGCAAACTCCTGATTGTTTCACTGGGCCAAGTTATTTATCTCCTTAGGTATTCAGATCTCACATCCCTCATCTGAACTCTTGAAAAATTACATCCCCATTCCATGTTTGTTGGGAATATTAAGCAACATGATGTCCAGAAAGCCTGATCAGTAAAAATGGTTTGATAACAACTATGAATATATAACATCTAACCATTGTGTCTTTCTGGTGCTTTAACACTTACAAAATGATTGCACATGTGTTGTTTCCTCTGAGGTAGAGCACTTTTTTGATCCCCACTTTCTCTGGGACCCGTGTTCCCTTGCTTCCTCAGAAAGGTAGGTTGGCCAGTATTTTCCTCTCCTTTCAACATCCACCCTCAAGTCAATTTTCCCCTGCTAGGTGCTCTCAGTAACAGTGTATTAGTAACATTCTGTAGCAATGTAAACCCTGGCCACACAACTCAGCCTCCAGTTTAGTTTTCATATCCAGGTTATTTTCCTTTTTTCCCCTCTTTTTAAAATAAAGGGCCACCCTCACCCATGAGGTGTACTGATCTGTCTATTTTATGCCACTCCATTTAGTTCATAATCTTCACTCATCTCCATGGCCATGTCCTCAGTTTTCTTCTCCTTGGGATCCACCTCTGCTCAGATTTTCTTTTTTTCTTTCTTTGTTTGTTTGTTTTTGCGGTATGCGGGCCTCTCACTGCTGTGGCCTCTCCTGTTGCAGAGCACCCGCTCCAGACGCGCAGGCTCAGTGGCCATGGCTCACGGGCCCAGTCGCTCCGCGGCATGTGGGATCTTCCTGGACCGGGGCACGAACCCGTGTCCCCTGCATCGGCAGGCGGACTCTCAACCACTGCGCCACCAGGGAAGCCCAGAACTTTTTCTTTTTTTTTTTAAATCAGTTTTATTTTTCTTGAATTTTTCTTTTGGCATTTGGGAACATGTTTGCCCCGTGGCAATCTTACCAGTACTGGGTAGTGTTAGGAAGATCAACAAAAAGCAAATACAAAAATGTCTCCATTGGTTTCCACTCACCATAGACTTTCAGGCAAAGTTCCTGGACACTTTCCTTACCTGATGTCCCTCCTGGGTGGGGGAGTAAGTCATAGTAAGATCATGCAAAACAACGGCTCCTGTTGCCTGTGGTTTTATCTTCAGAGCTGGGTTTGGATGCTTCCATTGGAATGAAGAACCCTCCCAAGCTGGAGGGTGAGGTCTTAGCTGCCAGCAAGCATGAGTGTCTGGTCTGTAGCAAGATTAATGCCTTAAGTGTCCTGAAACAGAAGATTATCACAAGAAAACTGCTGTTCAGCAAGTGGAGACTAGCATGCCAATTCCCTGGCCTTCAAGCTTAGGGTACAGAGGTAATCGCATCTGAGGCTCTTATGTGTACTTCTTCCTTATACTCTTTACCTAAGATTATAGCTCAGTCTCCCACTATTTTTTCTCTTCCTCGTTTGTTCACTCAACAGCTGATGCTACCTTGTCTGGTCTTTCCTCTCTTTTCCATGGGGGCTGCCACCCTGCCAGGCCCTTCCATCTCCATCTCTTGTTTGCACTCTGAACTCTGTTGAGTTCCTATAGCTGCTGTCCTGATATTCCCTCTGACCTTCCCTTTTAGCCACAGGGAAGCCCAGATCCATGGTCCTCCTCATCAGAAGAGCATCATTTAGGCCGCTGAACACATAGTCCTTCGCCTGATCTCACACACTTTCTTGGTTTCTTTGCCTTATTCTCCCTTGCCCGCTCCCAAACTCCACTGCCTATTTCTACCAGGATCATGTGTTGATGAATCACTTGTATGTGGGTTGGCTTTTGGAGAACCTTATCTAGGAAAGCCCTTAACCCTCAACTTCTGCACATGAATAAGAAGAAATGAAACAGGAAAAAGAGCCCTGATTACAAAAACTAAGTAAGAACCTGGGTCACAGGTGGGAGTGCTGGACTGGCCTGGAGTCACCTCAGCCCCAGGTGGGCAGTTCTGTGCTACTGTGCATGGGGCTTCCAGGGACTCACTGGAGCTGGCAGTAGGTGGGGGCAGTAGATGGCGCCCTAAAGGGACATTAGCCAAAAGGAGATGCAGAGGCCAGGTTTTCAATATGCATAAAAGCATGAAGTGCATAGGCATTCAGACCTCTCCCCTGTTTTCAAATTACTCCTTCTACATGTTCAGTAAAAATCCTGAGAAATGAACTCAGTTGGAATCTGAGGCCAAGGAATGTAGGAGAGCATTGTAGTGAATAAACTTTGGGCCAGATTTATGAAGACCCAGGGAAATACACAAGAATCCAATATAATCATTGCTTCAGACAAATCTAATTGAGAAGGCAAGTTATTTATATGAGAGTGTCAGAGAAAGACCAAAAAATCCTTAGGGCCAATGGGAAAGAAATCTGTGCTGGAGTAGATGGAGAGAAGAAAACGAATGGTGTGAAATAGTGTAGGTCTACTGAGTAGTTCTAAATCATGCTATTATAAAATAAAAACTGGGTGAGTTTTTTTTTTTGTGGTACGCGGACCTCTGTGCTGTGGCCTCTCCCGTCGCGGAGCACAGGCTCCGGACGCGCCGGCTCAGCGGCCATGGCTCACGGGCCCAGCCGCTCCGCGGCATGTGGGATCTTCCCGGACCGGGGCACGCACCCGTGTCCCCTGCATCGGCAGGGGGACTCTCAACCACTGCGCCACCAGGGAAGCCCCCTCTTTTTTTTTTTTTTTTAATGAGGGAACCGGCGGTAGGAGCTGGAGGAGGGGCCCACCGGGCCCTTTAGACCCCCTAGTGGCACAGGATGGCTGCCCCACCCTGGGAGTGCCAGCAGCCTCCCTGCAGAGGCCCGATGGTATGCCCAGGCTGCCCCCAGAGCAGGGTCCATGACACACTGGCTTAAATCTACAATTACATATATTCAATGATGACCAGCTGTACAAAACTCAAAGTTTCCTCAGTCAACTCTTGATGAGTGGAGTTTATCCTTAAAGATTCCTGATGATGGAATGAGGACTCCCTAAGTTTGGCATATTTAATACTTGTTTTCTATTGCTTTGATACATGGACAGCTTGACTGAATACGAAGGACTTGTCTACAATGAATTTATTGATTTTTAAAATAATATGGTCTCGGTTTTTATGTTCTGTTGAGATGTAGAATATAAACTTGTTTTCTTTACTTTGATGGCAAAGGGTGGTCTGGAACTTCACAGGAAATTTTTTCTTTTTTTAAAAAAATCTTTTAGCTCTAATAGGAGTTGACCATTCCAGTTCTGTTTCTCCCAGGTCTCTATGACTTTCTCTCTGATCCTTTCTCATTATCTTTTATTCATTTCTATTCTGTTTGATACTTTCATTTTTTAGTTCAATGTCCCTTATAATTTTAGATAAATATCATCCCTTATGTACCTTGTCATTTAGCCTCTTTTTCAGAGAATTTTCTGTTCCTTCAGTTTTTTCTAATCTCTGCCAATTCTAATTTCTCATTTCTTCTTTCTTGTCTACTTCTATTTTGTGCTGTGTATTTCTTATGTGAAATTTTGGAGCTTTTTCCCACGTATTTGTGTGTGTGTGTGTGTGTGTGTGTGTGTGTGTGTGTCTACAAATGCTTTGTTCAGAAACAATTCAGATACGGATGCCAGTTTACATTTTTCCTATGTTTTGTGATTGATTTTTTTGTGTGTGTGTGATTGATTTTGAAGGGAACGTTTTTATGAGCTGAAAATTTTGACTCTCTATGTTCTTTTTTCTTCTGTCACCTTGGAATAAATGTCTGCTGTATGATTTTCATTTTACCATGGCTAGGTGTACCTGAATGAGAAACTGCCGTTCTACGTAGGAACAGATGAGTGCTTTGAGTGGCTTCGTCGATTTCTTAGGTCTAGATGTCTCTGTCTTGTGTAGTTACTCTAGCAGATGTAAGGTTCTGGGGAAAGCCATGGTGTGTCTCCTGATTCTGGGATTCTGTTTCTTCCAGTAGGATCTTTAATTTCTACCAGTTGCTTCATTCTTTTTCTTCACCACAAGCATCCAAAGGATGTTACCTTCAGCTTGGTCTCACACCTGATCCCAGTAATTGTGCCTCCCCAAGACTGTCATGCTCTGGTCCTCTGCACTGTCGAACCCCTTCCTGTCAATTCTCCAGACACCAGAGCTTTAGTCGACCAGGTCACAGGCATCCTCTGAGTTTATCCACATACTCTTTCTGTGAGTAATTTTACCAGGGTTCCCTCCTGAGTATGCCCTCCCTCTGACCTCTCCTCTATGTGCAGAGTCTTTGCTGCTTCCTCTACTGCTGTGTGGCTCCCAGACCTGGGTAAAAACAAACCAGTTGGAGTCCACAGTGCACTCTGGCCCCTGGTTGTTTGGGGCAGGGTTTTGAGTGGTGTCCTTGACTCTATGTTAGTCCCTAGCCCTCTGAAATGCATGTGGAGAGATTCAGCTGCCATTATCCTAGGTAGACCTGTGCTCTCCTATCATTCTTTTTCAAATGCAGATTTTCAATAGTACACAAAATAGACAGAATTATATAACAGAATATCCCCATCTTTGTCAGCCACGATCAACAAATACCAACTTATGGCTGAACTTGTTTTACTATAATCCACTCACTTACCTTTTCCTATATTCTTCAAAGCAAATCTCAGACATCACATTTCATCTGTAATTAGTTCAGCATGTTTCCCTAAATGAGGACTCTTTTTGAAAGTACTATCATCATAGCATTATAATTATTCATAAATTAATTCAAAATCTTTAATATCATAAAATCGTGTTCAAATTTCCCGTTATTGTTTTTGTTAGTATTCTTTCTTGGGATCCAAATAAAATCCACAAACTGTAATCAGTAGGATATGTGTTTAACTCTTTTACATATGTTTCCCCTCAGTTTCTTCCTCCCTCCCTCCCTTCCTTCCTCCCTCTGTTCCTTCCTTCTCCCTTCCTCTCTCTCTCTCTTGCTCTCTCACTCTTGCTCTAGCTCTCTCTTGGTCTTTTGCTGTCCTTTTTTCTTTTTTTTTTAATCATTCATTTGTTGAAGAAACTGAGTTGTTTGTTCTGTAGCATTCTGACAATCTAAGTTGTATAACTGGCTGTACTTTAATCACTTCTTCTGTCCTCCATTCTTTCTTTTTGGTGGTAGAATCTACAGCAGTGCTGTAATGTAATGAAAATGCAAGTCACATATGTAATTACAATTTTTCTAGTAGCCACAATGAAAAATAAAAAGTATAAGCACACAACAATACAAATATAATCTTCTACATAGCTAATTAATACGACACATTAAAGGAAATATAATTCTACCAAAGTTTTAAAGTTGTGTTTGATAGAAGAATATTGTGCATGTCTTCAGCTTTTAAGTTTACATTCACATGAATTATAAATTAAATATAATTAAAATCCACTCCCTCAGTCCTACTAGCTACATTCTAAGTGTTCAACAGCCATATGTGTCTAGTGGCCCCTATTTTGGACCTGGCAGATACAGAGACGGATGAGATTCACATTTGCTATCTTGGCAAGACTACCTCAGAAGTGGTGTGTGCTCTCTGATCAGGAGGCCCATCAAGTCCTGTGTGTCTCTTCTAATAATATTAGCAGCCCTCGGACTTCAAGGCCTAGATCCATTAACTGTTATGTGGAGTAAAAGGGTGATATTCCGTGGTCATGTATTGTTTAAGTGGAACACTTCTATGAAAAGAAACTTCCCCTAAATACTGTTTAGTTACTTAGTGGTACCCTCTGTAAAGAAAACTGCAGCTTAATGAGCAATTCCCCAAGCATCCTCTGTGGTCACCAGTTAGTTTATTTCTTTTTTTTTTCCCCTGTGCTAATATGAATTCAAAGTTTCAAACACATTGAAGTATTTCAATTCATGGCAATATAGTCTTTACTGATACTCCAATTATCCTCTCTTTCAGCAGTGAAAGTGACTTTAAGCTGGCTCCTTCATCCTTTTGATAAGATCCTAATAGTCTTTGAGACCTTTCCTGATATCAGTATGACAAGGTTCTTCTGTCTCATCCTGAATATTTTCTGCCTGAGTTGGACTCAGTCATTTCTCTAAGAATCTCTGGTTTCTTTTTATGCAAAACATTATTCTCAAGTCAAATTGTGTAACCTAAAGATACTCATTGGAATTGGTTTATTTCTAGGTCTTTCCAGTGGACAGAGCTAGGAAATACTCATATTTGTATTTATGTATTCACATATATCCACATTCACAATTCAAATTCAGAACTACAGGCTTTTTATTGAATGTCTATCGTACATCTGCATCTCTTTTCTCTAATACCAGTATTTTTGTTTTTAAGGACACTGAGCGTAATAGAAATACAATATCTTTTACAGTCTCCTTTGTTTTTTCCCGCATTATACAGACAAAAGAATAAAGAACTACCAACAATGCCAATAATAACACAACTGAGAAAAGCAGTTTTAAAAATTTTGTCACAGTCCTGGGGTATATATAAATTATTGTGTTTTATGGTCTTTTCGGAGAGTTCTTATCCATATGCTTGTTCCACAAAAGGCATACACAGGTTCATTTGTCACATTGTGTTTTCAATGTCTAGAAGTGACATTTAAAAGATTAATTTAATTTGATAATGATAAAAAATGAATGTGGTTTCCAACTCAAATCAAACCAAACAAGGCATATTCACTATAGTCTAGCCTTGACTTAAGATCTGCAAGTGTCCCAAAGGCCTGGGTGGAGGTGGGTCAGGGATCCCTGCTCTCCTCGGACACCGGAATCCTTGGTCTTCCTCCTTCTTCTGGCCGACCTTGGAATGAAACGACGAGATCTCCTGGAGTCAAGGTTCAAATCTTAGCCTAACAGCGGCTTTCCTTGTCCAATTTAGACTTCGGAGTGAGAAATTCTGAAAAAAATCGGTACAAAATGGAATAGAATCAATTAAAATTCGGAATAAGGTAGGGCACCTGAATACAATACAGTACTTCCCATCCAGGCCTGGAAACCTCGACCCGAAAGATAAGACGCTGTCACCCTGGCTGCTCAGCGACGTCACAGTCCCGCACCGCGACCCTTTACTCACAGGGACACGCGCGCAGTTAGTTACAAGACGTGCGGTGCGAAGCCCCCTCGCGGGGCAAGACGCAGTGGGCGCAGCCTCTGTTTTTTGCCCCCGCGACCCAGGGTGACCCAACGATGGGGTGCCACCGGCTCGGTCGCTGCGCGCCTGGCCCGGGGCCTCCGATGGCCAGCCACGGGCAGAGTCGCCGGGGCCCAGCGGAGATGCCGCGGGCTCGTCTCCGCACCTGTCCACCCCGTCCGTATGGAGCGCACGGACCGCCCCGCTCCGGGACGCGGGAGTGGGAAAGCATATCCCATCTGAGGAGTAAAAAAAAATCTCCTTCTTCTAGTTAAAGAGAAAGGTCCCACCGAGATTTGAACTCGGATCGCTGGATTCAGAGTCCAGAGTGCTCACCATTACACCATGGAACCCTCTACCGCCTACTCTGCTGCTCCCGCCGCTGAGCCAGGCCGCGCACAGCCCCTAGGACCCAGGAGCGGCCTCCCGCCGAGCACTCTCGTTACCCCGCCCCGAACCTGCGATGGCAGGAGGCGCCCGACTCGCGTGTCCGCGGCCGTCTCTTTTAGGTTTCTACCTGGTGAAAAGACACGAAATCCATTCCAAACGAACGATAAGGAAATGTGTTCAGGGCTTCTCCCCAGTCCACCTGCGCTGTGAACGATCCTAGTTTTTTCTTCCGCCCCCCCCGAGAACACAAAACTTTTTTTCCCCTCTTTTCCCAGTTGCTCTCTTCCGCTGCTCTGGAAGGTCGGAACATGCTCAGACAGACTTCGAGATGCCGTGAGATGTTCCTTTTTTTGAGATCGCGGGGCGCTGTCAGTTTCCTTCAAGCAGAAAGTGTTCTATTTCTGTTAATATCGGATCGGAACCGGAAAACGTTTGATTACATGGTAGCCAGCACCACCGCTCTAATCGTGCGTGAGAAACACACTGAAAACAAATCCCACGAAAAAAATGGTTTATCACAGGGCCGAGTAGAAAAACGCTTTTACACCGCCAGAGTCCACGATAGCAAGAAAGCGGGGGATGGGGGAAAAAGGAGAGGAGCATACTGGGGACCTGAAAATTACACGGAAACAATAAACCACACAAGCCGCTACTGCAACGCAGAAACTAAAGACAAGGCAAGACGATCATAACTTAATACAACTCACTTTTAAATTTACGTAATGAATACTTTGTTTTGAGCTTATTCATTTTTTTGTTTGTTTCTTTTTTCGGTGTGTGGGTGTCTGCAGCACGGGAGAATCTTCTCTGTTACTGGAGTGTACAACCTTCAAACACGGAAATGTAATAGCTATAGCTAACAGGCCTACATTGTTCCGCCGCAGCTGGGTAACGTTAGCATAACTCCAATCTCTGTTTTCCGTACATAGTAGACACGTTAAAACACTGGGCTGAGAAAAATACTGCAGTTAAAATGATTATTATGCTTTTTGTTTAGCGTAACTAGTTAGTTCTTTTATTATAACACCAATTGCTGGGGGAAAGCGCGCACGCAGTCCCCCACTACCACAAATTATGCAGTCGAGTTTCTCCCATTTGGAGAAATCGCAGGCGTCAGCACACTCGCAGTGCAATGAGTGAGCCTCATCCTGGGAAAACCACCTTAGTGATCATGGTATCTCCCCTGCCAGGTAAGTATGAGCTGTTCTCTCCGCCACTCAGTACAGCCTTAGACGCCTACACTGTACACACACGCTCCCCACCCACCCTCCGCACCCCCTCCCCTTCCACGCCTCTCAGACCCTCCAAACTACTCTGCTAATAAAATCCAAGCAACTCTGCTAATAAAATCCAAGCAACTTCTCCGGAAAACTTCCACAGCCCGGGAAGTGGCTCGCCGGGAATTGCACCCATAAGCTGCAAGATTTACATAAGCCGAGCCCCATTCCTGTCGGCTTCGGCGGCTCCTCTCCTCCAACCCCCGCCCTGTCCCCGCCCTGCCGAGATGACCAATGGGCGGGCCGGCTGCTGAAGTGGAAGTGACGTCACCATGGCCGCCCACTTCGGGAGCCCACCAAGCCGAGGTAACACGCCTCTTACCCTTTATCTGAGATACCGGCGGATTTTGCCAGCCTCCTCGAATTCTTACTTTTTGTCCTGTGTTACACGCCGGGGAAAGGAATTCTGGGATCGTGTGTTACGCTGATCCAAAAATTTTTTAAGTAGTAAAGAAGTTGTAAAACAATGGATACAAGTATATATTTATGTATGTGTTTTGTGTATAAACATACAGATTCAGGGTTACATCTCAGAGTGCTACTCGGTGTATCGTCTGTGCACGTCTTTCCTACTTCATTCTCATGGTATCCCAGGGACCATGTTTTTCCTTTCCCCACCATACAGAATACAAGAAATGAAGATTCTGAAAAAGAAGCTGATGACCAAGGGATGATAAGGGATAGAAAGATGACGTGTTTGCTTGAAGAGTGAGGTTTGTTTGTTTGTTTTCTCTTACTGGGTAAGACTGGGTTAGACCTGAGGGCGGGGAGCGGGGAGACTGCCGAATGCAGGCAACTTGTGTTTTCAGACCAGAGAGCAAGGAGTGGCGTAACTTGATTCTTGAGGGTGCCTTTTGTTGTAGTTTCTTAGGACAGGGCCGAAAGTAAGCTCATTACACGAGATGAATTGTGCCAAAGCACAGCAGTAGAGGGCTGCCGCTCGCTCAGGCAAAACAGCGCCGTCTGTCCTGCTGTGGTAACTTTTATTAAAGCATTATCTAGGTTTACACTTTAAGACTTGTTTTCTTAACATTTCAGAAGTGCCAAAGCAGCAACCTATGTTTTTATTAATTATACAAGCAATAATTGGCTTTCGTGAGCACCTGCCGTGCTTCGTCCTTGAGCGCAAGAACAGCACAAAGTTCCCACCATTATTTTGATTATACTGAAGTAGCACAAGGACATTTCCTTGCGTTCCCACCACTCTGATTATACTGAGGACATCTCATGGATCAGTGCCCAAAGCACTCAATGCTTCTTTTGCAGGCCCCGGGTTTGCCGGGGGGGCGCTCGAAGCATTCAGAACTGTTCACAACTCTGGCTTATTCGCATGCCCCCGGTTTGCCGGGGCGGGGGTGGGGTGGGGGCGGGGCTCAAAGCAATCAGGACTGTTTGCAGTTCTGGCTTATTCGCCAGCCCCCAGTTTGCTGGGGGGGGGGGGCTCATGGGTCACGTCTCCTTTCCATGTCCTCAGTTATCCCACTACAGCCTTTGGCTTAAGGGGGAAGCTGACTCTTCCGGAGAATCCTGGAGCTGACAGCAAAGGAACTCAGCGCCCAGCCAACTTCCAGGAAGAAGCTTCCTTTCTTCCCCCTGCTTTCCCTCTTTCCCCTCCTTTTCCTCTCTGCAGCCATCAGAAATAAGCTCTGGCTCGTTTCATCTGAAACATACTTTATTCCAGGGATAGTAATAGCTCAGAGAATCTCCAGCAAACTGGAGAACCAGACTGTACAAACAGGGAAGAATAAGAAAGGCCAATGGAAGGGAGCACACAGACCAAATGGGAAGGACACTAGTGCCCCCTGCTGAGTGACAGACCCTGTAGCTTTGCACAGGTGACACTACTGGCCCTGGACACTAGACACTGCCAATGGCTCCATGACTTCTGCTGCACCTGGTCGGTGTTAAACTAAGGATCTTGAGGTAGGGAGATTCTTCTGTTGCAGGGGACAGAATAAATTTCCCCGGGGTCTACTCCTTGTGTCTCTCAACTCCTGTCAAATGCTGGAGTAGTTGTTGCTGATGGGGATTGGCCAGCTCTTGGTAATAGACCCCCATCTTAGCCCCTAGGAAAACTAAGTCAGCGAGTGCGTGATCCTTAAAAGTTGCAGAATGTGGGAAGTTTCTCATACAAACAAAGGGGGCTCAGATACTAGATGGCCTAGATATGACAAAAGACCCTCCTGTGCCCAACACCCTGCAGCCAGCCCTGTGGGGAGCATTATAAATCCAGCTCTGAAGCCCCTGATACCCTGTCCCAAACATACACCCGTGAACACCCAGTTTTGGATGGTGTCAGACTTTTACCCTGAGCACAGGGTGAGGGTTTCGACTCCTTATATGGTGATGGTTGATATATCACTCAGTATTATTTACATTATCTACACTGAGAATTGAAAAGTTTGAAAGTTCACATTTCTGGGGATAGAGTAATTGGTCTAAAGCCATGGTAACAAATAGCCACCAGAACTGGTTTTTAAATCCTCTCTATCTACCAGTGTCCACTGTAGGAGTTTCCTGTTGCTATTGTAACACATTACCACACACTTAGTGGCTTAAAACAACACACATTTTTTATCTTATGGTTCTGGAGATCAGAAGTCCAAGATGCATCTCACTGGGCTAAAATCAATCTGACAGTGGAGGTGAGGTTCTTTCTGGAGGCTCTAGGGGAGAATCTCTTTCTTTGCCTTTTCTAGCCTCTTGAATATGCCCACATTCTACTCTCACAGCCCCCTTCCATCTTCATAGCCAGTCACAGCTGATCAGGTTATTCTCACAATGCATTATTCTGAGACCAACTCTCCTTCCTCCCTCTTTCACTTATATGGACCCTTGTGATTCCATTGGACCCTCCAGGATAATCTCCCCATCTCAAGGTCCTTAATTTAATCACACCTGCAAAGTCTCTCTTGCCATGTCAAGTAACATGTTCACAAATTCCAGGGACCAGGATGTGGACATCTTTGGGGAAGCATTATTCTGCCGCCACAGCCAGTCTCCTCAGCGAACACATTTCTGCAAACATATCAGTCAGTGGTGGCCCCTCTCTTCTGAAAGTCAGCCAGGTGAAAACAACTGAGTCCACTGCCTTTGAGTGTCAGCCAGTCAACAGCCGTGCCCCATGTTGAGGCATTTGAGTCAGAGAGAGAGAAGGAGAAAGTCTGTGGGGAGAGGAATCTGAGGCCCCAGTGCCTGGGAAGTTCCCGGGGACCAGAGCTGAGAGCTGCAAACGCCTTCATGGGAGGAGGAGGCTGGAGAGGGTGTTAGGAACTGAATGTATGTGTTCCACCACCCGCCCCCCAAATTCATATCTTGAACCCTAATCCCTGTGGGGCTGTATTTGGAGAAGGGGCCTTTAAGGAAGTAATTAAGATTAAATGAGGTCATAAGCTTGGAGCCCTGATCTGACAGGATTAATGTCCTTAAATGAAGAGAGCTTGGGCTCCTGCCCTATCCCAGCTCAAGCAAGGAGAAAAGGCCATGTGAGGACCCAGCGAGGCATCTGCTGTCTACAAGCCAGGAAGAGAGCTCGCAGCAGAAACTGAATTGGCAGGAACTTCCAATCTTGATCTTGGACTTCCAGTCTCCAGAATGTGTGAAAACAGATTTCTGGTTAAGCCACCCTGTCTATAGTACATTTTTCTGGAAACCCAAGCTGACTAATACAGATGGTCACTTAGCCATTGGCCTAAGCAGCTTCTCCTACATGGTCCTTTCTGGGATCTGCCCCAGTTTTGTTCATTTCTTGTAATTAGCACTCACCACCTGCTTTGCCCTTCTTAAGGGTGATCCATGACTTTGGAATGAGGATTGATCACCTGGTTTAGGATTTCAATAGCATAATTTGCTACATGTAGCAATGACCTGCACCAAGGATCTTCTTAGAATTTCTTTTGAATGAGTTTGACATCTTCCCAAATTTCAACCTAGCATGACTTGGACAGCTGGACTGAGATTCTGCAGAGTGACCCCGTGACCCCATGTGGCCTGCATTTCCTTTTCTCATGAGAGATTTGCGTACTTTGGACTCTCCAAACCACAGACCAGGGTTTGGCTGCTGGTAAGGGATCTGTGCCTAGCTCTGGGGAAACCTAGGGAGAAAGGAAAGACCCCCAGAATCAAGGCATGGGAGGCTGCTCTTGTGGGGATAAAGGAGCCTGGAGGATGAGAGAGGAGGCTGGGGTGTGTGTGTGTCCAGCATGAGGTCAGGGGAAGTTCAAGAGAGGGCAGCTGCCATTCTGGGACCAGAGGCTAGAACCTCCATGGCATTCACGCTCTGGTCATCGTCCTCCTTATTCTTCCTCAGCTTCCGCCTCCCCCTTCCTCGCCATCCTCCCCTACCTTCTCCCCAGGCGTTTTTGTTCCCACTCCTCCTTCTTGTTCCTGCCCCTCTTGCTCCCATCCTCCCATCCCTTCCCCCCGACCCCCAGAGCAGGCCAACATGGGAAGGGACTGCCCCAGTCTGAGAGGACGACGAGGGAGTATCTTCCACCAGCCTGAGAAACACGAACACATTGCTCTCTGGTCAGAACCTGGTTTGGAGGAGACAGAGCAAGATGGCTCTGCCTGAGGAGCTCATCCTCCACAGCCAACCCAGGCAGCACGGGCCTTAGGCCGACCCCGGGGATGTGTGGCCAAAAGTCAGGAAGCTCTGGACATGGATTGCTGACATCTGGTCCACAAGATTCCAGACAAGTTAATATCTTGGTGCCTGCCTTCTTTACAAGGCAAGTTCCAAGGGAAGGACTGTGGCTCCCCTTCCTGGCCGCCTGGCGAAGGCACACAAGGATCCCTCTGTTCATGCAAGGGTGGGTCTGAGAAAACCCTCCCATCTGTTCCACGGAGACCAGCTGAAAGTTCATAGTTAAAAGTTAGTGGCGTCCCAGGTGCACTGACTCTACCACCACCTTCACCTCCTCCACCACGCACTCTTTGTCTCCGATGAGATTTCTACCATCAGAGTCAGCCTTGGAGGGGGGAAAAGGCCACATTTTGGGGAAAAAAAAAAAAAGATCTAAAGAGACTAGTACTTGTGCAATTGTATGGACAGCAGTGAAGCACTCCTAGGGTTCTAAGCTGACTTTATCTTGATTCACTGGTCTAGATTGTGCCTTCAGGTAGTGTCTTATTTTAACTAAACTTTGTTGAAATTAGAGAAGTTCTTTTCTTCATAGTTCCAATATTAGTTGGCATCTGAGTTAATAGTTTTGTGACCAGCAGAATAATACTGTCTCCCCCAGGATGTGCCTGCTGTAATTCCCCCACCTGTTCATATATTACACCACATAAGAAAGGCAACTTTGCAGATGTGATTCGGGTAAAGACCTTGTGATGAGATTATCTTGGGCCATTCAGGTGGGCCCCATGAAATTACATGGGGCCTTAGAATTGAGAGGCAGAAAAGGTCAAAATGGTGTGAAATTAGAAGGACTCTACCTGCTGTTCTGGTTTTGAAGTTGTAGGAAGGGGTCAAAAGCCAAAGAATGTGGGAGACGTCTAAAAACTTTCTAGGAAAGCAAGGAAAGAGATTATCCCTTACAGCCTCCAGAAGGTAAGGCAGTTCTGTTGACCCCTTGATTTTAGTCCAGTGAGATCTTTGTTGGACTCCTAACCTACAGAATTGTAATATAATAAAAGTGTGTTCTTTTAAGACACTAAAGTTATGGTCACTTGTTACAGCAGAAATAGAAAACCAATTCAGTAAATGTCTAGCATATTCACTTTAGCAGTAATAAGATCTGGGGGATATAATAAACCCTGTATAAATTCTGCAGGTTGTTTGCCTGTCGTAGGTTGACAGATCAAGAGATATTTGTACATGTTTGGGCTTCCCTGGTGGCACAGTGGTTGAGAATCTGCCTGCCAATGCAGGGGACACGGGTTCGAGCCCTGGTCCGGGAAGATCACACATGCCGCGGAGCAACTAAGTTCGTGTGCCACAACTAATGAGCCTGTGCTATAGAGCCCGCGAGCCACAACTACTGAAGCCCGTGCGCCTAGAGCCCATGCTCTGCAACAAGAGAAGCCACCGCGATGAGAAGTCCTCGCACCGCAATGAAGAGTAGCCCCCACTCGCCGCAACTAGAGAAAGCCCGTGCAGCAACGAAGACCCAACGCAGCCAAAAATAAATAAGTAAAATAAATAAATAAAAAAAATAAATTTATTTTAAAAAGATGTTTGTACATGTTTGAAGCATTACATTAGGTACCTGCTGTCTTTCTTCCTTTCCATTTTTTTTCCTAAAGGGCTCACCCTATTTCCTGCACAGGACCCGACATGGTTCTCATTTGAATTATGGCAAGTTGGAAGACATTGGTGGTCATGCAGGTTGATTTTATTTTTAAGAATGAGTTCTGTTTCTGACATATAGAGGAAAAGAATGTAAGTTATAAAAAGTTAAATATTGGAGAATCTTCCTTTCCAAAGATACATTTTTTGCAACTTCTTTAATAGGGTAAAGAACTACATTTCAAAGCGTGAAACACAAGAATGGCTATTGGGAATTTTCCCCATAAGTAATTTGTGACTTGATCCTGACCAGCTCTGAGATCTGTATGATTCATGTTGTTGCTTTCGTAAATGTTATGTCCATAAAATGAAGTTCTTAGAAGCAATATTTGAGTTCTCCACTGGATTTAGGAAGAATTGCTGGGATGCTTGAATAACTGCAGAGCAAGAGGCCCTCAAATTTTCCTACTTTGTCTTTAAGTAATACTTCATAGTTTGGCTGACTTTTCATCCATTCTGCTGATTCTGTCAATGAGATCCTCTTTATTGACAGCCAAAGGCACTCATGGAAAATGCTTAAACAACCAAGTGTAAAAGCAGAAGTTGAGGTCACTTCATCTACTATGAAATTGGGGCATGTCTCTATCTCAGACCTGAGTCTGTTGATGGATGTGTTTGTTATTGTTGTTGGTGGTTGTGATCATGGTTGAATTTTTTGTTTGTGTTGTTGTTTGTTTTAATTTATTATTAGCTCTAGGGTATAATTGTGGAATGATAGCTTTATTTTATTTTATTTTTTTTAACATCTTTGTTGGGGTATAATTGCTTTACAATGGTGTGTTAGTTTCTGCTTTATAACAAAGTGAATCAGTCATATGTAAACATATGTTCCCATATCTCTTCCCTCTTGCGTCTCCCTCCCTCCCACCCTCCCTATCCCACCCCTCCAGGCTGTCACAAAGCACCAAGCCAATATCCCTGTGCCATGCGGCTGCTTCCCACTAGCTATCTACCTTACTACGTTTGTTAGTGTGTATATGTCCATGACTCTCTCTCGCCCTGTCACAGCTCACCCTTCCCCCTCCCCATAACCTCAAGTCCGTTCTCTAGGAGGTCTGCGTCTTTATTTCTGCCTTACCCCTAGGTTCTTCATGACATTTTTTTTTCTTAAATTCCATATATATGTGTTAGCATACGGTATTTGTCTTTTTCCTTCTGACTTACTTCACTCTGTATGACAGACTCTAGGTCTATCCACCTCATTACAAATAGCTCAATTTCGTTTCTTTTTATGGCTGGGTAATATTCCACTGTATATATGTGCCACATCTTTATCCATTCATTCGATGATGGGCACTTAGGTTGTTTCCATCTCTGGGCTATTGTAAATAGAGCTGCAATGAACATTTTGGTACATGACTCTTTTTGAATTTTGGTTTTCTCAGGGTATATGCCCAGTAGTGGGATTGCTGGGTCATATGGTAGTTCTATTTGTAGTTTTTTAAGGAACCTCCATACTGTTCTCCATAGTGGCTGAACCAATTCACATTCCCACCAGCAGTGTAAGAGTGTTCCCTTTTCTCCACACCCTCTCCAGCATTTATTGTTTCTAGATTTTTTGATGATGGCCATTCTGACTGGTGTGAGATGATATCTCATTGTAGTTTTGATTTGCATTTCTCTAATGATTAATGATGTTGAGCATTCTTTCATGTGTTTGTTGGCAGTCTGTATATCTTCTTTGGAGAAATGTCTATTTAGGTCTTCTGCCCATTTTTGGATTGGGTTGTTTGTTTTTTTGTTATTGAGCTGCATGAGCTGCTTGTAAATTTTGGAGATTAATCCTTTGTCAGTTGCTTCATTTGCAAATATTCTCTCCCATTCTGAGGGTTGTCTTTTGGTCTTGTTTATGGTTTCCTTTGCTGTGCAAAAGCTTTGAAGTTTCATTAGGTCCCATTTGTTTATTTTTGTTTTTGTTTCCATTACTCTAGGAGGTGGGTCAGAAAGGATCTTGCTGTGATTTATGTCATAGAGTGTTCTGCCTATGTTTTCCTCTAAGAGTTTGATAGTTTCTGGCCTTACATTTAGGTCTTTAATCCATTTTGAGCTTATTTCTGTGTATGGTGTTAGGGAGTGATCTAATCTCATACTTTTACAGGTACCTGTCCAGTTTTCCCAGCACCACTTATTGAAGAGGCTGTCCTTTCTCCACTGTACATTCCTGCCACCTTTATCAAAGATAAGGTGTTCATATGTGCGTGGGTTTATCTCTGGGCTTTCTATCCTGTTCCATTGATCTATCTTTCTGTTTTTGTGCCAGTACCATACTGTCTTGATAACTGTAGCTTTGTAGTATAGTCTGAAGTCAGGGAGCCTGATTCCTCCAGTTCCTTTTTTCGTTCTCAAGATTGCTTTGGCTATTCGGGGTCTTTTGTGTTTCCATACAAATTGCAAAATTTTTTGTTCTAGTTCTGTGAAAAATGCCAGTGGTAGTTTGATAGGGATTGCATTGAATCTATAGATTGCTTTGGGTAGTAGAGTCATTTTCACAATATTGATTCTTCCAATCCAAGAACATGGTATATCTCTCCATCTATTTCTATCATCTTTAATTTCTTTCATGAGTGTCTTATAATTTTCTGCATACAGGTCTTTTGTCTCCTTAGGTAGGTTTATTCCTAGATATTTTATTCTTTTTGTTGCTATGGTAAATGGGAGTGTTTTCTTGATTTCACTTTCAGATTTTTCAACATTAGTATATAGGAATGCCAGAGATTTCTGTGCATTAATTTTGTATCCTGCCACTTTACCAAATTAATTGATTAGCTCTAGTAGTTTTCTGGTAGCATCTTTAGGATTCTCTATGTATAGTATCATGTCATCTGCAAACAGTGACAGCTTTACTTCTTCTTTTCCGATTTGGATTCCTTTTATTTCCTTTTCTTCTCTGATTGCTGTGGCTAAAACTTCCAAAACTATGTTGAATAAGAGTGGTGAGAGTGGGCAACCTTGTCTTGTTCCTGATCTTAGTGGAAATGCTTTCAGTTTTTCACCACTGAGGACGATGTTGGATGTGGGCTTGTCATATATGGCCTTTATTATGTTGAGGAAAGTTCCCTCTATGCCTACTTTCTGCAGGGTTTTTATCATAAATGGGTGTTGAATTTTGTCAAAAGCTTTCTCTGCATCTATTGAGATGATCATATGGTTTTTCTCCTTCAGTTTGTTAATATGGTGTATCACGTTGATTGATTTGCATATATTGAAAGTCCTTGCATTCATGGAATAAACCCCACTTGATCATGGTGTATGATCCTTTTAATGTGCTGTTGGATTCTGTTTGCTAGTATTTTGTTGAGGATTTTTGCATCTATGTTCATCAGTGATATTGGCCTGTAGTTTTCTTTCTTTGTGACATCCTTGTCTGGTTTTGGTATCAAGGTGATGGTAGCCTTGTAGAAGGAGTTTGGGAGTGTTCCTCCCTCTGCTATATTTTGGAAGAGTTTGAGAAGGATAGGTGTTAGCTCTTCTCTAAATGTTTGATAGAATTCGCCTGTGAAGCCATCTGGTCCTGGGCTTTTGTTTGTTGGAAGATTTTTAATCACAGTTTCAATTTCAGTACTTGTGATTGGTCTGTTCATATTTTCTATTTCTTCCTGATTCCGTCTTGGCAGGTTGTGCCTTTCTAAGAATTTGTCCATTTCTTCCAGGTTGTCCATTTTATTGGCATAGAGTTGCTTGTAGTAATCTCTCATGATCTTTTTTATTCCTGCAGTGTCAGTTGTTACCTCTCCTTTTTCATTTCTAATTCTATTGATTTGAGTCTTCTCCCTTTTTTTCTTGATGAGTCTGGCTAGTGGTTTATCTATTTTGTTTATCTTCTCAAAGAACCAGCTTTTAGTTTTATTGATCTTTGCTATCATTTCCTTCATTTCTTTTTCATTTATTTCTGATCTGATTTTTATGATTTCTTTCCTTCTGCTAGCTTTGGGGTTTTTTTGTTCTTCTTTCTCTAATTGCTTGAGGTGCAAGGTTAGGTTGTTTATTCGAGATGTTTCCTGCTTCTTAAGGTGGGCTTGTATTGCTATAAACTTCCCCCTTAGAACTGCTTTTGCTGCATCCCATAGGTTTTGGGTCGTTGTGTCTCCATTGTCATTTGTTTCTAGGTATTTTTTGATTTCCTCTTTGATTTCTTCAGTGATCACTTCGTTATTAAGTAGTGTGTTGTTTAGCCTCCATGTGTTTGTATTTTTTACAGATCTTTTCCTGTAATTGATATCTAGTCTCATAGTGTTGTGGTCAGAAAAGATACTTGATACAATTTCAATTTTCTTAAATTTACCAAGGCTTGATTTGTGACCCAAGATATGATCTATACTGGAGAATGTTCCATGAGCACTTGAGAAAAATGTGTATTCTCTTGTTTTTGGATGGAGTGTCCTATAAATATGAATTAAGTCCATCTTGTTTAATGTATCATTTAAAGCTTGTGTTTCCTTATTTATTTTCATTTTGTATGATCTGTCCATGGGTGAAAGTGGGGTGTTTAAGTCCCCTACTATGAATGTGTTACTGTCGATTTCCCCTTTTATGGCTGTTAGTATTTGCCTTATGTATTGAGGTGCTCCTATGTTGGGTGCATAAATATTTACAATTGTTATATCTTCTTGGATCGATCCCTTGATCATTATGTAGTGTCCTTCTTTGTCTCTTTTAATAGTCCTTATTTTAAAGTCTATTTTGTCTGATATGAGAATTGCTACTCCAGCTTTCTTTTGGTTTCTATTTGCATGGAATATCTTTTTCCATCCCCTTACTTTCAGTCTGTATGTGTCTCTAGGTCTGAAGTGGGTCTCTTGTAGACAGCAAATATATGGGTTTTGTTTTTGTATCCATTCAGCCAATCTGTGTCTTTCGGTGGGAGCATTCAGTCCATTTACATTTAAGGTAATTATCGATATGTATGTTCCTATTCCCATTTTCTTAATTGTTTTGGGTTCATTATTGTAGGTCTTTTCCTTCTCTTGTGTTTCTTGCCTAGAGAAGTTCCTTTAGCAGTTGTTGTAAAGCTGGTTTGGTGGTGCTGAACTCTCTCAGCTTTTGCTTGTCTGTAAAGGTTTTAATTTCTCCATCAAATCCCAATGAGATCCTTGCTGGGTAGAGTAATCTTTGTTGCACGTTTTTCTCCCTCATCACTTTAAATATGTCCTTCCAGTCGCTTCTGACTTGCAGAGTTTCTGGTGAAAGATCAGCTGTTAACCTTATGGGGATTCCCTTGTGTGTTATTTGTTGTTTTTCCCTTGCTGCTTTTAATATGTTTTCTTTGTTTTTAATTTTTGACAGTTTGATTAATATGTGTCTTGGTGTATTTCTCCTTGGATTTATCCTGTATGGGACTCTCTGTGCCTCCTGGAGTTGACTAACTATTTCCTTTCCCATATTAGGGAAGTTTTCAACTATAATCTCTTCAAATATTTTCTCAGTCCCTTTCTTTTTCTCTTCTTCTTCTGGAACCCTAATAATTCGAATGTTGGTGCACTTAATGTTGTCCCAGAGGTCTCTGAGACTGTCCTCAGTTCTTTTCATTCTTTTTTCTTTATTCTGTTCTGCAGTAGTTATTTCCACTATTTTGTCTTCCAGGTCACTTATCCGTTCTTCTGCCTCAGTTATTCTGCTATTGATCCCATCTAGAGTATTTTTAATTTCATTTATTGTGTTGTTCATCGTTGCTTGTTTCATCTTTAGTTCTTCTAGGTCCTTGTTAAATGTTTCTTGCATTTTGTCTATTCTATTTCCAAGATTTTCGATCATCTTTACTATCATTATTCTGAATTGTTTTTCAGGTAGACTGCCTATTTCCTCTTCATTTGTTAGGTCTGGTGGGTTTTTATGTTGCTCCTTCATCTGCTTTGTGTTTTCTCATTTTGCTTATCTTACTGTGTTTGGGGTCTCCTTTTTGCAGGCTGCAGGTTTGTAGTTCCCGTTGTTTTTGGTGTCTGTCCCCAGTGGCTAAGGTTGGTTCAGTGGGTTGTGTAGGCTTCCTGGTGGAGGGGACTAGTGCCTGTGTTCTGGTGGATGAGGCTGGATCTTGTCTTTCTGGTGGGCAGGTCCACGTCTGGTAGTGTGTTTTGGGGTGTCTGTGGACTTATTATGATTTTAGGCAGCCTCCGTGCTAATGGGTGGAGCTGTGTTCCTGACTTGCTAGTTGTTTGGCATAGGGTGTCCATCACTGTAGCTTGCTGGTCATTGAGTGAAGCTGGGTGCTGGTGTTGAGATGGAGATCTCTGGGATATTTTTGCCGTTTGATATTATGTGGAGCTGGGAGGTCTCTTGTGAACCAGTGTCCTGAAGTTGGCTCTCCCATCTCAGAAGCACAGCACTGACTCCTGGCTGCAGCACCAAGAGCCTTTCATCCACACGGCTCAGAATAAAAGGGAGAAAAAGTAGAAAGAAAAAATTAGTAGAAGTAGAAAGAAAGAAAGAAAGAAGGGAGGGAGGGAAGGAGGGAGGAAGGAAGGAAGGAAGGACGGAAGGAAGGAAAAAAAGAAAGAAAGAAGATAAAGTACAATAAAATAAAGTAAGATAAAATATAATAAAGTTATTAAAATAAAAATATAATTATTAAGGGAAAAAATTTAAAAAAAGACAAAAACAAAGAAAAAAAACGGATGGATAGAACCCTAGGACAAATGGTCGAAGCAAAGTTATACAGACAAGATTTCTCACAGAAGCATACACATACACACTCACAAAAAGAGGTAAAGCGGAAAAAATCATAAATCTTGCTCTCAAAGTCCACCTTCTCAATTTGAGATGATTTGTTGTCTAAAGGAGGCAAGGAAGGAAAGAAAGAAAGAAAGAAAGAAAATAAAGTAAAATAAAATAAAGTTATTAAAATAAAAAAATAATTATTAAGGAGAAAAAATTTAAAAAAAAATGGACGGATAGAGCCCTAGGACAAATGGTGGAAGCAAAGCTATACAGCAAAATCTCATACAGAAGCATACACATACACACTCACAGAAAGAGGAAAAGGGGAATAAATCATAAATCTTGCTCTCAAAGTCCACCTCCTCAATTTTTCTTTTTCCATCCCCTCACTTTCATTCTGTATTTGTCCCTAGGTCTGAAGTGGGTCTCTTGTAGATAGCATATGTATGGGTCTGTTTTTAATATCCATTCAGCAAGCCTGTGTCTTTTAGTTGGAGCATTTAATCCATTCACATTTAAGGTAATTATCAACATGTACGTTCCTATGACCATTTTCTTAATCGTTTTGGGTTTGTTTTCATAGGTCGTTTTCTTCTCTTGTGTTTCCCACTTAGAGAAGTTCCTTTAGCATTTTTTTGTAGATCTGGCTTGGTGGTGCTGAATTCTTTTAGCTTTTGCTTGTCTGTAAAGCTTTTGATTTCTCTGTTGAATCTGAATGAGATCCTTGCTGGGTAGAGTAATCTTGGTTGTAGGTTCTTTCCTTCCATCACTCCCTTCTGGCTTTCAGAGTTTCTGCTGAGAAATCAGCTGTTAACCTTATGGGATTTCCTTTGTATGTTATTTGTCATTTTTCCCTTGTTGCTTTTGATAATTTTTCTTTGTCTTTAATTTTTGTCAATTTGATTACTATGTGTCTTGGTGTGTTTCTCCTTGGGTTTATCCTGCCTTGAACTCTCTGTTCTTCCTGGACTTGGATGGCTATTTCCTTTCCCATGTTAGGGAAGTTTTCAACTATAATCTCTTCAAATATTTTCTTGGGTCCTTTCTCTCTCTCTTCTCCTTCTGGGACCCATAAAATGCAAATGTTGTTGTGTTTAATGTTGTCCCAGAGGTCTCTTAGGCTGTCTTCATTTCTTTTCATTCTTTATTCTGTTCCACAGCAGTGAATTCTACCATTCTGTCTTCCAGGTCACTTATCCATTCTTCTGCTTTTATTATTCTGCTATTGATTTCTTCTAGTGTATTTTTCATTTCAGTTATTGTATTGTTCATCTCTGTTTGTTTGTTCTGTAATTCTTCTAGGTGTTCTTTAATTCTTCTATGTCTTTGTTAAGCATCTTCTAGATCTTTGCCTCCATTCTTTTTCCGAGGTCCTGGATCATATTCACTATCACTATTCTGAATTCTTTTTTCTGGAAGAATTCTTTTTCTGCCTATCTCCACTTCGTTTAGTTGTTTTTCTGGTGTTTTATCTTGTCCCTTCATTTGGTACATAGTCTTTTGCCTTTTCATTTTGTCTGTCTTTCGGTGAATGTGGTTTTTGTTCCACAGCCTGCAGAGTTGTAGTTCTTCTTGCTTCTGCTGTCTGCCCTCTGGTGGATGAGGCTATCTAAGAGGCTTGTGCAAGCTTCCTGATGGGAGGGATGGGTGGTGGGTAGAGCTGGATGTTGTTCTGGTGGGCAGAGCTCAGTAAAACTTTAATCTGCTTGTCTGCTGATGGGTGGGACTGGGTCCCTCCATGTTGGTTGTTTGACCTGAGGCAACCTGGCCCTGGAGGCTACAGGCTCTTTGGTGGGGCTAATGGCAGACTCCGGGAGGGCTCACACCAAGTAGTACTTCCCAGAAGTTCTGCTGCCAGTGTCCTGGTCCCCGTGGTGAGCCACCGCCACCCCCCACCTCTGCAGGAGGCCCTCCAACAGCAGCTGGTAGGTCCAGTTCAGTCTCCCATGGGGTTACCACTCCTTCCCAGGGTCCTGATGCACACACTACTTTGTACATGTCCTCCATGAGTGGAGTCTCTTCTCCCCCCAGTCCTGTCAAAATCCCGCAATCAAATCCCACCAGCCTTCAAAGTCTGATTCTCTAGGAATTCCTCCTCCCATTGCTGGACCCCGTGGTTGGGAAGCCTGACATGGGGCTCAGAACCTTCACTCCAGTGGGTGGACCTCTGTGGTATAAGTTCTCCAGTTTGAGAGTCGACCACCCAGCAGCAATGGGATTTGATTTTATTGTGATTGCACCCCCGTTACCATTTCACTGTGGCTTCTTCCCTGTCCTTGGATGTGGGGCTTCTTTTTTGGTGAGTTCCAGTGTCCTCCTGTTGATGATTGTTCAGCAGTTGTGATTCTGGTGCTCTTGCAAGAGGGAGTGAGCACACGTCCTTCTACTCTGCCATCTTCCCATCATTTTCTCCCTTTATATTTGTTAGTATTTTTTAATGTATTTAGGTGCTCCTATATTGGGTTCATATATGTTAATGAGTGTAATATCCTCTTTTTGTATTGATCCTTTTATCATTATACAGTGTCCTTCTTTATCTTTCTTTATGGCTTTTGTTTTAAAGTCTATTTTGTTTGATATAGTATTCTTATCCTCGCTTTCTTGTCATTTCCATTTGCATGAAATATGTTTTTCCATCTCCTTACTTTCAACCTATGTGTGTTCTTCACCCTAAAGTAGGTCTGTTGTATGCAGCATATTTTTTTTTTATCAAATGTACCACTCTATGTCTTTTGATTGGAGCATTTAGTCCATTGACATTTAAGGTGATTATTGATAGTTAGGTATTTATTGCTACTTTAAACCTTGTTTTCCATTTGATTTTGTATTTCTTCTTTGTTGTTTTTCTGTTTGTTGTTTGATGATTGTCTTACGTATTATGCTTGTCTTCTCTTTTTGATTTTTGTGAATCTATTGTATGTTTTTTTTGAGGGTATTAAATTGTTTATTTATTACACATGATAATGGATGATACACAAGATTCATTCCCATCTATATCTGGTACCATAATCCAATTTAGATATATTGCATAGGATGTGCCAACAATCATATATTAATAATCAAAAAAACTCCATGACTTGGCTTGGGTGACCCTTTTCACAGTGAGCTCCAGGTCACAATGCAGTAACTGTCAGTTCAACGACACCAAAGTTTCAGAAGACAATAGTTTCTCCACCAAAGCAGGTTGTAAATAAATTTCTTTTTTTTTTTGTAAATAAATTTTTGATGGAACCTGGCATCACCCTGAAGGAGCTCTAACTTCACACTGTTGGGGTAGTTTACCAAAATGGCTTCAGAGGAGACTAACTTTACACAGCACATTTTAAAAAAAAGACACATTTATTCACCGTCATGATCAGACCATTACATTTAGCAATCAACAGCATGGGTGCAAAAAAAAAAATCTACATTAAAACCCTTTGTTGGAATGCTTTACACTTTCCACAGGACAGAAACTAAAATAACCTGTTATACAATTAGTCACAAATACAGTCCTCGAGTCTTTTTGCCCATACACATGAGTATTATCTAAAACATGTCTTCTTTGTAGCAGTTAGGCCCTGCCACCACTGTGCTTGGCTGAGTTCACAAATCTGTTGTGACCTGTAGCTTCCCTGTCACTTCTCTGGCTCTCCTCTCCTGCTAAGCTTTGTTTCCTGGCAATAATCAAAACCTTCTGCCAGTTCCATAGCTACTGCTGCTGCTGGAACCACCATAGCCACCTTGGTTTCGGGGTTTGGCAAAGTATTGGCCTCCACCACCATAGGGGCCAGAACTTCTGCCTCCAAAGTTTCCTCCTTTCATGGGTCCAAAATTTGAAGATTGATTGTTGTAACTGCCAAAATCATTGTAGCTTCCACCACCTCCAAAATTACTTCCATTGTTACCAAATCCGTTATAGCCATCCCCACTGCCACCATATCCACCACCACCGTGGCTGCCACCAAAGCCACCTCGACCACTGAAGTTTCCTCCATGACCAAAGTTGTCATTCCCACCAAAACCACCTCCACGACCACCACCAAAGTTTCCAGAACCACTTTGACCTCTTTGGCTGGATGAGGCACTAGCCATCTCTTGTTTAGATAGGGCTTTCCTTACTTCACAGTTGTGGCCGTTCACAGTGTGGTATTTCTGAATGACAATCTTGTCTACAGAGTCATGGTCATCAAAGGTTACGAAAGCAAAGCCTCTCTTTTTGCCACTGCCTCTATCAGTCATGATTTCAATCACTTCAATTTTCCCATACTGTTCAAAATAATCTCTTAGATGATGTTCTTCAGTGTCTTCTTTAATACCACCAATAAAAATCTTTCTCACAGTTAAGTGGGCACCAGGTCTTTGAGAATCTTCTCTTGAGACGGCCCCCTTTGGTTCCACAACTCTTCCATCCACCTTGTGTGGCCTTGCCTTCATGGCCGCATCCACCTCCTCCACAGTGGCACATGTGACAAACCCGAAGCCTCTGGAGCGTTTGGTGTTTGGATCCCTCATTACCACACAATCTGTGAGCGTTCCCCACTGCTCAAAATGGCTCTTCAGACTCTCATCGGTTGTTTCAAAGCTCAAACCTCCGATGAAGAGCTTCTGCAGCTGTTCGGGCTCTTTGGGTGACTGACTTAGACGTGACGGCAGTGGAGGAGGGGCGAGACGTCAACGATGCTTACTCGGTGGCGTCCACGAGCAGAAAAGCTATTGTATGTTATTGATTTGTGGTTACACTGTTTTTCAAGTATATTAACCCATTACTATATCTACTTGCTTTAGACCTGTAGTCATACAGGCTCGAACACATTCTAAAACAAGATCTACATTTTCTTACTCTCCTCCCCCACATTTTATGATTTTGATGTCCTCTTTTACAGCTTCATGTTTATCCCTTTTGCTGTTCATTGTAGTTACCATCACTTTCACAAACATTTTTTTTTGATTTTTAAAAAATCTGTGTACTAGCTTATTTAAGTGATTTACTTTCCAGTTGTGATTTTCTTTCCTATAGATTTCTGCTTTTTTTCTATTTAGAGAAGGTCTTTCAATATTTTGGGGGAAGTAAGCTTAGTATTGCTGAATTCTTTTAGTGTTTGCTTGTCTGAGAAATTCGTTATCTCTTCTTCTATTCTAAATGATAATCTTGCTGTGTAGAGTATCCTAGGTTGCAGGTTTCCCTTTCAGGACTTTGAGTATATCTTGCACTCCCTTCTGTCCTGCTACATTTCTGTAGAGAAATCAGCTGATAGCTCTATATGGGGGTTCCTTTTTAATTAACTCTTTGTATTTCTTTGCTATGATTAGAATCCTCTCTTTAACTTTTGCCATTTTAATTATAATATGTCTTGGCATAGGTCTGTTTGGGTTCATCTCTTTGGGACCCTCTGTTCTTCCTGTAACCGGATATCTGTTTCCTTCTTTAGGTTTGTGAAATTTTCAGCCATAATTTCTTACATTTTTGATCCCCTTTTCTCTTTCTTTTCCTTCTGGGATGCCAATTATGCATAGCTTGGTACACTTTATATTATCCCACCAGTCTAGTATATTGATTTCATTTTTTAAAATTTGTCTTTCTGTCTGCTGTTCTGATTGGGTGATTTTCATTATTCTATCTTCCAGATAACTTATTTGTTCTTCTTATCCAGCTTGCTATTTATTGCCTTTAGCTCAGCTTTTGTCTCAGCAAATGAGTTTTCTAATTTTAATTGGCTCCTCTTTATAGTTTCTAGTTCCTTCTTACAGTAATCTGAATTTCTGTCAATAGTCTTTCTTAATTCCTTCAGCATTTTCATTACCTCCTTTTTGAACTCAAGGTCTAGTAGACTGGAGAGGTCCCTTTCATTGTTCTTTCAGGGGAATTCTCTTGATCTTTTAATGGGGAGTGGATCCTCTGCTTCTTCATTTCATTTATATTTCTCTGACTTTATGAGTTTAGGAGAAACAGCTATCTACTGTGGTCTTTTTTTTTAACATCTTTATTGGAGTATAATTACTTTACATTGTTTTGTTAGTTGCTTCTGTATAAGAAAGTGAACCAGCTATACGTATACGTATATCCCCATATCCCCTCCCTCTTGCATCTCCCTCCCACCCTCCCTATCCCACCCCTCTATTTGGTCACAAAGCACGAGCTGATCTCCCTGTGCTATGTGGCTTCTTCCCACTAGCTATCTATTTTACATTTGGTAGTGTATATATTGTCAATGCCACTCTCTCACTTCATCTCAGCTTACCCTTCCCCCTCCCTGTGTCCCCAAGTCCATTCTCTACATCTGAGTCTTTATTCCTGTCCTGCCCCTAGGTTCGTCAGAACCTTTCTTTTTTAAATTAGATTCCATATATATGTGTTAGCATATGGTATTTGTTTTTCTCTTTCTGACTTACTTCACTCTGTATGACAGACTCTAGGACCATCCACCTCACTACAAATAACTCAATTTTGTTTCTTTTTATGTCTGAGTAATATTCCATTATACATATGTGCCACATCTTCTTTATCCATTCATCCATCAATGGACACTTAGGTTGCTTCCATGTCCTGGCTATTGTAAATAGTGCTGCAATGAACATTGTGGTACATGACTCTTTTTGAATTATGGTTTTCTCAGGGTATATGCCCAGTAGTGGGATTGCTGGGTCATTTGGTAGTTCTATCTACTGTGGTCTTGAACGGCTGGTTTTTTTTTTTTTTTTTACATCTTTATTGGAGTATAATTGCTTTACAATGGTGTGTTAGTTTCTGCTTTATAACAAAGTGAATCAGTTATACATATACATATGTTCCCATATCTCTTGAAGGGCTGCTTTTATGTGGGAGCATCCCTGTGTAGCCTCTGTGAGTCTAATATTTTTGCTGCAAGGGCTACTTTTAGTATGGATTTCTGCCTTGTCTTTCCTCAGTGTGTGCTGGCCATTATCCCCTTGATAGGGCATGTAATTGTTGTGGTGACCAGAGCTTGCACTGGATGTTTAGTGTGGCCTCCTCTTTGTTCTGTGGTTGTCACAGCCCTGTTCAACACAAGGTCTCCTCCCCAGTTGTTGAAGTAGACACCCCCAGATCCATTTCTGAACTGTGGTGTGAGGTACGTGGGACTGGAGCACCCCTGCTGGGAGAGGAGCCACTGAGTATTCATCTTTAGAGGCTTTCCACTGGAAAGTGCACTCTGTGGTGTTGCCTGTCACCTCTTGCGTGGGATCACAAAGTGCACTGTTTTTGACACTGCCCTTGGCCTTGCTTCAACCGTGGGCATTCAGGCAACTGGCCCAGGTGTCTGTCAGTCACTGTGCTCACAAAGCCACTAGCACAGATCCATTGGCACAGAACCGCTGAAGTCAGGCACCAGGACTACCATAGTTGTGTGCCTGGACCCTCTGTGGGAGCTACTGAGTCAGCTCAGATCCTGGCTCCATCTCCACATATATGTGCCAGAAGAGCCTGCAGCCAGCCCATATCACAACACCCACCCTAGCCATAGGATAACCAGTAAACTGCTCAGATGTCCTGCAGGCACTGAGTTTGTAAAGCCACCCGCAGCAGGTCAATCTGTGAATTGCACAGCCACAGGGAGAAGACTCAGATTTCAGCCCTACTTCTGAATTCCCACTTGGATCGGCTTGGATTTCAGCCCTGACTCCATGTGTGGGCCAACCTACCAGTGTCTGTGTGCTCCCAGAACTCTTAGAGGTGGAGCTGCACCCACTGTGAGCACACCAGAATAAGGCTGCCATGGCAGGCCCCGTCCCTCCCTTAGGGAGTGTGTTAACAGTGGGGCTGCAAGGCTGGACCCTGGGCTTCTTCCTGCCCATACTGCTGGTTGTGACTTGGACCATACGCCAGCCCCTTCAGACTGTCTGTACACAGCCAACCCCAGTCCTCTCTCTGGGTCTGTCCCCTGAAGCCCGAGTTTCAGCCCTCTGCCCCTGTGTATACCAGCCAGTGTGTGTCTTGGGCTGGGGAGTGCCCGGAGGTGGCACAGCCCCTCTGTGCTGGTCTGTCTCTGTTTTGCCTGCTGCAAACTGGCTGCTGCACTCTTCTCTGAGCCTCTGAATCTTCCTTTCTGTCCTGGATGATCTCCCTACCAATGAAGGGGCTTCCTAAGGTGAGGGAACATTTCCTCTTTCACAGCTCCTTCCCAGGGACGCAGGTCCTGTCCCGATTTCTTTCCTTTTGTCCTACCCAGTTATGTGGTGACCTTTCTTGCAATTTTGGTTTTATGAGATCTTTTGCCAGCATTCAGCAAGCATTCTGTGAGAACTGTTCCACATGTAGATGTATTTTTGATGTATCTGTGGGACGTGAGCTCCACATCCTTTTATTCTGCCATCTTGACCCGGCCCCACTAGCTTCTGATTTTTAAGCCATTTTTAACACCTCAAGTTTTGTTCAAAGAGCTTGCTAGAGAATATGTTACTGTTTTAAATAAACATTGAGAATGTCTGCCATATATATAAAATCTTTCCCTTTAAGTTTTAGTTTTTATTATTACCATATTCTCTTTTAGATCAATAAGAACCAACAATTTTCTTTTGTGTTATTGTTAACAGAAAAAGATATGTCCAAATCAAATTGCTTTCTTCACCATGACAGTATGCAATGAAATCAATTTAAAAAGTTATATCTTGCTGTTATTATTTATTTATATTTTGCGGTACGCGGTCCTCTCACTGTTGGGGCCTCTCCCGTTGTGGAGCACAGGCTCCGGATGCGCAGGCTCAGCGGCCATGGCTCATGGGCCCAGCCGCTCTGCGGCATGTGGGATCTTCCCGGACTGGGGCACAAACCCGTGTCCCCTGCATCGGCAGGAGGACTCTCAACCACTGCGCCACCAGGGAAGCCCCTTGCTGTTATTTTTTCATAAGGTGGTATAGGAAACCCCAGAACACAAGACAGGCCTCAGGATCCCTTTACTGAAAGCTGCTTCAGAGGCAGACCCCATATGTCCTCTGACCTCGAGAATCAACTGAACTGCATTTCTCCCCACTCCTGACCTGGCATAAAGGAGACAGAATTGGAGTAAGGAGAGAAGATGATGACAAAGTAAGGGTCAACCGAGAGGTCAAGGGAGGTTGCTGATTAGGGTGGAGGGCTGATGAGGATGGAATCTAGAGGGATGCCCATGAGGACCCGAGCTCCCACAGATGGGCCAGACATCTGCTCCTGGAAGGTCAGAGCAGGTCAAGGATCACCTGCACACTCTGATGACAGACGGTGATAAGTTTGGGGTGGGCTTTATGGCTCCGACTGGTGCAGTAGTTTCCTTACCTCCAAATTCGTCCTTGCCTTCTTCAAAACATCGTGTGTCCTGGTCACTGAAACGAGAAAGCAGCCCCCAAGGCAGAAATTACCAGTGGGCCCACGCTTGCGTTGGATTTGTGTTCTAAAGCTTGTCTTTCTGGACACTCAGCTCGGGGTCTCCTGCTGCCCCCCACCCCGTGTCCCCTCCTCTGCCTCCACGATTACTGATGGCACAGGAGGTTTAGAGACGTCACATCAGTCTCCCCCATCCCCTAACCTCTCTGGTCTCTGTCCATTCACAGCACAGGTGGCGGACCTGGAAGGACCCCCATTTCCTGTCCATTCCCTGGCTGGGGGCACCCACACTGGCTGAAGATAAACTGTTCCATGCTCTCCTTCTGCTGGTTGGCGGTCTTCAGATGCTCAGCTGTGCTCTGAAGGAGACTCTCCTGTTTGGATAGTTTGGTTCTCAGTTCCAGAAGCTCCCTTTTCATGGACTCTCCCTGGGAAGAAAAACAGGCTCTCTGTCAACGGTCAGAAGGCCTAAAGCACCCTGTGTTCGGTGGCTCTTTACAGCTCCAGATAGGATTCTACAATCTTCTCAAGTAGTTTTGGAGCAGATTTCCCTCATCAAAGCCTCTCAATCCCTCCAGCAGGTGGTGGTGGCTCAGGATGGGCCATGAGGTGGGAGCACTGAGGACCTGGAAGCCCCGGTGCAGATTAGCAGAGGCTACACTCCTGTTGCTGCGGAGAACCTGACTCCAGGCCACACTGAAGCTCCCAGCTGTGAACAAGAGCTCAGATTTCGTGCTGACATAGTTATATCACTTGGGCATCACAAGTAAGACTTGGTCGTTGGGAATATTACGCCTGGATATTACGCCTGGGGAGACGGGGCTGGCCTGAGGTAGTCTGCTAGTTGGTTAATATTTGTGCCAATCTCAAGATGGCAAAACAACCCTTTCTTTTTTTCCTTCCCCCCAGCACCACACGGCTTACAAGGCCTTAGTTCCTCCACCCAGGGACTGAACCTGGGCCATGGCAGTGAAAGCACCAAGTCCTAACCACTGGACTGCCAGGGAATTCCCCAAACACCCCCTCCTTTGGAATTAGCATAGTTGGGTTCCCTAAAGTATCAGCGATATTATTTGGGGGTTAGAACACCTGGGAGGGATCCTGAAACCTGCCTATCCAAGGTCACCAACCAGAAAGCAGTCTGAGATCTGAGAGCACCACGGGGAGGCTGACTCTCCCCAGGCCTGACCCTGAGACGCAGATGTAAGTGATTTTCTGGGATTCCAGGGGGTGGCTACAAGAGGCTGGGTGACTCCTGGTGACATTCTGTGATCCTGCCTATGTGGACCTGGAGGTGGGGGTGGGCTAGGATGGGAAAGGAGATGTTGATTTTTTTTTTTTTTGCGGTACGCGGGCCTCTCACTGTTGTGGCCTCTCCCGTTGCAGAGCACAGGCTCCGGACGCGCAGGCTCAGCGGCCATGGCTCACGGGCCCAGCCGCTCCGTGGCATGTGGGATCTTCCCGGACCGGGGCATGAACCCGTGTCCCCTGCATCGGCAGGCGGACTCTCAACCACTGCACCACCAGGGAAGCCCGATGTTGATGTTTTAACATGGTCCTGAACTTCAGTGCAGCCAAACTTCAGAAAGTTAAAGAAACGGAACATTTAGGGGTTACCAGGGCTCTCGTGTCTCTGCCTCCTCCATGTCTTTTCCTTCTGCTCTTTGATTACTTATCCTGAGGGTCAGGGCTGTGGGGAGAGGGGATGGAGTCAGAGCTGCACTGAAAGCAGCCACCGCAGAGGAGAGGTCTGCCTCCATCCTGACAAAAGAACCAAGGCAAAAGGAAGGCCAGCTTATGCTACCAGGGGAAGAAAAGCGAGTATCTGCTCACCACATGCACATGCTCTGGGGAATGGGAACCTCTATCTGTGCAATGCCCTTGATCCTCTGACTTAATATGGCCCACTTTGGTTTTAGGGAAAACACTCTGCTTCCTGACGCTCACTGTTTTCTAAGTCCTCACATACCTTCTGTGCAGTAATCCATTCTTGAATTTTGCCAAGGATCCACATCAAAATTTCTTGTCTACCGTTTTTAGTATATATTGTTTTCATCATATTGCAAATAGAGCTATCTGTCCTTTCCTGGTCTTGCAGCATCTCTCTGATCTTCATGGTTTCTCAAAGACTATTGACAGGGATTCTGAGAATAAGGCTCCGGTGCTGTCAGTCGTCTGGGGTGGAATCACCTGGGCCTGGCAGACTGAGCTCATTAAAATCTTACAGTCTTCTCACCTGGGAGGTCTGTCTGGTCTCTCCAGGCATACAATGGTAATTTAGAAGTTCTACCTTCTCCCTTATCTATGGCTTTTGTTATCTTCCCAAGCAGTGACCTTTCCTCTCACATCTCTTGCTCTGAAGAGGCTAATTTAGAAATAACTCTTGAGGTCTCTCTCCTTTTCCACAAGTAATCTTTCATTCTGGGCTTAATCCTTTGGACAATACTCTTAGTCTTTTATGACTATTCAATAAATATAAGTAAAAATAATTTGTTAATTATGATATATTGATTTGATTAAATCAATCAACACTTAGGTTGGACTTCGGTCGGCTCCCCAATCCCCCCTCAGCCCACAGAGGAAAGGATGCCCACCTGTGGATGCCCACTGAATAGTGTTGGGAAAGCTCTGGAGGATGTTTTGCTGGTACCTCCAGACAACTGTATGGTCAGACCATTCAAGATGGCTGTTCTCTTGCTCTCTGTCCATTCTCTGCTGACCAGCCCCTCCTTCACCTACATGACTATCCAATCTGCTTAACTATAGGGCTTAATCAGTAACCACCTACATGCTTGCCCCCACCCCCAGGCTCTGGTTTCCCCGGTGAGCCTACTTGACATCAATTCTCCCTATAAATGGTCTCCTCCCTCACTGAGTAGTGAAGATTGCTGTCTTGTTCTGCCTGCTGTTTGCCGAACACTGTGGAGCGTCGCTCCAGGACCTTTGTTTAGGACTTGTAAGATTCTGTATCTGTTGAACGTTGTTTCTGTCACTGTCTATGGGCTGTTTCTCTGGTGTTGCAGCTGGGGAATTACAAGGCTTGCAGACCTGCACGGTGCAGCCCAACAATAATCGTGAGAATTAGTAACCAAAGTAACAGCCCTGAGTGTATGAGTAGGAGGTGGTGAGGAGATATGGGGATAGCAGATCAACATGGGAGGGATACACAGAGCTGCAGCAAAGTCTGAAGAAACCTGAGAGAGTGTATAGGCCTCATGTTCCTTCCTTTCCTAGGTCCAAACTAGCTGTGAGTTGTGGGCAGGTAGAACAGGCACTAACTGGAATCTAGTTTGATAACTAATGACAGTATCTGCAGGGGCATTGCACAGAAGTGGTGGATTTCCTAGAGCCCTAGTGCTTGGAGCCTAGGAGTCTGAGGGCCCGTGGTTGGGAATTAGCAGAAAGTAGCCCTTTCTAGAGTGAGAATAGCTATGGGAGTTTGGGGTTGCTGGGTCTGGGTAGCTCTGTTCTCTCCACCTTGTCTCTTTGCTTCTCCAGTTGGTGACTGGTGTGGCCAGGGAGGAAAGGGGCCTGGGAGTGACCACCCATCTCTGGAAGCATGACTGAGCTGAGCCTGAAGCCTCTGGTTTTCTTCCCTAAGGACTCTGTTCTCATTGCAGAGCTGAGGTGTGGACTCCAGGCCCGGACTGTAGAAGTTAGAGGTGGGTCCTGTCCCAGGAAGTGCAAGCAGACAAGTTACACATTTGGGTAACAGATGCTCTCTGTGTTGCTCATTCTGTATCTCCAAAGATACTGTCCCAACCCAGCAGAAAACCCAGAGAACTTGCATCCTGGGCCTAAAGCCTGATGGGCTGAATGCCTGGCTTTCCTGTGGCTCCTCTGAGTGGGTTCTGTGTGTGCATTACCACGTGCCCTGGCTGTAGCTGTTCAGGAGGCCGTTTCCCCTAAATAGCTGCTGCTGAGCTGTGGGCAGGACAAGGGCGTGTGGAAGGGTCGGCCTCCAAGTGTCAGCAGCCTTGGGGGGAGTGTAGGGAGGAAGCCCACCTCAGTAAGTGGCTGGAGGAGGCCCTGCAGCCTGTAGAGCCTGTGATTGGCTCTACCACTTGCCAATCACAGGACCAGGACACAGAAGTCAGCAGGCAGATATGAGCAGATTCGGATGGAAGAGAAGTCAGAGGATTCTGGGGACCAGACCTGGTTAGATCTGCCGCGAGGAAAGTTACTCTCTGAGCTCAGATACAGCTGCAACGGGAGCATAGTACTTGCCCCCTGCCTTGCTGATGTAAGGAGCAAATACAGAAAAGCAGACCTCGGTGCTTTGAAATCTGCGAAGGTCTGCCTAGGGGTTGACCTCCAGCAGCTCCCTAATTACAACCAGAAACAGGAAGGCCTGGGCCTCTCCTACCGCTTCCGCGGGCAGTGGAGCTGAGCCTGTGTTCCAGCTGCTCCCGCAGGCGGTCGTTAATGCAGATGGACTCCTCCAGGCGCTGGCGCAGGTTCCGGATTTCACCAAGGTGCTCCTCTAGCAGGTCAGTCCCTGCAGTCACCGAGCAGGACAGGAGGAGGTGGGAGATGGAGAATCCTGGTCACTAGTGGGGCCCACATGGGGGGTGTGGGGTTTGGCCAGTGGCCTCAGCAAGATCCCTAAACATCACCGGTCTCTCTCACGGGCATCCAGGAGCTCAGGTGACTTTGTTTAAAGAGTAAATTGGCTTCAAACACAGGACAGCTGGTGCTAACCAAGCCCCATGGGCCTCCTCCCATGCAGGGGTTCGTGTAAGGGAGTTGTAATTGTACATGTACAGCTACCAGGGTAACTGGTAAGTGTAAGGGGTTTTACATGGTTTAGAAAAATCACTGAAGGCTGTGGATCTCAGTCTAGGACCTAGACAGGTGTGGCCATTTCCTGAGTTGACTTCGAGTATAATAGGGAAAGCCTCACTCTACCCTGATACCTTTCCTCTTACTGACCGTTGACTGAACATTCGTTAGCAAGGGACAAAGCCCTTCCTCCACCCTTAGAGAGAAGGCCTAAGGTAAAAGTTAGTACCTCATGTCAACTCATCCTATGTGATTAATGACTAGTACCCAACGCTTCCCTCAAATTACTTTTAATCTGGAAAAAAGAAACAGTCTGCGCTGATCCAGGGATCTGAAGGCTGATGAGAGAGTTGGAGAAAACACCCTCAAGAAAATAAAAAAGATGCGGTAAAGAGCAGTGGGTGGGGTGCTAATGACCAACTACGTCAACTGCCTCATTTTGCTTTGGACGCAGCCTTTTTCTGAAAATCACAATTCTCTTGCTGTTGGAACTGGGCTGCATCCCAGCCTTCAGCTGTACAGCTATACCTCTCCAGCTGGTAAGATGTCTCTCAGACCTGACCAGGAGAGTTTGGAGGGAGAGGGAGAGTTTGGTTTTGTACACAGGATTTATGTAAGGGGTAGGGATCTGTGTAGAAATAGCGCCACCCCCCCTTTCTGTAACAACTCCTGATTGATGGAAGAATGTTCTGTGACTGTTCATGCCTGGCATTCTGGAAGGGTCTGAGAGTGGGCTGTGAGGGGACCAGGATGCAGGGACAGAGAAGAATGAATGTGACAGCACAGAGGTAGCCACGGACTTTCTCATACCCTTGCTCAGCACCGAGGCCCT
The DNA here is from genome assembly GCF_003676395.1 of Aethalodelphis obliquidens. Lineage (NCBI taxonomy): Eukaryota > Metazoa > Chordata > Mammalia > Artiodactyla > Delphinidae > Aethalodelphis > Aethalodelphis obliquidens. The sequence goes on along the minus strand of NW_020838014.1, from coordinate 8,235,867 downwards.
GGGCACAGAGGATAACGGATGCACTTAGGAAGGACTGAGCACTGCTAGGGCCCTTTCCTTTTATCCCCACTCTGTGAGGCAGATACTAGAGGAGAAATGGAAAACACTACCAGATAGGAAAGGCATGGATCCTAACTGAGATTTCATTTCACTGGCTGACATGCTCGGCTTTGTGCTTTACCTGTGGGTTTGGAGTTAAGCTGGTACATGGGGGAGCCTGAAGATGGTTCCCCAGATATGCTCCCTTTCTGAGGCCTCATCATGTCCCACTGGCCTCTGCTGCCCAAGTACCCAGGCTTGAGGATTCTGCCCAGTTCTATGGTGCCCCTCAGAGGAGAGAGGGGCTGGGCAGGGTTGAGGTAGTGGGAAGAGCTGGCTTCTAAATGGTTGGTTGGCAATGTGGCTGGGGAAGTAGGATGAACATTGCTGACACCTGGGCAGAAAGAAACATGAATGAGAAGCAGTATCAGAACAGAAGGATCGGCAAGGAAGCATGTGATTGCTAAGAACAGACACTAAAGGGGATATGGCTATCAGAGGTCCCAGTCTGCTGGGAAATTCCAATTAGATGAGGATTCCCATCCTAGAGGCTATAACTTTTCACCCCTTGTATTTGCTAGCATGAGACACCAAGAGGTAGGGGATGAATAACGTATCAGAAAGTCACTAGTGTACACAAAAGGGAAGTCCAGTGGCCCTAATCCTGGCTCCTGTGATAATTCTTCATGACAGATTCCAGGGAAGTTCCAGAAGTAGAACTCACTGGGAAAATCAGAGGTTAAGAGTGTGATGGGCCATAGCATTGAGCACACCTGTGAACGGGAACATTTGTGTCCCTATGAGTACTTGCTGTACCCAGAAGCTAACCTGCCAGCTTTTGGGGTTGTCAGAAGAGGAAGGGGGTATAAATCCAGCTAGACGTGGCGGCCCCAGTTACTCCAGAGTGAGGAACTTCTTTGCTGAGGCTGGGGGAGGTTCTAGGTAAGGCAAGAGGTGATTTCATTCTTACCCAACATGGTTACAGGAACTGAAATATGTCATCACTCATGTCTAAAGAGTCATGAACACTCTTCCATGGGGGAGGCAGGACCTTTCATTTCATAGGCTGGTGCTTTCATAGATCCTATGAAATCATGGGCCTTCCCATTATCTCTGCTTCTGTGTAAAAAGAAGCCCAACTTGGTGGAGAGAGGGAAAGATGTGAACAGGGCCATAGTTTAGGATATTCACATTCAGAAAACTACCTTCTTCCAGGGATTATCAATATGGGCAGTAGGTAGCTCCACCTAAGAACTAGGAGTGAGGAGTGAGGTCATGGATTAAGTGTTCAGTGGCTTTTATGGCCAAATATGTTGCTAAGGTTTCTTCCAAAATAATGTATTCTCATGCATTTGCTCGTTTGCAACTCCAAAGGCCCAAAGCCATATTTCCCTGTTGCCTTGTGGTCCTTGTCATCATCTTCAGTCAATTTAACCTGTAAATTGAAAGTCTCTATATCATTACATAATCTTAGAGATAGAAATATATGTACAGCTTGTTTACCTGAAAAGACTGCTGTTTCTCTGTGGACCAGTGGAGTTGAGCAGAATTCTTTTGTTCTCAATAAGTCATCTCAGATTTTTTTCTAGACAATGATGATTTTTCTATTCATGGTAACATTTTTATAAAGAACATATACTACCTTAGTTGAGTCCTATTGAGAAAATGGTTCCCATTGTACAAAATAAATCATCACTCTCAACTAGCTTTTCCCCACTGAGCAAGTTCTGGCCAACACTTCAGAGGTTTTTAATAAGCTTGGTAATAATTGCTTAATACATGGTATTAAGGTTATTTTTAATAACATTTCAAATAGATCAGTGCAATGTGACTTTGGGCAAGTCACTTAACTTTTTAGGTTTCAATTATCTCAGTTTAGGAAGAATTTGGTTAACTATTTTTTTCTGCTACAGATACACTTTTGAGTTTCCCCACACAGCAGTGTCATCCCTCAGTTTATATGGGAGTTGTGATGGAGGTGTGACCCCAACTTTGAAAAGCAATCTGCTCACTCCTTCCTTCACTTAGTCATGACTGCTTAGTGGAACACTTGGAAATTGTGGACATTGTCACTCTTGTGAAACCACCAGCCTAGCCAATCCCAGCAGAGTTATAGTGCGCACATATCAGGGGAACTTCCCACATTTCCAGCTCACAAACCATGGGATGATGTAAGTTAGAAGATGACTCTCTGTCTTGCCCACATCTCTCTTCCTGACCCCAGCTGCTGTGCCTCTAAACGTTATTGTAACTGTGTGGAATATATCCTTTCCACCCCGATCATGGCTTATATTTCCCCATGTACATCTGAAACACAACCACAGGTTCCTGGCATGTGCCAATCCAGGTAGATCCAGCACCTGTTGCATAGAAACTGCCCTTGCATCTTCTCTTGTTGAATATACCAGTTGTCCAAAGGCAGATAAAAGTAACATCAGATTTACTACATGTATTCAAGGAGACATATGTGAAATTTTTAAATGCCTTTGACAAGTAGGAAAGAGATACTATGGAATTGTAATGAAATTCATAAGTTACATATAGAGTTTAATTCTCATAGAAACTTAAAAAAAAACTACAGTCAACAGAAGAGGAAGTAGGGGGATAGGCATGCAAAAACTGACTTCAAGTTATATAAAACCCAATATGTTGCCATGGGGGGAATTTGAATCAACATTATAATGGGATATATCAAGAATAATAAAGTTGGGAGGAATATACCTTTGCTAAATTAACTAGTCATAAGCTTAAGTGAAGTAGAGTATTATTCTCAAATTGTCTCCACGCTCAGAAGTATATGAAAGATTGGTACAGACTAAAAGAAGAATGTGTACAATTTTCCATTTTTCTTCGAGGAAAAGCACCAAGGACAATTCAAATAGAAACAGACTGATGAATGACCTGAATATAGCCCTCAATAAATGAAAGCTACTGGGAAGTATTGCTGCCTTGTTGGTTTTCTCTGTACACACAAGACTGAACAAGGAGAAATTCTCAGATTTTAGAGTGTTTGCAAGGATCAGAAATTGCAGGAAGCCAGAAATTGAAAGGGGCTGTAGGGAAGGATGGTCTCCTTCATTGGAGGCCTTCAGAGAGGAGATAAAGAGCCTTTACTCTGAGTTATTGAGCCCTGTTCTCTGTGGCCAGCATTCTAAGGTGATGTGGGGTCTGATAAAGCTTCCTGACTTACAAGGTGTATCTCAGGGGGCTGCATTTAAACCAGAAGAATCACAGCCTTCTCATTTCCAGCATAATTCAAAAACACCTTTGTTTTCATTAGAGTTATTTACTGTTGCTTGTTTCTCTTCTCACACACTTTTGGATCCTTCACTTCCACCTCCTGGCTGTACCTCTCTTTGTCCTCCCACCCACAAATGGCTCCAGAGCGCACATGGCTGAGGAAGCAGTTATCTGTATACCATTCCCTAGGGCTGACTCTTCACTTAGGAGCTGCTTGTGCTACCATATTCAGATATGACCTCTTTGTCACCTGACCTCTTTATATATATATTTTAAATTTTAGTATATATATTTTTATAATATTGTGTTTCAGGTGTACAGCAAAGTTATTCAGTTATACATATATATTTTTACAGATTCTTTTCCTTTATAGGTTATACAAGTTATTGAATATAGTTCCCTGTGCTATACAGTAAAACCTTGTTGTTTATTTTATATATAGTAGTGTATATCTGTTAATCCCAAGCTCCTAATTTATCCCTTTGGTAAATTTATCTCTTATTTCCCCTTTGGTAACCATAAGTTTGTTCCTATGTGAGTCTATTTCTGTTTTGTGAATAAATTCATTTGTATTATTTTTTAGATTCCACATATAAGTGATATCATATAATTGTCTTTCTCTGACTTCACTTAGTATGATAATCTCATAATCTCTCAACAGAGAGATTAGTATGATAGATTAGTATTAGAGATTAGTATTAGAGAGATTAGTATGATAGATTAGTATTAGAGATTAGTATGATAATCTCTCAACAGCAATCTCTGTTGCTGCAAATGGCAATATTTCATTCTTTTTTATGACTGACTAATTTCCATTGTATATATATTATATGTACCACATCTTCTTTATCCATTCATCTGTCGATGGACACTTAGGTTGCTTCCGTGTCTTGTCTATTGTAAATAGTGCTTCCATGAACATTGGGATGCAGTTATCTTTTCAAATAGGGTTTTTGTCATTTCTGAACATACACCAAGGAGTGGGGTTGCTGGATCATATGGTAACTCTATTTTACTTTTTTAAGGAACCCATATTGTTTTCCATAGTGGCTGCACCAATTTTCATTCCCACAATCAGTGTAGGGGTCCCTTTTCTTCACACCCTCTCCAGCATTTAATATTTGTAGGCTTTTTGGTGATGGCCATTCTGACCAGTGTGAGGTGATACCTCATTGTAGTTTTGATTTGCATTTCTCTAATAATTAGCAGTGTTGAACATCTTTTCATGTGCGTTTTGGCCATCTGTATGTCTTCTTTGGAGAAATGTCTATTTAGATCTTCTGCCCATTTTTCCATTGGGTTGTTTGTGTTTTTTTTTGATATTGAGATGCATGGGCTGTTTGTATATTTTGGAAATTAATCCCTTGTCAGTCACATTGTTTGCAAATATTTTTTCCCAGTCCGTAGGTTGTCTTTTCATTTTGTTTATGATTTCCTTTGCTGTGCAAAAGATTTTAAGTTTCATTAGGTCCCATTTGTTTATTTTTGTCTTTACTTTCACTACTCTAGGAGGTGGATCCAAAAAGATATTGCTGCAATTTATGTCAAAGAGTGTTCTTCCTATGTTTTCCGTTAAGAGTTTTTATAGTATCTGGCCTTACATTTAGATCTTTAATCTATTTAGGGTTTATTCTTGTGAATGGTGTTAGAGAGTGTTCTAATATCATCCTTCTACATTGTAGCTGTCCAGTTTTCCTAGCACCGCTTAATGAAGAGACTGTCTTTTCGCCATTGTATATTCTTGCCTCCTTTGTCATAGATTAGTTGACCATAGGTGCTTGGGTTTATCTCTGGACTTTTTGTCTTATTCCATTGATGCATATTTCTGTTTTATTGCCAGTACCAAACTGTTTTGATTACTGTAGCTTATTACAGTAATATTAATCAATAATATTACTGATTATTATAATCTCAAGATGAGGAGCCTGATTCCTCCAGCTTCGTTTTTCTTTCTCAAGATTGCTTTGGCTATTTGGGGTCTTTTGTGTTTCCATACAAATTACAAAAATTTTTGTTCTAATTCTGTGAAAAATGGCATTGGTAATTTGATAGCTACTGCATTGAATCTACAGATTGCTTTGGGTAGTATAGTAATTTTGACAATATTGATTCTTCCAGTACAAGAACATGGTATATCTTTCGATCTGTTTGTGTCATCTTAGATTTCTTTCATCAGTGTTACAGATTTCAGAATACAGGTCTTTTGCCTCCTTAGGTAAGTTTATTCCTAGGTATTTTATTCTTGTTGATGTGATGGTAAATGGAAATTTCTCTTTGTGATATTTCATTGTTAGTGTATAGAAATGCAAGAGATTCCTGTGTATTAATTTTGTATCCTGAAACTTTACCGAATTCACTGATGAGCTCTAGTAGTTTTCTGGTAGCATTTTTAGGATTTTCTATGTATGGTATCATGTCTGCAAACAATGACACTATTACTTCTTCTTTTCCAATTTTGATTCCTTTTTTTTTTTTTAAGAAGAGGTTGGGGGTAGGAGTTTATTAATTAATTAATTTATTTTTGCTGTGTTGGGTCTTTGTTTCTGTGCGAGGACTTTCTCTAGTTGTGGCAAGTGGGGGCCACTCTTCATCACGGGGTGTGCGGGCCTCTCACTATCACGGCCTCTCTTGTGGCGGAGCACAGGCTCCGGACGCACGCAGGCTCAGTAGTTGTGGCTCACGGGCCTAGTTGCACCGTGGCATGTGGGATCCTCCCAGACCAGGGCTCGAACCCGTGTTCTCTGCATTAGCAGGCAGATTCTCAACCACTGTGCCACCAGGGAAGCCCTGGATTCCTTTTATTTCTTCTTCTTCTCTGATTGCTGTGGCTAGGACTTCCAAATCTATGTTGAATAATAGTGGTGAGAGTGGACATCCTTGTCTTTTTCCTGATCTAAGAGGAAATGATTTGTTTTTCACCATTGAGAATGAATATAGCTGTGGGTTTGTCATATATGCCCTTTGCTATGTTGAGGTAGTTTCCCTCTATGCCCACTTTCTGGAGAGTTTTTAGTATAAATGGGTATTGAATTTTGTCAAAAGCTTTTTCTGCATCTATTGAGATGATCATATTGTTTTTATTCTTCAGTTTGTTAATGTGGTGTGTCATATTGATTGATTTGCATATATTGAAGAATCCTTGCATCCTTGGGATAAATCCCACTTGATCATGGTGTATGATCCTTTAAATGTGTTGTTGGATTTGGCTTGCTAGTATCTTGTTGAGTGTTTTTGCATCTATATTCACCAGTGATGTTGGCCTGTAATTATCTTCTTTGTGGTATTCTCTCTGGTTTTGGTGTCAGGGTGATGGTGGCCTCATAGTTGAGCTTGGGTGCATTCCTTCCTCTGCAATTTTTTGGAATAGTTTCAGAAGGATAGGTGTTAACACTTCTCTAAATGTTTGACAGAATTTGCCTGTGAAGCCATCTGGTCCTGGACTTTTGTTTGTTGAAAGTTTTTAAGTCAGTTTCCATTTCAGTACTTGTTATTGGTCTGTTCATATTTTCTATTTCTTCCTGTTTCAGTCTTGGAAGTTTGTACCTTTCTAAGAATTTGTTCATTTCTTCTAGGTGTGCATTTTATTGGCATGTAGCTTTTTGTAGAAATCTCTTGTGATCCTTTGTATTTCTCTGCTGTCAGTTATATCTTTTTCATTTCTAATTTTATTGATTTGAGCCCTCTCCTTTTTTTTTCTTGATAAGTCTAGCTAAAGGTTTATCAATTTTGTTTATCTTTTCAAAGAACCAGATTTTCATTTCATTGATCTTTTCTATTGTTTTCTTTGTCTCTATTTTGTTTATTTCTACTTTGCTCTTTATGATTTCTTTCTTTCTTCTAACTTTGGGTTTTGTTTGTTCTTCTTTCTCTAGTTGCTTTAGGTGTAAGTCTAGGTTGTTTATCTGAGATTTTTCTTGTTTCCTGAGGTAAGATTGTATTGCTATAAACTTCCTTCTTAGAACTGCTTTTGCTGCATCCCATAGGTTTTGGATCATTCTGTTTTCATGTCATTTTTCTCTAGGTATTTTTAAATTTACACTTTAATTTCTTCAGTGATCCATTGGTTGTTTAGTAACATATTGTTTAGCCTCCATGTATTTGTGTTTTACAGTTTTTTTCCTGTAATTTACCTCTAATCTCATAGAGTTGTGGTTGAAAAAGATATGACTTCAGTTTTCTTAAGTTTACCGAGGCTTGATTTGTGGCCCAAGATGTAATCTATCCTGAAGAATGTTACTTGTGCACTTGAGAAGAAAGTGTGTTCTGCTGCTTTAGTATGGAATGATCTAAAAATATCAATTAATTCCATTTGGTCTAATTTGTCATTTTAGTCTGTGTGTTTCCTTGTTAATTTTCTGTCCGGATGCTCCGTCCACTGGTGTAAGTTGGGTGTTAAAGTCCCCCACTATTATTGTGTTACTGTCGATTACCCCTTTTATGGCATTAGCATTTGCCTTATGTATTGAGGTGCTCCTATGTTGGGTGCATATATATTAACAATTATTATATCTTCTTCTTGGACTGAGCCCGTGATCATTATGTAGTGTCCTTCCTTGTCTCTTGTAAGAGTCTTTATATTTTATTTATTTAAAAAATTCTTCCACTCCCCCAGCTTTATTGAGATATAATTGACATATAATATTGTGTAAGTTTAAGGTATTTAATGTGATGATTTGATATATGTGTACATATTGTGATATTTTTAGGACATAATGTTGATGCATCCTTCACCTCTCATGATCCCAATTTTTGATTGGTCTTATGGTGAGAATATTTAAGATTTACTGAATTAGCAGTTTTCAATATACAATACAGTATCAGTAACTACAGTCACTATGCTATACATTAGATTCCCAGAACTTTTTCATTGTGTAGCTGGAAGTTTAGGTTTAGATTACTTCCATATCTTGGCTATTGTGAATAATGCTGCAATTAACATGAGAGTGCATATATTTCTTTGATACCTTGTTTTCATTTCTTTCTTTCTGGGCTACATACCCAGAAGTGAAATTGCTGGGTCATATGGTAGTTCTGTTTGTAATTTTTTGAGGCACCTTCACACTGTTTTCCATAATGGCTGAACCAGTTTACATTCCCACCAACAGTGCACAATTGTTCCCTTTTCTCCAACATTTATTATTTGTCATCTTTTTGATGATAGCCATTCTGACAGGTATGAGGGGATATCTCATTGTGGTTTTGATTTGCATTTCCCTGATAATTAGTGATGTTGAACATCTTTTCATGAACCCATTGGCCATTTGGATGTCTTCTTTTGAAAAATGTCTATTCAAGTCCTCTGCCCACTTTTATTTTATTTTTAATAGCTTTATTGGAGTATAATTGCTTTACAATGGTGTTCTAGTTTCTGCTGTATAGCAAAGTGAATCAGGTATATGTATACATATATCCCCATATCACCTCCCTCTTGTGTCTCCCTCCCACCCTCCCTATATTAAAGTCTATTTTGTCTGATATGAGTATTGGTACTCCAGCTTTCTTTTGATTTCTGTTTGCATGGGATATCTTTTTCCATCCCCTCACTTTCAGTCTGCATGTATCCCTAGGTCTGAAGTGAATCTCTTGTAGACAGCATACATACCAGTCTTGTTTTTGTATCCATTCAGCCAGTCTATGTCTTTTGGAGCATTTAATCCATTTACATTTAAGGTAATTATTGATATGTATGTTCCTATTGCCATTTTCTTAATTGTTTTGGATTTGTTTTTATCAGTGTTCTTCCCTTCCTCTTTTGTCCTCTTCTCTTGTGGTTTGATGACTGTCTTCAGTGTTGTGTTTGGGTTGCTTTATCTTTTTTGTGTGTGTATCTATTGTAGATTTTTGGTTTGCATTTCCCATGAGGTCTTGATATAGCAGTCTACATATGTACAAAGTTGTTTCAAGTTGCTGGTATCTTAATTCCAAATGCAATTCCCATTTCCTGCAGTTATACTCTCCTCTTCTCATGGTTGCTGCTTTTGAGATCATTTTGTGCCTGGATGATTTTCTATTACTACTTTATGTTTGCCTTCACTAGTGAGCTTTCCCATTTGTGATTTTCTTGCTTCTAGTTGTGCCCTCTTTTTTTCCCCTCCTAGAAAAGTTCCTTTAGCATTTGTTGTAAGCCTGGTTTGGTGGTACTGAATTCTCTTAGCTTTTGCTTGTCTGTAGAGCTTTCTATTTCTCCGTCAAATCTGAACAAGAGCCTTGCTGGGTAGAGTGTTCTTGGTTGTAGGTTGTTCCCTTTCATCACTTTAAATATATCCTGCCACTCTTTTCTGGCCTGCAGAGTTTCTGCTGACAAATCAGCTGATAACTTTATGGGGATTCCCTTGTATGTTATTTCTTGCTTTTCCCTTGTTGCTTTTTATATATTTCCTTGTATTTATTTTTTGTCAGTTTGATTAATATGCGTCTTGGCACGTTCCTCCTTGGGTTTATCCTGTATGGGACTTTCTGCACTTCCTGGACTTGAGTGACTTTTTCCTTTCCCATGTTAGGGAAGTTTTGGCTATAATTTTTTCAAGTATATTCTCAGGTCCTTTCCCTTTCATTTCTTCTTCTTGGACCCCTATATTGTGAATGTTGGTGCATTTACTGTTGTCCCCAAAGTCTCTGAGGCTGTCCTCATTTCTTTTAAATTTTTTTTCTTCATTCTGTTCTGTGGCAGTGATTTCCACCACTCTGTTTTCCAGCTCACTTGTTTGTTCTTCTGCCTCAGTTATTTGGCTATTGATTCCTTCCAGTGTGTTTTTCATTTCAGTTACTGTGTTCGTCTCCGTTTGTTTGTTCTTTAAATCTTCTTTCTCTTTGTTAAATATTTATCTTTCCAGTCTGTGCCTCCATTCATTTTCTGAGATTTTGAATCATATTTACTACCATTACTCTGAATTCTTTTTCAGGTAGATTGCCTATCTCCTCTACATTTAGTTGTTCTTGTGGGTTTTTATCTTGCTCCTTTGTCTGCAACATATTTCTCTGTTGTCTCATTTTGTCTGACTTTCTGTGTTTGTGGTCTCTTTTCCAAAGGCTGCAGGATCATAGTTCCTCTTGCTTCTGGTGTCGGCGCCCCGTGGGTGAGGTTGGTCCAGGGGCTTGTGTAGGTGTCCTGGTGGGAGGGACTGGTGCCTGCCCTCTAGTGGGTGGAGCTGAGTCTTGTCTCTCTGGTAGGCAGGGCCGTGTCAAGGGGTGTGTCTTGAGGAGGCTGTGAGTTCAGTATGACTTTAGACAGCCTGTCTTTTGATGGGTGGGCCTGTGTTCCTAACTTGTTGGTTGTTTGGCCTGAGGCTTTCCAGCACTGGAGCCTGCAATTGTTGGGTGGGGCCAGGTCTTGGTGCCAAAATGCAGACCTCTGGGAGAGCTCACACTGATCAATATTCCCTGTGGCCTCTGCTACCAGTGTCCTTGCCCCTACAGTGAGCTATAGCCCACTTTTCCCTCCCCGTGAAATCCTTTAAGACCTCTAGGTAGGTCAAGCCCAGGTTCCTATGGAGGTACTGCTTTGTGCTGGGCCCCAGTGCACATGAGACCTTGTGTGCACCCTCCAAGAGTGGAGTCTCTGTTTTCCCCAGCCCTGTGGAGCTCTTACACTCAAGCCCTGCTGGCCTTCAAGGCTAAATGTTCTGGTGGTTCTTCCTCATGATGCCAGACACTCAGACTGTCTTGGAGAGCTACTTTTATGTGGGAATTTCCCTGTGTATCCTGTGTGGGTTTAACATTTTTTGGTGCAAGGGCTGTTTTTAGTAGAGATATCTGCCACCTCTTTCCTGAGTTATGCTGGCCATTATCCCCTTGACAGGAGGTGTGACTGACGCTGTGGTAGCCAGAGCCCACACTGGATGTGAGCAGAGCCTCCCCTTTGCTCTGTGGTTGTCACTGCCTTTTTGGGGTGGAGTCTGTTCCCTATTTGTTGGAGTAGAGGCCCCCAGATCTGTTTCTTAGCTGTATTTTTGATCTGTGGTGTGAAGTAGGTGAGATTGGAGCACGGCCACTGGGAGAGAAGCCACTGAGTGTTCCTCCTCTGGAGCTGTTCACCCATGGGTGTGCTCTATTATGTCACCTTTCATCCATTGTGTGAGCTCTTGGATGACACTGTTGTTGGCACTGCTCTCAGACCCACCTTATCTGTGGTTATGCAGGCAATTGGCCCTAGTGTTTCTCAGGCATTGTTTTCATCAGGCCACCAGCGTAGATCTACTGAAGTCAGGTCCCAGGATTGTAGTAATCATGGATCTGGACCTACTGTGGGTGCTAAGGGGGCAGCTCAGACTCTGGCCTGGCCCAACTCCCATGTGTATGTGCCCACAATGTCCACAGCTGCTAAAGCTAGACCTGTCTTGGCTGCAGGAGCACTCATTGTCTGTTCAGATGTTCTGCAGGTGCTGAGTTTGCAAACCAGTTGCAAGGGTGTAAATCCACAGTTTGTGCAGCTGTAAGGAGAGATTTCAGCACTTTTTCCTTAGTTGAATGGCCCCTGGGGCTCAGCTGTGGTTTCAGCCCCACCTCTGCATGTGGGCCACCCACAGACGTCTGCTCCTGAGGCTGCCCTGGAGCACACAAGCCCGCCCCAGTGGGGAGGGGGCATGAAGGAGCATGGGGAGCAGCTGGGGGCACAAGCACTTGCTCCTGCAGGGAGGGGTGCAGAGGAGACAGCAGCCTGGGGTGCGAGTGCCCACCCTGGTGGGAGCCCTTCTTAGTGCTGGGGAGGCAGGGGCTGGCATGTGGGAAGAGAGCCTACAGTGGTGTCCCTGCCCTTTGCACGTCACTCAACAATGACGCTTCACTTCTGTGGTGGTCCAGGCTTCCTCCACAAGCATTCCTGGTTGTAGAGCTCCTCACTCCTCTCCCTTCACGCTGTCTCCTCATAGCCAACAGCAGTCCTCTCACCAGGTATGCTCTCCAAATCCCACGTTCTGGCACCAGGCCCCCGTCCACACCAGTGGATACACATCTCAGGCTGGGGCATGCTGGGCTATGGCACAGACCATCTGTGTAGGTCTCATTCTTTCATGCCAGCTACAGACCATTTGCTGTGCTCTCCTCTGAGCTCCTGAAGCTCTCCTTCTGTCCCAGCTGATCTCCCCGCCAGTGAGGGGGCTTCCCCAGATGCAGGAACCTCTCCTTTCCTTCAGCTTCCCCACCCAGGGGTGCAGGTCCCATCCCACTTCCTCTCCTCTTCTTTTTTTCCTTCTTCATTCTTTCATCCTACCCAGTTATGCGGGGATAACTGGATCCTTGTCCTTTTATGTGTCCAAGGTGTTCAGCAGGTGCTCTGTGACAATTTTTCCATTTGTAGATGTATTCTTGATGTATTTGTGGGGAGAGGTGAACTCCACGCCCTCCTACTCCACCGCTATCTGGACTTTCCTATTTTTAGTTTTTAAAGGAACGTCCATAGTGTTCTCCATAGGGGCTGTATCAATTTACATTCCCACCAACAGTGTGGGAAGGGTCATTTTTCTCCATACCTTCTCCAGCATTTATTATTTGTAAAATTTTTAATGATGGCCATTCTGACTGGTGTGAGATGGTATCTCATTTTAGTTTTGATTTGCATTTCCCTAATAATTAGCAATGTTGAGCATCTTTTCATGTGCCTGTTTGCAATCTGTATATTTTCTTTGGAAAAATGTCTATTTATTTCTTCTGCCCATTGTTTGATTGAGTGATATGTTTTTATTGTTTGTTTTTTTGTGTTTTTGTTTTTGAGCTGTATGAGCTATTTATATGATTTGGAAATCAATCCCTTATCAGTCACATCATTTGCAAATATTTTCTTCCATTCTGTAGGTTTTCTTTTTGTTTATGGTTTACTTTGCTGTGCAAAAGGTTTTAAGTTTAATTAGGTCATATTTGTTTATTTTTGTTTTTATTTCTAGTACTCTAGGAGAATGATCCAAAAAAATACTGTTGTGATTTATGTCAAACAGTGTTCTGCCTGTGTTTTCCTCTAAGAATTTAATAGTATCCAGTCTTAAATTTAGTTCCTTAATCCATTTTGAGTTTATTTTTGTGTATGGTGTTAGAGAATGTTCTAATATCATTCTTTTACATGTAGCTGTCCAGTTTTCCCAGCATTACTTATTGAAGAGACTGTCTTTTCTCCAATGCATATTCTTGCCTCCTTTGTCATAGATTAATTGACCATAGGTGTATGGATTTATTTCTGTGGTTTCTATACTGTTTCATTGATCTATATTTCTGGTTTTTTGCAAGTACCATACTGTTTTGATTACTGTAGCTTTGTTGTATAGTCTAAAGTCAAAGAGTCTGATTCCTCCAGCTCCATTTTTATTTCTTAAGATTGCTTTGGCTATTTGGGGTCTTTTGTGTTTCCATTCAAATTAAAAAATTTTTTGTTCTAGTTTTGTGAGAAATGCCATTGGTAATTTGATTGGATTGCATTTGATCTGCAGATTGTCTTGGATAGCATAGTCATTTTGACAATATTGACTCTGCCAATCCAAGAACATGGTATATCCTTCCATTTGTGTCATCTTTCATTTCTTCCATCATCCTCTTATAGTTTTTGGAGTACAAGTCTTTTGCCTCCTTAAGTAGGTTTATTCCTAGGTATTTTATTCTTTTTGGTGTGATGGTAAATGGGATTGTTTCTTAATTTCTCTTTCTGATTTTTCATTGTTAATGAATAGAAATGCAAGAGATTCCTGTGTATTAATTTTGTATCCTAAAACTTTACCAAATTCATTGATGAGCTCTAGTAGTTTTCTGGTAGTGTCTTTAGGATTTTCTATGTATATTACCATGTCATATACAAACAGTAATGGTTTTATTTCTTCTTTTCCAATTTGGATTCCTTTTATTTCTTCTTCTTGTCTGATTGCTGTGGCTAGGACTTCCAAAACTATGTTGAATAATAGTGGTGAGAGTGGACATCCTTGTCTTGTTCCTGATCTAAGAGGAAATGATTTGTTTTTCACCATTGAGAATGAATATAGCTGTGGGTTTGTCATATATGCCCTTTGCTATGTTGAGGTAGGTTCCCTCTATGCCCACTTTCTGGAGAGTTTTTAGTATAAATGGGTATTAAATTTTGTCAAAAGCTTTTTCTGCATCTATTGAGATGATATATGGTTTTTATTCTTCCGTTTTTTAAATGTGGTGTATCACACTGACTGATTTGAAGATACTGAAAAATCCTTTCATCCCTAGGATAAATACTACTTGATCATGGTGAGTGGTCTTTTTAATGTATTGTTTGATTTGGTTTGATAGTATTTTGTTGGGGATTTTTGCATCTATGTTCATCAGTTATATTGGCTTATAATTTTCTTCTTTTGTTTGTGTGTGTTATCTTTGTATGGTGTTGATATCAGGGTTATGGTGGCCTCATCGAATGAGTTTAGAAGTGTTCCTTCCTCTGCAATTTTTTTTGGAATAGTTTCAGAAATATGGGTGTTAACTCTTCTCTAAATGTTTGATAGAATTTGCCTGTGAAGCCATCTGGTCCTAGACTTTTGTTTTTTGGGAGTGTTTATATTACCGATTCAATTTCAGTACTGCAATTGATCTGTTCATATTTTCTGTTTCTTCCTGGTTCCACCTTGGGGATTGTTTAATTCTAAGAGTTGTCCATTTCTTCTAGGTTGTCCATTTTATTGGCATATAGTTGCTCATAGTAGTCTCTTATGGTCCTTTGTATTTCTGTGGTTTTGGTTGTCACTTCTACTTTTTTATTTCTAATTTTATTGATTTGAGCCCTCTTCATTTTTTACTTGATGAGTCTGACTAAAGGTTTTTCAATTTTGTTTATCTTTTCAAAGAACCATTTTTTAGTTTCATTGATCTTTTCTATTTTCTTCATCTCTATTTCTGCTCTGATCTTTACTATTTCTTTCTTTCTACTAACTTTGCATTTTATTTGTTCTTCTTTCTCTAGTTGCTTTAGGTGTAAGGTTAGGTTGTTTATTTGAGATTTTTCTTGTTTCCTGAGGTAAGATTGTATCACTATAAACTTTCCTCTTAGAACAGCTTTTGCTGTGTTCTATAGGCTTTGGATAATTGTGTTTACATTTTCATTTGTCCCTAGGTATTTTTGATTTCCTCTTTGATTTCTTTAGTCATCCAATGGTAGTTTAGAAGCATATTGTTTAGCCTCCAGGTGTTTGTGGGTTTTTTTGCAAATTTTTTTTTTTGAGTTGATTTCTAATCTCATAGCATTCTGGTCAGAAAAGATGCTTGATATGATTTCAGTTTTCTTTCTTTCTTTTTTTTTTTTTTGCTATACGCAGGCCTCTCACTGTTGTGGCCTCTCCCATTGCGGAGCACAGGCCCCAGACGCACAGGCTCAGCGGCCATGGCTCACAGGCCCAGCTGCTCCGCGGCATGTGGGATCTTCCCGGACTGGGACATGAACCCGTTTCCCTGCATCAGCAGGCGGACTCTCAACCACTGCGCCACCAGGGAAGTCCGTGATTTCAGTTTTCTTAAATGTGCCAAAGCTTCCTTTGTGGCCCAGCATGTGATCTATCCTGCAGAATGTTCCATGTGCACTTGAAAAGAATGTGTGTTCTGCTTTTGGACAGAATGGTCTAAAAATACCAGTTAAGTCCCTCTGCTCTAATGTGTCATTTGAGGCTTGTGTTTCCCTATTGATAGTCTGTCTGAATGACTGTCCATTGATGTAAGTGGGGTGGTAAAATCCCCCACTATTGTGTTACTGTCATTTTCTCCTTTTATGTCTGTTAACATTTGCCTTACATATTGAGGTTCTTCTATGTTGGGTGAATATATATTTACAATTTTTATGTCTTCTTCTTGGATTGATCCCTTGATCATTATGTAGTATTTTTCTTTGTCTCCTGTAATAGTCTTTATTTTAAAGTCTGTTTTGTCTTATACGAGTATTGCTACTCCAGCTTTCTTTTGATTTCCATTTGCATAGAATACCTTTTTGCATCCCATCACCTTCAGTCTGTATGTTTCTCTAGATCTGATGTGGGTCTCTTGTAGACAGTCTATATATGGGTCTTGCTTTTTTATTCATTCAGCCAGTCTATGTCTTTTGGTTGGAGCATTTAATCTGTTTACATTTAAGGTAATTATCGATATGTATGTTCTTATTGCCATTTTATTAAGTGTTCTGGATTTGTTTTTGTAGGTCTTTTTTCTTCCTTTCCACTTTTGTTCTCCTCTCTTGTGATTTGAATACTATCTCTAGTGTTGTTTGGATTCCTTTTTCTTTTCTGCCTGTATATCTATTACAGATTTTTGTGTTTTGGTACAAGAAGGTTGTTTGTTTGTTTTCTGTTTGTTTGTTTTACCATGCCATGCAGCCTGTGGGATCTGTTCCCTGACCAGAGATTGATCCTGGGCCAAGGCAGTGAAAGCCCAGAATCCTAACCACTATGCCACCAGGGAACTCCCCACCATGAGGTTTTGATATAGTAGTCTATATATATACAACATTGTTTTAAGTTGCTGATCTCTTACTTTCAAATACACTTCAAATATCTAGCATTTGTACTCTCCTCCTCTCATGATTACTGGTTTTGATATCATATTTGTGTGTGGTTGATTTCCTACCTTTACTGGTTTTTGTTGTTGTTGTTTGCATTTACCAGTGAGCTTTCTCATTTTGTAATTTTCTTGTTTCTATCTGTGGCCTTTTCTTTTCTGCTTGGAAAAGCTCCTTTATCATTTGTTGTAAAGCTGTTTTGGTGGTCCTGAATTCTCTTAACTTTTGCTTGTCTGTAAAGCTTTTGATTTCTTCATCAAATCTGAATGAGAGCCTTGTCGGGTAGAGTATTCTTGGTTGTAAGTTTTTTCCCTTTCACCACTTTAAATATATCGTGGTACTCCCTTCTGGCCTGTAGAGTTTCTGCTGAAAAATCCATTGTTAACCTTATGGGAGTAACCTTATGGGGATTTCCCTGTATGTTATTTGTTTCCTTTCCCTGTTGCTTTTAATATTTTCTCATTATGTTTAATTTTTTTCAGTTTGATTACTATGTGTCTCAGCATTTTCCTCCTTGGGTTAATCATGTATGGGACTGTCTGCACTTCCTGGACTTGGGTGACTGTTTCCTTTCCCATGTTAGGGAAGTTTTAAGCCATCATTTCTTCAAATATTTACTGAGGCCTTTTCTCTCTCTCTTCTCTTTCTGGGACTCCTATAATGCAAATGTTGGTTCATTTGATTTTGTCCCAGCAGTCTCTTAAACTCTCCTCATTTCATTTCAGTCTTTGTTCTTTATTCTGTTCCATGGCAGTGATTTCCACCATATTGTCCTCCAGCTTATTGGTTCTTCTGCCTCATTTATTCTGCTATTGATTCCTTCTAGTGTATTTTTAATTTCAGCTATTCTGTTCTTCAACTGTGTTTAGTTCTTTATATTTTCTAACTCTTCATTAAAAAATTCTTGTAACTTCTTGCTCTGTGCATCCATTCTTTAATGAGTTCTTGGGTTATCTTTAAGATCATTACTCTGAACTCTTTCTCAGGTTGATTGTCTATCTCCACTTCACTTAATTGTTCTTCTGGGGTTTTATCATGTTCCTTCATCTGGAACATATTCCTCTGCCATCTCATTTTGTCTAAATTTCTATTTGTATTTTTATGTATGTGGTAGGTTAGTTCTGTTTCTGGCCTTGGAGAAGTGACCCTCTGTAGGGGATGTCCTATGTGTTCCAGCAGTACACTCCCTTCTCATCACCCAAGGGCCAGGGGCCAGCTGGTCCCAGGGTAGTCTCTGGTATGTGTTTTCAGACTCAGTTCTGCAGACTGTGAGCCTGTAGTTTTCTTGCTTCTGGTGTCTACCCCCTGGTGGGTGAGGCTGGTCTAAAGGCGTGTGCAGGCTTCCTGATGGGAGAGGCCAGTGCCTGCCCAATGAGGGGTGGAGCTGGGTCTTGGCCATCTGGTGGGCAGGGCCATGTCAAGAGGTATGCCTAGAGGTGGCTGTGGGCTCAGGAAACCTTTAGTCAGCCTGGCTGCTGATGGATGTGTTGGTGTCCCCACCCTGTTGGTTATTTGGCTTGAGGTGTTCCAGCACTGGAGCCTATAGGCTCTTGGGTGGGGCTAGGTCTTGGTGCAAAAATGTTGGCCTCCAGGGGAGCTCACACTGATGCATACCCCCCAGTACCTCCACCACCAGTGTCCTTGTCCCCAAGGTGAGCCACAGTCATGCCCTGCCTCCTCAGTAGACCCTTCAAGACCAGCAGGTAGATCCGGCCCAGGCTTCTATGAAGTCCCTGCTTTTGCCCTGGGTCCTGGTGTGCACGAGAACTTGTATGCACCCTCCAAGAGTGGAGTCTCTGTTTCTTCCAGTCCTGTGAACCTCCTGCAGTCAAGTCCTGCTGGCCTTCAAAGCCACATGCTCTGGTGTCTCCTCCTCCTGATGCCAGACCCCCAAGCGGAGAGCCTGTGTGGGGCCCAGAATTCTCACTCCTGTGGGAGAACTGCGTCCATATAATTGTTCTCCAGTTTGTGGGTCACCCACCTGCCGGGTATGGGATTTAATTATATCATGAGTGTGCCCCTCCTACCATCTTGTGTGGTTTCTTCCTTATGTCTTTGAAAATAGACTCTTTTTTGGTAGTTTCCAGTCTTTTTTATTGATGGCTGTTCAGTAGTTAGTTTTTTGGTATGCTCATGAGACGAGGTGAGCTCAAGGTCCTTCTCCTCTGCCATCTTGTCCAGGAAGTCTTGAGTGAGATGTTTAATGATCCCTCCCACTTTCTTATTGTTTCCATTTCTATGAAATATCTTTTTCCATCCCCTCACTTTCAATCTATGTGTGTCTTTTGCCCTAAAGTGGGTCTCTTGTAGGAAGCATACTGTAGGTTCTTTTTTTTTTTTGAATTTTATTTTATGTTTTTATACAGCAGGTTCTTATTAGTTATCAATTTTAAACATATTGGTGTATATATGTCAATCCCAATGTCCCAGTTTATCCCACCACCACACCACCACCCCCTAGGTTCTTTTTTCTTTAATCCAATCTGCCAGTCTGTGTCTTTTGATTGGAACATTTAGTCCATTGACCTTTAAAGTGATTATTGATTCACTTGTATTTATTGCCACTTTAAACCTTGTTTTCCAGCTGATTTTGTAGTTCTTCTTAGTGCCTTTCTTCTTTTTGTTTTTCCTTTTGTGGTTTCATGGTTTTCTTTTGCATTATGCTTTAGTTCCTTTCTTTTTGGTTTTTTAATTCTATTGTATGTTTTTGATGTGTGGTTACTCCGGTTTTCAAGTATGTTAACACATAATTATATCTACTTGCTTTAGATTTATGATCATATAAGTCCAAACACTTTCTAATAAATCTACATTTTCTTACTCCCCTTTCTCACATCTTGTGATTTTGAAGTCGTATTTTACATCTCATATTTATCCTTTTGCTGTTCATTGTAGTTATAATCACCTTCACAAATTAAAAAAAAATTTAATCTATGTACTGGCTTATTTAAGTAATCTTCAATCCTTTTATGTATTTTCCTTTCCAATTGTGTTTTCCATTTTCTCTAGAATAATGCTTCTTTTTTATTTAGAGAAGACCTTTCAATACTTCTTTTAAGTTAGGTTTAGTATTACTGTGTTCTCTTAGTTTTTGCTTTTCTAAGACATTCTTAGTTTCTCCCTCTACTCTAAATGATAATCTTGCTGACTAGACTCTTCTAGGTTGCAGGTTTTTCCCTTTCAGGACTTTGAATATATCATACCACTCACTTCTGGCCTGCCACTTTTCTGTAGAGAAATCAGATGATAGCCTTATGGTGTTCCCTTGTAACTGACTGTTTGTTTTTCTCTTGCTACCTTTAGAATTCTCTTTATATGTTTAACTTTTGCTATTTTAATTATGATATGTCTTGGTTGGGTCTGTTTGGGTTCATCTTGTGTCAGACCCTCTGTCCTTCCTGTACCTGGATATGTGTTTCCTTCTTTAAGTTTGGGAAGTTTTAAGCCATAATTTTTTCAAATACATTTTTAATCCCCCTTTCTCTTTCTTCTCCTTCTGGAATCCCTATTACATATAGGTTGCCATGCTTTATATTATCCTATAGGTCTTGTATGTAGTTTTCATATTTTATTTGTCTTTTTTTACTGAAGTATAGTTGATTTACAATGTTGTGTTAGTTTCTGGTATACAGTAAAGTGTATAATATATATAATACATAATATTATGTTTTATCACAGGATATTGAATATAGTTCCCTGTGTAAAACAGTGGAACCTTGTTTCATTTGTCTGCTGATCT
This sequence comes from Aethalodelphis obliquidens, assembly GCF_003676395.1. Classification (NCBI taxonomy): domain Eukaryota; kingdom Metazoa; phylum Chordata; class Mammalia; order Artiodactyla; family Delphinidae; genus Aethalodelphis; species Aethalodelphis obliquidens. The sequence goes on along the minus strand of NW_020838014.1, from coordinate 8,215,372 downwards.
GCTTTGGTGATTTCCATTATTCTATCTTGCAGATCACTTATTTGTTCTGCATTATTTAGTCTGCTATTTGTTGCCTTTAGTTCAGTTTTTATCTCAGCAATTGAGTTGTCTAATTTTGATTGGTTTCTCTTTAGAGTTTCTAGTTCCTTGTTGCAGAGATCTGCATTTCTACAGATAGTCTTTCTTAACTCAGTTAGTATTTTTATGACATCCTTTTTGAACTTGGGGTCTGGTAGACTGGAGATGTCTGTTTCATTGTTTGTTCTTTCAGAGAATTTCTCTTGTTCTTTTAATTGGGAGTAGTTTCTCTGCTTTTTCATTTTAGTTAAATTTCTCTGACTGTATGAATTTAGGAGAAACAGTTATCAACTGTGATCTTGAAAGGCTGTTTTTGTGTGGGAGTATTCCTGTGTAGACTGGGTGAGTCCAACATTTTTGGTGCACAGGCTGTTTTGGTATGGATGCCAGTCATGTCTTTCCTCAGCGTGTGCTGGCCATTATCCCCTTGATGGGGGTGTGTTTGGTGTTGTGACCAGAGCCTGCACTGAATGTTGGGTAGGGCTCCTCTTTGCTCTGTGGCTGTCACAGACCTGTCGGGGGCAGGGTCTTCTCTCTGGTTGTTGGAGTAGAAGTCTCCAGATCAAGTTCTCAGCTGTGGTATGAGGTAGGTGGGACCGGAGTGCTCCTGATGGGAAAGGAGCTGCTGTGTATTCCTCCCCAGGGGCTGTCTGCCATGAATTTGGACTCTGATGCTGCCCACCACCCAGTGTGTGCACCTCAAAGTCCGCTACTGCTGGCGCCGCCCCTAGACCCACCCCCAATGCAGGAACTCCAATAATCGGCTCAAACGTCAGGTCCACGTTTGTTCTATCAAAGCCCACTAGGACTGAAGCTATGCCCCAACCTTGGGCACAGTGACAGTGGAGCTCCTATGGCAGACCTGTGCTCTGTCCTGTGCACACATTTAATGGTGGCCTGGACCACACTCCAGGCCTTTTGGGCTGTCTCTGTGCAGCCAAACCAAGTCGTCTTCCCAGGTCTGTCTGCTGAAGCTTGAGTTTCAACACCCAGCCACTCTGTGCACCAGCAGGCATGTGTCTCGGGTTGGGAAGTGCAGCAACATGGCAGCCATCAGTGCCAGTCCCTCTCTACTCTGCCTGGCAGCAAGCCAGCACCCACACACTTCTCTCAAGAAAATTCCAGACCACGTCAGCTTCCTATCAGTTGAAGTGGACCTTCCAACCAGCAAAGAATGTTCCCAGGGCTAGAGAACTGTTCCTCTTTCACAGCTCCCTCCCAGGGGTGCAAGTTCCATCCTCATTCATTTTTTCTTTTTTCCCCCTTTTTTCCTACCCAGGTACGTGGGATCTTTATTGCAGCTTTGGTTGTATAAGAGATCTTCTGCCAGGTTTCAGTGGATATTATGTGAGAATTGTTCCACATGTAGATGTATTTTTCATGTGTTTGTGGGGGGAAGTGAGCTCCACGTTGTTCTACTCCACCATCTTGAACTCCTCCTCACCTGACCTCTTTAAACCATTATTTCGTTTCAGCTAATCCACATGGGCTTGGAGGAAATTGGGTCACTGATAAGATGCCTAATGCATCTCTTCCCCATCTCTCCCAATAGAAGAGGCAGTAACAAGGGTTTTCAAGAAAACATTCTTCCCCCAAATACTGACAACCTCCAGCACTGGGAGGAGAAGAGATAAGCTGAAGCTGGACTAAAAGAGCTAAAGGCTCAGATTGAAGAATCTACTGTGGGCCCTCGATGTAGGTCCTGCTTCCTGAAAGGGGGAAGCTTCTTGTGAAATGCCATCAGGGACAAAGGACTACAACAGCTGAGTCCTCCCTTGTTTGGAGTCATGTATAGGTCTTTACTTTCAGATAAAATTCACTACAATTGCACATATTTATGATTTCTTTTCTTCTACTAACTTTAGGTTTTGTTTGTTCTTCTTTCTCTAACTGCTATAGGTGTAAGTTTAGGTTGTTTATCTGAGATTTTTCTTGTGTCGTGGTAAGATTGTGTTGCTATATACTTCCCTCTTTGAACTGCTTTTGCTGCATTCCATAGATTTTGTATCATTTCCATTCATCTCTATTTTTTTTTTTTTTTGTGGTACACGGGCCTCTCACTGTTGTGGCCTCTCCCATTGTGGAGTGCAGGCTCCAGACGCGCAGGCTCCAGACGCGCCATGGCTCACGGGCCCAGCCGCGCCGTGGCATGTGGGATCCTCCCAGACCGGGGCACGAACCCATGTCCCCTGCATCGGCAGGCAGACTCTCAACCACTGTGCCACCAGGGAAGCCCCATAATCTCATGATTTTTTGTATCTTTGTGGTATTGGTGGTTATTTCTCCTCTTTCATTTATTATTTTGTTGTTTGTGTCTTCTTTTCTTCTTAGTGAGTCTGGCTAAAGGTTTATCAATTTTGTTTTTCTTTTCAAAAAACCAGCTCTTGGTTTCATTATCTTTTCTATTTTTTAATTGCTATTTTATTTATTATCTTTTTTGGGGGGCCCCACCGTGGGGCATGTAGGATCTCTTTTTTAAAATTTTTAATTAATTAATTTATTTTTATACAGCAGGTTTTTATTATCCATTTTATACATATTAGTGTTAAGGTTAACACTATATATATATATATATATCAATCCCAATCTCCCAATTCATCACACCACGACCCCCTGGCACTTTCCCCCCTTGATGTCCATACGTTTGTTCTCTGCACCTGTGTCTCAGTTTCTGCCCTGCAAACTGATTCATCTGTACCATTTTTCTAGGTTCCACATATATGCATAATATACGATATTTGGTTTTCTCTTTCTCACTTACTTCACTCTGTATGACAGTCTCTAGATTCATCCACATCTCTACAAATGACCCAATTTTGTTCCTTTTTATGGCTGAGTAATACTCCATTGTATATATATATCACATCTTCTTTATCCATTCATCTGTCGATGGGCATTTAAGTTGCTTCCGTGTCCTGGCTATTGTAAAGAGTGCTGCAATGAACACTGGGGTGCATGTGTCGTTTTGAATTATGGTTTTCTCTTGGTATATGCCCAGTAGTGGGATTGCTGGGTCATATGGTAATTCTATTTTTAGTTTTTTAAAGAACCTCCATACTCTATACTCCATACTCTATACTCTATAGTATAGTCCCTACTCTATAGTTCTCTATAGTGGCTGTATCAATGTACATTACCCCCAGCAGTACAAGAGGGTTCCCTTTTCTCCACACCCTCTCCAGTATTTATTGTTTGTAGATTTTCTGATGATGCCCATTCTAACTCATGTGAGGTGATACCTCATTTTAGTTTTGATTTGCATTTCTCTAATAATTAGTAAAGTTGAGCAGCTTTTCATGTGCTTCTTGGCCATCTGTATATCTTCTTTGGAGAAATGTCTATTTAGGTCTTCTGTCCATTATTGGATTGGGTTGTTTGTTATTTTAATATTGAGCTGTATGAGGTGTGTATATATTTTGGAAATTAATCCTTTGTCTGTTGATTCATTTGCAAATATTTTCTCCCACTCTGAGGGCTGTCTTTTTGTCTTGTTTGTAGTTTCCTTTGCTTTGCAAAAACTTTTAAGTTTCATTAGGTCACATTTATTTATTTTTGTTTTTATTTCCATTACTCTAGGAGGTGGATCAAAAAAGATCTTGCTGTGATTTATGTCAAAGAGTGTTCTTCCTATGTTTTCTTCTAAGAGTTTTATAGTGTCCAATCTTACATTTAGGTCTCTAATCAATTTTGAGTTTATTTTTGTGTATGGTGTTAAGGAGTGTTCTAATTTCATTCTTTTACATGTAGCTGTCCAATCCTCCCAGCACCACTTATTGAGGACTGTCTTTTCTCCATTGTATATCCTTGCCTCCTTTGTCATAGGTTAGTTGACCATAGGTGCATGGGTTTATCTCTGGGCTTTCTATCCTGTTCCATTGATCTATATTTCTGTTTTTGTGCCAGTACCATATTGTCTTCATTACTGTAGCTTTGTAGTAATCTGAGGTCTGGGAGCCTGATTCCTCCAGCTCCATTTTTTCCCTGAAGACTGCTTTGGCTATTCAAGGTCTTTCGTGTCTCCATACAAATTTTAAGATTTTTTGTTCTAGTTCTGTAAAAAATGCCATTGGTAATTTGATAGGGATTGCATTGAATCTGTAGATTGCTTTGAGTAGTATAGTCATTTTCACAATATTGATTCTTCCAATCCAAGAACATGGTATATCTCTCCATCTGTTTGTATCATCTTTAATTTCTTTCATCAGTGTCTTATAGTTTTCTGCATACAGGTCTTTTGTCTCCCTAGGTAGGTTTATTCTTAGGTATTTTATTCTTTTTGTTGCAATAGTAAACAGGAGTGTTTCCTTAATTTCTCTTTCAGATTTTTCATCATTAGTGTATAGGAATGCAAGAGATTTCTGTGCATTAATTTTGTATCCTGCAACTTTACCAGATTCATTGATTAGCTCTAGTAGTTTTCTTGTGGCATCTTTAGGATTCTCTATGTATAGTATCATGTCATCTGCAAGCAGTGACAGTTTTACTTCTTCTTTTCCAATTTGTATTCTTTTAATTTCTTTTTCTTCTCTGATTGCCGTGGCTAGGACTTTCAAAACTATATTGAATAATAGTGGTGAGAGTGGACATACTTGTCTTGTTCCTGATCTTAGAAGAAATGCTTTCAGTTTTTCACCATTGAGAATAATGTTTGCTGTGGGTTTGTCATACATGGCCTTTATTATGTTGAGGTAGGTTCCCTCTATGCCCACTTTCTGGAGAGTTTTTTTTTTAATCATAAATTGGTGTTGACTTTTGTCAAAAGCTTTCTCTGCATCTATTGAGATGATCATATGGTTTTTCTTCTTCAATTTGTTAATATGGTGTATCACATTGATTGATTTGAGTATATTGAAGAACCCTTGCATCCCTCGGATAAATCCCACTTGATCATGGTGTATGATCCTTTTAATGTGTTGTTGGATTCTGTTTGCTAGTATTTTGTTGAGGATTTTTGCATCTATATTCATCAGTGATATTGGTCTGTAATTTTCTTTTCTTGTAGTATCTTTGTCTGGTTTTGGTATCAGGGTGATGGTGGCCTCATAGAATGAGTTTGGGAGTGTTCCTTCCTCAGCAATTTTTTGGAAGAGTTTGAGAAGGATGGATGTTATCTCTTCTGTAAATGTTTGATAGAATTCACCTGTGAAGCCATCTGGTCCTGGACTTTCGTTTGTTGGAAGATTTTTAATCATAGTTTCAATTTCATTACTTGTGATTGGTCTGTTCATATGTTCTATTTCTTCCTTGTTCAGTCTCAGAAGGTCGTGCTTTTCTAAGAATTTGTCCATTTCAATTTTATTGGCATAGTTGCTTGTAGTAGTCTCTTAGGATGCTTTGTATTTCTGCAGTGTCTGTTGTAACTTCTTTTTCATTTCTAATTTTAATGATTTGAGTCCTCTCCCTCTTTTTCTTGATGAGTCTGGCTAATCCTTTATCAATTTTGTTTATCTTCTCAAAGAACCAGCTTTTAGTTTCATTGATCTTTGCTATTGCTGTCTTTGTTTCTATTTCATTTATTTCTCCTCTGATCTTTATGATTTTTTTCCTTATAGTAACTTTGGGTTTTGTTTTTTCTTCTTTCTCTAGTTCTTTTAGGTGTAAGTTTAGATTGTTTACTTGAGATGTTTGTTGTTTCTTGAGGTAGGATTGTATTGCTATAAACTTCCCTCTTAGAACAGCTTTTGCTCCATCCCATAGGTTTTGGATCATAGTGTTTTCACTGTCATTTGTTTATAGGTATTTTTTGATTTCCTCTTTGATTTCTTCAGTGATCTCTTGGTTATTTAGTAACATTTTGTTTACTCTCCATGTGTTTGTGTTTTTTATGTTTTTTTCCCCTGTAATCGATTTCTAATCTCATAGTGCTGTAGTCAGAAAAGGTGCTTGATATGATTTCAATTTTGTTAAATTTACTGAGGCTTGATTTGTGACTGAAGATGTGGTCAATCCTGGAGAATGTTCTGTGAGCACTTGGGAAGAACGTGTAATCTGCTGTTTTTTGATGGAATGTCCTATAAATATCAGTTAAATCTATCTGGTCTATTGTGTCATTTAGAGCTTGTGTTTCCTTATTAATTTTCTCTTTGGATGATCTGTCCTTTGATGTAAGTGAGGTGTTAAAGTCCCCCACTATTATTGTGTTACTGTCAATTTCCTCTTTTAGAGTTGTTAGCAGTTGCCTTATGTATTAAGGTGCTCCTATGTTACAAGCATATATATTTATAATTGTTATGTCTTCTTCTTGGATTGATCCCTTGATCATTATGTAGTGTCCTTCCTTGTCTCTTGTAACATTCCTTTTTTAAAGTCTATTTTATCTGATATGAGTATTGCTACTCCAGCTTTCTTTTGATTTCCATTTGCATGGAATATCTTTTTCCATCCCCTCACTTTCATTCTTTATGTGTCCCTAGGTCTGAAGTGGGTCTCTTGAAGATAGCATATATATGGGTCTTGTTTTTGTATCCATTCAGCAAGCCTGTGTCTTTTGGTTGGAGCCTTTAATCCATTCACGTTTAAGGTAATTATTGATAAGTATGTTACTATTACCATTTTCTTAACTGTTTTGGGTTTGTTTTTATAGGTCCTTTTCTTCTCTTGTGGTTCCCACTTAGAGAAGTTCCTTTAGCATTTGTTGTAGACCTGCTTTGGTGGTGCTGAATTCTCTTAGCTTTTGTTTGTCTGTAAAGCTTTTGATTTCTCTGTTGAATCTGAATGAGATCCTTGCCAGGTAGAGTAATCTTGGTTGTAGGTTCTTCCCTTCCATCACTTTAAATATGTCATGCCACTTCCTTCTGGCTTGTAGAGTTTCTGCTGAGAAGTCAGCTGTTATCTTATGGGAGTTCCCTTGTGTGTTATTTGTCGTTTTTTCCTTGTTGCTTTCAATAATTTTTCTTTGTCTTTAATTTTTGCCAGTTGGATTACTATGTGTCTCAGCATGTTTCTCCCTTGGTTTATCCTGTATGGGACTCTCTGCGCTTCCTGGAGTTGGGTGGCTATTTCCTTTCCCATGTTATGGACGTTTTCAACTATAATCTCTTCAAATATTTTCTTGGGTCATTTCTCTCTCTCCTTTCTCCTTCTGGGACCTGTATAATGCGAATGTTGTTGCGTTTAATGTTGTCCCAGAGCTCTCCTAGGTTGTCTTCATTTCTTTTCATTCTTTTTTCTTTATTCTGTTCTGCAGCAGTGAATTCCACCGTTCTGTCTTCCAGAAACTTATCCGTTCTTCTGCCTCAGTTATTCTGATATTGATTCCTTCTAGTGTATTTTTCATTTTAGTTATTGTATTGCTCATCTCTGTTTATTTGTTCTTTAATTTTTCTAGGTCTTGTTAAATATTTCTTGTATCCTCTTGATCTTTGCCTCCATTCTTTTTCCATGGTCCTGGATCGTCTTCACTATCATTATTCTGAATTCTTTTTCTGGAAGGTTGCCTCTCTCCACTTCATTTAGTTGTTTTTCTGGGGTTTTATCTTTTTCCTTTATCTGGAACATAGCCCTCTGCCGTTTCATCTTGTCTATCTTTCTGTGAATGTGGTTTTTGTTCCACAGGCTGCAGGACTGTAGTTCTTCTTGCTTCTGCTGTCTTCCCTCTAGTGGATTAAGCTATCTATGAGGCTTGTACAAGTTTCCTGATGCGAGGGATTGCTGGTGGGTAGAGCTGGCTGTTGCTCTGTTGGGCAGAGCTCAGTAGAACTTTAATCCACTTGTCTGCTGATGGGTGGGGCTGGGTTCCCTTCCTGTTGGTTGTTTGGCTTAAGACAACCCAAAACTGGAGCCTACCAGGGCTCTTTGGTGGGGCTAATGGCAGACTCTGGAAGGGCTCACTCCAAGGAGTACTTCCCAGAACTTCTGCTGCCAGTGTCCTTGTCCTCACGGTGAGACACAGCCACCCCCAACCTCTGCAGGAGACCCTCCAACACTAGCAGGTAAGTCTGGTTCAGTCTCCTATGGAGTCACTGCTCCGGCCCCTGGGTCCCGATGCACACACTACTTTGTGTGTGTCCTCCAAGAGTGGAGTCTCTGTTTCCCCCAGTCCTGTTGATGTCCTGTAATCCAATCCCACTAGGCTTCAAAGTCTGATTCTTCAGGAATTCCTCCTCCTGTTGCCAGACCCCCAGGTTGGGAAGCCTGACGTGGGGCTCAGAACCTTCACTCCAGTTGGTGGACTTCTGTGGTATAAGTGTCCTCCATTTTGTTAGTCACCCACCCAGCAGTTATGGGATTTGATTTTATTGTGATTGCGCCCCTCCTACCATCTCATTTTGGCTTTTCCTTTGTCTTTGGATGTGGGGTATCTTTTCTGGTGAGTTCCAGTTTCTTCATGTTGATGATTGTTCAGCAGTTAGTTGTGACTCCAGTGCTCTTACAATAGGGAGTGAGAGCATGTCCTTCTACTCCGCCATCTTGAACCAGTCTCTCTATTTATTATCTTTCCGATCATTGTTATTGTTTTCCTCCCGCTACTTTGGGCTTGGTTTGTTTTTCTCTAATGCCTTTAGGTGATAGGTTAGTATGTTTATTTTAGATTTTTCTTGTTTCTTGAGGAAGGCCTGTAACGGTATAAATTTCCATCTTAGGACTACTTTTGCTGCATACAATAGGTTTTGGTGTGTACTTTCCGTTTTCATTTGTCCGAAGGTATTTTCTGATTTCCTCTTTGACTTCGTCACTGAGCCATTGGCTTTTTAGTAGCACGTTGGTTAGTCTCCACGTGTTTGTTCTTTTTCCATTTTTCTTTCAGCAACTGATTTCTAGTTCCATACATTTATGGTTGGAAAAACTGCTTGATATAATTTCTGTCCTCTTAAATTTGTTGAGATTTGTTTTGTGGTCAGCATGAAATCTATCCTGGAGAATGTCCTATGTGCACTTGGCAAGAATGTGTATTCTGTTGTTTTTGGATGTAATGTCCTACTGTCTGTTAAGTCCAGCTGCTCTATTGTATCATTTAAGATCACTGTTGAGTTATTAATTTTTTGTCTGGATGGTGTGTCCATTGATGTAAGTGGGAGGTCAAATTCCCTTAGTATTCCCTTAGTATTCCCTTAGTATTATTGTAAATATCTTCTTTTATGTTGGTTAGTATCAATATTTGCTTTTATATTTAGTGGCTTCTGTATTGGGTGTGCATATGTTAAGGAGCATAATATCCTCTTCTTGTACTAACCCTTTTATCATTATATAATACCCTTCTTTTTCTTTTATTATAGTCTTGGTTCAAAGTCTATTTTGTCTGATATGAGTATTGCTACCCCCACTTTCTTCTTGTATCTGTTTGCATGAAATATCTTTTTCTATCCATGCACTATCAGTCTCTATGTGTCTTTAGCTCTGAAATGAGTGCCTCTTAACATATAGAAGGGTTTTTTTTCCAATCAGCCACCTATGTCTTTTGAATGGGTCATTAAGTCTGTTGACATTTAAGGTAATTATTGACAGGTATGTACTTATTGCCATTTTATTGTTTTCCATTTGTTTTTGTAGTCCTTCTCTGTTCATTTTCTCTTCTCTTTGTTTCTTTGCCTTGTTTTGAAGATTTTCTTTAGCAGTGTGCTTTTGTTCCTTTCTTTTTAGTTTTCATATATCTTTTGTAGGCTTTTGATTTGTGGTTACCATGGGGTTCATAAATGTTGACCTATATCTGTTTGTTTTAAACTACTAGTCATTTAAGTTTAAACACACTCTAAAAGATCTATGTTTTCTTCTCCTCTCCCCCGCATTTCATTTTTTGATGTTGTATTTTACATATTCATGTTTATCCCCTGTTTATTGTAATTTTAGTTGCTTTTATGATTCTTCCCTTTTCTTTTTTTCTTTTAAGCCTACAGCACCCAGTATTCCCATGTTGTCTCCCATCTAAGTACTAACCAGGCCGATGCTGCTTAGCTTCCAAATCAGACAAAATAGGACATGTTCAGGGTGGTATGAAAGTAGACCTTTTCTCTTTTAATATTCATACTTAAGTGGTTGATCCTCAGTCCTTACTATATATTTCCCTCACCTAGTGGGATTTTCCCTTTAATATAGAGTCTTATTCCTTTTCCACTTAGAGAAATCTCTTTAACATTTCTTTTAGTGTAGTTTTAGTGTTGATGAACTTTTTAAGTCTTTGCTTCTCTGATAAGTTTTTTTTTAAATAAATTTATTTATTTTTGGCTGTGTTGGGTCTTCATTGCTGCACAAAGGCTTTCTCTAGTTGCAGCAAGCAGAGGCTACTCTTCGTTGCGGTGCACGGGCTTATCACTGTGGTGGCTTCTCTTGTTGCGGAGCATGGGCTCTAGGCATGTGGGCTTCAGTAGTTGTGGTGCACGGGCTCAGTAGTTGTGGCTCACGGGCTCTAGAGTGCAGGCTCAGTAGTTGTGGAGCACGGGCTTAGTTGCTCCGCAGCATGTGGGATCTTCCTGGACCAAGGATTGAACCCGTGTCCCCTGCATTGGTAGGTGGATTCTCAACCACTGAGCCACCAGGGAAGTCCCTCTGATAAATTTTTATCTCTTCTATTCTAAATGATGATATTTCTGGGTAGAGTATTCTAGGTTGCAGGTTTTTCCCTTTCAGCAAAAAGGAAAGGGAATATATCATGCCAGTTATTTCTGGACCTCAGAGTTTCTGAGAAAAATCAGCTGATAGTCTTATGGTGATTCCCTTATATATGAGTCTTTGTTTTTCTCTTGTTGCCTTTAGAATTCACTCTTTATCTTTAACTTTTGCCATTTTAATTATGATATGTTTTGGTGTGGGTCTGTTTGGATTCATTTAGTTTGGAAACCCTCTGTGCTTTCTGTTCCTGGATATCTGTTTCCACCTTCATCTTTGGGAAGTTTTCAGCCATAATTTCCTCAAATACATTTTCATTCTCCTTCTGGGAACCTAATAATGTAAATATTCATTTACTTCATATTATCCCAGAAATCTCTTAAGCTGTTTTCATTTTTTAAATTTGTTTTTCTTTATGCTGTTTTGATTGGGTGACTTCCGTTATTCTATCTTCCAGATCACTTATGCCTTCTTCAGTATCACCTAGGCTGCTGTTTAGTCCATCCTTTAAAAAGTATTTCAGGTGGGTGGTTTGTTGAATCTGTGGATGCAGAACCCACAGATACGATGGTCCATCTATGTCCATCATTTCTGTGTATTTCTGTAGTATACGTTCCTTTAAAGAAAATTGTTTGATTTAGAAATATATTAGTGAGTACATATCTAATTTTTCTAACTCCTGCCCTATTGCCTTACAAAGAAGTTTACCTAGTCATATTCCCAACCATGTATGAGAATATCTTTTTTCTCCCCTCTTGCTAACACGATGGCTTTTACCTACAATTTATTTTGGCCAACAATTAACTTCTTATTGAGAGATTTCCTCAAATGTGTTTACATTCTTTGGTTTACCTTAAGTGACATCCTGGAAAAGCTGAAATGAATATAATCTTTCTCTGTTCTCTTCTATTTTACGCTGCACCAGTCTCTCAGATAATGTGAGCCAAGTGAAGTACAAACCTATCACTGTTGCTGGGTGGATGCTGCTGCCTGCTGCATTCACATTTTATTCTGGATTTTGAGGGTGAGGGATGGATTTACCAGAGAGATTTGCAGTTGGGTTGACTTGACTTCCTTTGACAGAAAGCCCAGGCCACAGCAAATTGGGAACTCACTCACTCTGAGGAGTGAGGTCTCCATGATTGGGCATGAGCAGAATAAAAATGGAAAACAGAGATATTTATGTTTAAATTCTCATTAGGATAGGACTTTTAAAAACTAGATCTTTTCTTTTTTATGGCCAAAATAAGAGGTGAGGTTGCATTCAAAGAACTTTGTGGGAAGTTAATAACAGTGGCTGATCTATTCTCTTTGAGTTGGATCTCTATGCTGCTAACTGGTACTTGCTGTAAAATCTTGTCTGGTGAACTCAGGAGAACAGAGAGCTAAGGGAAAAAACAACCTGCCATAGGAAATAGAGATAGATGATGGATTCACAGATAATGTTACACAAAGTTAAGTGTTGTACCTCTGTAGTCTTTGAGAGGTTTGGTTGTTAACAATAAAGGGACATTATTTCAGCACCTGAAGTTTTCTTCATAGTGTCCTACATGCTACTAGGGCTTGAAAATAGTCACATGAAGGTGAGCACAAGCTTTTTACTGTGATTCTTTGATTTTTTTGTTTTGTTTTGTTTGTTTGGTTTTGGATTGCCTTGTTTTTCTTTACAGGGATTTGCATACATATTTGTAAAAATTAAAAAATCAGGAGAGTACAGATAAGCATCTAAATTTGTTCCTTATCACTGCATATTAACAGATTACAAAGAATGGTTTAAAGCAACACACATTTGTTATCAATCTTCTATATATCAAAAGTCTGGAATGACGTGGCTGTGTTCTCTGCTCACAGAAATGGCCAGTATATCCTCCCCCCGGAACAGGGTTGATATTGACCACGTCATCGTTCTGACCATCTCCCATGAGGGGTTGCCCTCATGGTCTCATGCTCCTCTGGGATCCTCTTTATTGACCTGAATTCTATCCCCCACGATTTATTTCAGCTCACCTGAAAGAAAGTGGCTCAGGAGAAAGCCTAGAACTGTGGAGCCCCAGAACTGATCTCTGTCATCTGTTTCTTCAAGAAGTAGAGAAACAGAGATCTTCATAAAGAAATGATCCATATGAGGGCTGAGATACTCCAGCGATTAGAGCAGAGGAGAAAACCTAAAAGACAGTGGAGGTACTAAAAGCCCAGACTGGGAAAGCAGGGTCCTCTTTGTTATTCATCTCAGGTGGGGACCCTTCTTGGGAAAGGGTACATTTCCTCTTGAGAGGCCATCATGACAAGGGACTTGTTTTGATCCAGCTGAGTCATTCTTGTTTCCACTAGGCTTTGGGGATCTACATTCTAGACTTTGTTTAATGGTCGGGCTTTTTCCTTGCATGAGAATCTCCCTGGAATTTTAGTCTGAGATGCAATTTTTTGGGCCTTATCCCCAGAAGTTTTTAACAGGCCCTGTAGCGACTGTAATGTAGGCATTCTATACTGTGCAGCCAGTGCCCAGGGATTGGAACCCTGTCTGCTGTATGATATCACAGTTACTCATCTAAGGGTAATACTGCCTTCTCTGTTTTACATTATATATTCTTCTCTATTATACATGAGATCACTATGTTCAAAGAGAGTAATGAAATCATCATATGAAGCATACTTGGTACTTGGTGGAGGTGGTATTTGCATCTTGGACTGCTTTTCCTAGGACTGTGCTTTTATTGCTTTAGCACTGACCTAGGATAAAATATGAATGGAAATATGGTTGGGACTAGAAGACATTGGTAAAAGTTAGTTACTCTTGGTGCCTGGTATTTATGTGCTTGACAAATACTTACTGAATATTCTATCTGGCAGGCTCTTGAGGAGGCAGTGGGGAGGAGGGATGAACAAGGCACACAGAGTGCCTGCTCTCAGGAAGTTGACCTCTAGCACAGGAGCCAGATGTGTTACAGAGAATCACATATATATACATATATATATAAAATATATATACTGTGATGTATTTAATACTCATGTGTTCCTTGGTTCCATTGGATCAGCAGGATTGAAAACTGAGTATAAATATAGGACTAATGAAGAGTGAAAAAAAATTACTTTTAGGAATGATCCTTAGATATTTTTGTTTTAATGGTGGAAATACGTATTTTGATCCAATGTCCCCTGAAACTCAGCCATTGTTGGTTCCTGGTGCTTACGGATAGAAAAGATTGTGGCCAAGACTTACTTGTGTGGTGGCTCTGCTGCCACCAAGTGGTGTGGGAACTTGGGAAAATCTCCGTGTCTCTCGGGGTGTTATTTTCCTCATCAGTAAGATAAGGTTGTTATTTAAATTTTCCAAAGTCCCTTCCTGTTCAGTTTTTTTCTGAGTGGATGAGGGACTGAGATGTGTGTTAAATGTGCTCTGGGAACTGCAGGCAGTTCCTTGTTTGTGTATCTCCTACAGGGACCTGAACTGAGCCCACACACTGAAAACACAGAACTGAGGCAGGAGACGGAAGAAAGAAAATCAGCAGGTTTGGAGGACGAAAAAAACCCAAAGAAAAGCAAGGTAATGGTGGAGGAGGTGGTTGCCAAGGAAGGTGAGAATAAGAACCAGCTGGGTTCAGAAAAGTCAAGAGAACGTGAGGAATGCACACAGCATCATCCAGGTCCTCAATGAGCAGCCTGAGCTGAGCAGGGAGGACTGAGAGAGTAACTTACTGCACAGTGAACTTGTGCACATGCCAAGGAGATCCACAGGACGGATCAGGGCTGGTTTATACTTCTGGGAACACCAATTCCAGGAGGAGGAGGATGGGACCTTGATGCTTTGCCCTAGACCCCCAAACCTCAAACTTGGAACTGCCCACATAGTGGATGCCCTCCAAGTAAGTGTGCATTAAAACAGATAAATAATGTTTGGAGAAGAATTATTCATTCTTACCAGGGACCAGGCTAAGGGGACCCTTGTTTCTAAAGCAGAGATAGTAATAATATTCTTCTGCATTTACAGTTTGGAAGGCTTTATACACAACATCGCTTAACTGTATGTTGACTGCTTAATTTGCCTTATGCTGTGTTAACAGCTTGGAGTTCAGATATCAGTAATATTTCCATGAGGAAATTAAAGCAGTGAGAGGAAGAATACAAGTGCATAGTGTCATCAAAGTGTGATGGCCCTCCTCAGTTGGGGTGTTGAGGCAGCCTAGAGGATGGGAGGGGAGGCCAAGGACATCTCTTCCCAATGACAGAGTGAACCATTGAGAGGAATCCCTGAGGACAGTCGTGTCTTCATCAGAATCACCACAGGTGAGTGTCCTAGGACAAGGATAGTGTAGGGAAGGCTCCTCTCTAAGGAAGAGGTTTGCTACATCCTGGGAGAAAGCAGAGCATCCTTGACAGGACAGTTGGGCAGGAATGTAGTTGAGATGAGTGGAGATTTGCAACCATGTTTACTCAGTCAGTGAACAAATGTTGCCAAGAGCCTTCTCAGTGCTTGACTCAGCGCCAGGAGTCATGCACACAGAGATGAATAAAATATTATCCCAAATTTCATGGAGTTCTCCATCTAGTAACAACAAAATCATGAGAAGTGTAGTGGTGGTGGGTTCATCAGACAAAGTGGTCGGTGCTGGCTAGGCCTGACCTCTTTGATGGTCCTAGTCTTCCTTCTGTTTTTTTTTTTCCAACAGCTGCATGGTCTCTTCTGGTCCAAGAACCCTGGTTCTCAGTTAGCTTTGAGCCTCTCAGGATCCAACTAACACCTGGGCTCCATGTTGCCTCAAAGCAATCAACACTGCCAAGGTCTCCAGAGAAAACTACTAATAACAGTAGTTACTGACTATGTCCTGGCCAGCTGGAGAGGTAACGAGGCAAGTTTGATACGTCTTATAGTACCACTCTTTTCATAATGATTTGTGGTTAATGGTTTTCTCTCTGAGAATTTAGATACTTTCCAGACTTCAAGATTCTCTCTATATCAAAAATAATTTGAATATCGACTATATTCCTAGAATTGAAGAACTTGGTGTTTTAACCCCAATTTTTAGATCAAATAACTAAAGTAAAAAAGGAGTAAAGCAAATTCTAAGTTTGCGGTGAGACTATAGGATGGTCTGGGACTAAAATCCTGGTTTTTGATATTCAAGTGTTTGAAAAACCCAGTGACTTCTGTTCTCTTGAAAAAAAAAATAACCTAACACTTCCTAATTCCCTCCTCTACTTGTCCTATCAAGTTCTATAAAATATAACACTTCTGCTCATCTAGATAACTTGGATTCTAAATTAGTTGAGCTCCATGAAAACATTTACTGAGCCCTTGTGGGTAAGTCATTGCTAATTCCACTGGGGGATACAGAAGGCGGGTGTATAAATCTTTACTGAAAAGAGTTTAAAGTGATGGTTCCCAGCTCAGCCTGGGTATCTGTAGGTGAGAACATTAGTAGTAGACACCAATAGCCTCATCTTGGTCAAAGGGAAGGTATGAGCAGGAGCAATGACAGCGCCTGGCTTTCTATTTCCTGAAGAGTGAGGTCAAAAGCATCTAGAGAGTCTCCTGCAGAAAGTGTCCCGGCTGCAAACTGTCACCTTTGACTGTCAGGAATCCTTAGTGTGGGCTCCTGCCTTGTGTTTCATTTCATAGATTCTATTTAGATTTTAGCAAATTCAAGAGAAAAGGCAGAGGGATAGACTTGAAAAAATGAATAATGTGTGGTTGGGCAATGACTCTAAAAAATTAAGATTCCACTTAGTAAGTGAGGTTTTAGGGAATACAATGCATGGGTGGGGTTTAGTGTCATGTAGTGAGAGAACATTTACTGCATTTAGCGCATCTAATGACTTGCGAAGGCGACAGGTTCCTCAAGTGAACCAAATGATGGCCCTACCTACCAAATGAGAGAGAGAGAAACTCACTTCCTTTGGTCTTACAGAAACAGGAGGCCCTTTAATGCACTTAAATAAGTCAGGAATTTCTGGACATGGATGGGTAACATCTGGTCCACAGGATCCCAGACACATTATCTTGGTGCCTGCTTCTTTACAAGGCAAGTTCCAAGGGAAGGACCACAGTTACCCCCTCGTGGTCTCCTGGGGAAGACACACAAGGATCCCTTTGTTCCTGCTAGGGTAGGTCTGAGAAAACCCTCCAATCTGTTAGATTCAGACCAAATGAAAGTTCATAGAAGTTAGTGGGGTCCCAGCTTCACCGACTCCACCGCGAACTTCACATCCACCACCACATGCTCTTTGTCTTGGATGAGATTTCCGCCAACATAGTCAGGCTTTGGAGGGGGGGTGGGGGGAAAGCCACAACTGAAAAACAAGAAAGAAAACAACCTAATCTAAAAAGACTAGTACCTGTGCAATTTTGTGGACATCACGGGAACACTTCTAGGGTTCTAATTTGGCTTTGTCTTGATTTGCTGTTCTAGATTGTGCCTTTTTGTAGTGTCTTAATTTTACTAAACTTTGTTGACATTAGGAAAGGTGCCTTTTGTTGTTGTTGTTTTGTTTTTCATTCCAATAATAGTTGACACCTAAGTTAACAGTATTGTGACCAGCAGAATAATGACCCCCCAGGATGTCCCTGATGCAATTTGCGGAACTTGTGAGTATATTACATCACATAGCAAAGGAAACTTTGCAGATGTGATTAGGATAAAGACCTTGAGATGAGGAAATTATCCTGGACTGTTCAGGTGGGCCCCATGTAATTACATGGGGCCTTAAAGGATGGAGGTAGAAGAGAAAGTCAGAATGATGTGTCATGAGAAGAACTCTAAAAACTGCTGTTGCTAGTTTTGAAGATGGAGGAAGGGGTCACAAGCCAAGGAATGTGGGTTGCCTCTAAAAATTTTTTAGAAAAGGCAAGGAAACAGATTATTCCCTAGAGCCTCCAGAAGGTAAGGCAGCCTTGTTGATCACTTGATTTTAGTCCAGTGAGATCTTTGTTGGATTCTTAAACTATAGCACTGAAATATAATAAATGTATATTCTTTTAAGCCACTAAACTTATGGTCACATGTTACAGCAGCAATAGAAAACCAATTCAACTGTCTCGTTCATTCACTTTAGCAGTAATAAACCCTGTATAAATTCTTCAGATGGTTTGTCTCTCTTAGGCTGACAGATCAAGAGATATTTGTACATGTTTGAAGCATTATATTAGGTAACTGCCATTTTCTTTCCTTTCCATTTTTTTCTAGAGGACTCTCACCCTGTTTCCTGCACAGGACCCAGTATGGTTCTTATTTGAATTACGGCAAATTTGAAGACATTGGTGGTCATGCAGGTTGATTTATTTTTTTAAGAATGCGCTCTTTCTCTGACACATAGAAGGAAAGAATATAATTTATGAAAAGTTAAATATTGGAGAATCCTCCATTTAAAAGATATATTTTTAGCAACATTGTTTTTTATTAGGGTGAAGTATTACTTTTCAAGGAGTGAAATGCAAGAATGGCTTTTAAGACTTTCCCCCCAAAATAATTTGTGACTGGATCCTGACCAGATGTGAGATTTATATGATTTATATGTTGTTGCTTTCATAAATATTGTGTCCATAAGATGAAGTTCTTAGAAGCAATATTTGAGTTTTCTATTGATTACTGATTATACCATCAATGCCTTCCAGCCCTGGCAGCACAGAGATTTAGGAAGAATTGCTGGGATGCTTGAATAACCGCAGGGCAAGAGGTCCTCAAATTTGACTACTTTGTCTTTAAGTAACACTTCATAGATTGGCTGACTGTTCATCCATTCTGCTGATTCTGCCAGTGAGTTCCTCTGTACTGACAGCTAAAAGCAGAGAAAATACTTAAACAACCGAGTCTAAAATCAGAAGTCAAGGTCACTCCATCTACTGTGAAAGTGGGGCATGTCTCTACCTCAGGCCTGAGTCTGTTGATGGATTTTTTGTTATTGTTGTTGTTGGTGGTGGTGGTTGTGATGATCGTGGTTGAGTTTTGTTCAGGTTGTTGTTTTAATTTATTACTGCCTTTAGGATATAATTGTGGAGTTATAGCTTTATTTTAATTCTGGAAGGCAAAAGAACATAACTGAAAACTTTTTCCCAAGGAATGTTTTAAGATCTTTATGTCAACGTTTATGATGAGACTTATAAACTTTTCAATTAAAGTTTCTTAATTAAAGGAAAACAAATTTATTTATAGTTTTTCAATGTTACAGAATTATATGTTTTAAACTATGGTATGCAGCCCACCTGCATCAGAACCACTTGGGGGTGCTTATATGAAACATGCAGATCTAGGGCCCCATACCAATTAAGTCTCTTGGGATTGGAGCCCAGGATGTAGTTTCTACAATTTCCACAGCTGATTCTAAGGCATCTTAAATTTAAAAGCCACTTCTTTTATATCTTTACACTGGTGGTTCTTACAAAATGACAAAGAGGGAAAAACATTCTTTTAAACTTAGACTTCAAGCATTAGGCGATGAGCTTCTTTTTTAATTCTATTTTTAAATTCTTTGTTCTATTTCCACCCTTTTAAAAAAATCTTAAGCTACTAGCTATCATATGATTAGCGCTCCAAATCCTTTATAGTTATAGGAAGAATATTGGTCTGAAGTCAGACACCATGGTAGTAAATGACTTCAAATAAAGTCAACCAGTGAATTGTTATAATATCATTCTCATTAGAAATGTATTGCCTGTTCCTAATCAAATTACCTTATAATTGTCAAGTTGTTCCCTTGACAAAGCTGTTTCTAGTATTTCCCCACAAATGGTACTAAGCTGACTAGCTTGTAATTATTTACTCCAGCTAATATTCTGTCTTTAAATAATGTTATATAAAATTTTCCAGACCTTGGGTATTTAGTATGCTACAAGATACTTTGTTATTTGGGATTAGGGATGCAAAGACCATGTATTGATATTATTCACTATCCTTGACTCCCTAGAGTCCAAGTGAGTGCTTGAGTCATAATAGGTGCATGATTAGCACTTGTTTCCCCTTGTCACTTTCTTTCTTTCATCATGTGGAGTTGGAACTCAGAGACTGACTACATGTATGTTATGTTGCCCCTTGGATCTCAAAATGTCACCTATATTTTCCCACTGAGCCCATTTCCAATGCTGTAACTCTTCTCACAGTTCCTCTGTAGTAGAAGGCAAGAGATATATATTAATAGTAATAGCTGCAGGATGTTAGACAAGCTCTTTATGTATGTTATATCATTCTTTCCTCCCAGCAGTGCTTTTTTTTGAAAAAAAAATATAGTTGATTTACAATATTGTGTTAGTTTCAGGTTTACAACAAAGTGATTCAGTTACATATAGATGTAATTTTTTTCAGATTATTTTCCATTATAGGTTATTACACTATATTTAATATAGTTACCTGTGCTATAGTGTAAATCCTTCTTGCTTATCTATTTTATGTATAGTAGTTTGTATCTGTTAATCTTACACTCCTTATTTCTCTCTCCCCTTTCCCTTTTCTTTTATGTAACCATAAGTTTCTTTTCTATGTCTGTGAGTCAGTTTCTGTTTTGTAAATAGATTCATTTGTATAATTTGTTAGATTCCACATATAAGTGATATAATATGTCTTTGTCTGACCTATTTCACTAAGTATAATATTCTCTAGGTCCATCCATATTCCTGCAAATGACAATGTTTCATTATTTTTATTGCTGAATAATATTCCAGGGTATATATATATATATATATATATATACTACATCTTCTTAACCTAATCGTCTGTTGATGGGCACTTGGGTTGTTTCCATGTCTTGGTTATTGTAAATAGTGTTGCAATGAACATTGGAATACATGTGTCTTTTCAAAGTATGTTTTTCTCCAGATGTATGCCCAGGAATGGGATTGCTGGATCATATGGTAGCTCTATTTTTATTTTTTTAGGAACCCCCAGACTGTTTTCCATAGTGACTGCATCATTTTACATTTCCTCTAACAGTTTAGGAGGGTTCCCTTTCTCCACACCCACTCCAGTATTTATTATTTGTAGACTTTTTGATGATAGTCATTCTTATTGGTGTGAGGTGGTACCTCATTGTAGTTTTGATTTGCATTTCTCTAATAATTAGCAATGCTGAGCATCTTTTCATGTGCTTATTGGCCATCTGTATTTCTTCTTTAGATAAATGTCCATTTAAGTTTTCTTCTGTCCATTTTTTGGGTCCTTCAATATCGAGTTGTATGAGCTGTTTTTATATTTTGGATATTAACTCTTTGTCAGTCATGTTGTTTGCAAATATTTTATCCCATTCTGTAGGTTGTCTTTCATTTTGTTGATGGTTTCCTTTGCTGTGCAAAAGCTTTTAACTAGGTCTCATTGGTTTATTTTTGCTTTTATTTCTTTTGCCTTGGGAGACTGGTCTAAGGAAATATTGCTACGATAGATGTCTGAGAATGTTTTGTCTATGGTTTCTTCTAGGAGTTTTATGATGTCATGGCTTATATTTAGATCTTTAATCCCTTTGAGTTTGTTTTTGTATACAGTGTGAGGGAGCATTCTAACTTCACGGATTTACATGAGGCTGTCCAGCTTTCCCAAACCACTTGTTGAAGAGACTGTCTTTTCTCCATTGTATATTCTTGCCTTCTTTGTTGAAGATTGACTGTAGGTGTGTGGGTTTATTTCTGGGTTCTCTACTCTGTTCCATTGATCTATATATTTGTTTTTGTGCTAATACCATGCTGTTTTGATTACTGTAGCTTTGTAGTATTGTCTGAAGTCTGGGAGGGTTATGCCTCCACTTCTATTCTTTATCTTCAGGATTGTTTTGGCAATTCTGGGCCTTTTCTGGTTCCATATAAATTTTAGGATTATTTGTTCTAGTTCTGTTAAAAATGTCATGGGTATTTTGACAGGGATTGCATTAAATCTGTAGAATTGCTTTGGGTAGCATGATGATTTTGATGATATTAATTCTTCTAATCCAAGATCATGGGATAGCTTTCCTTTTCTTTGAATCATATTCAGTTTCCTTAATCAGTGTTCACCGTTTTCAGTGTGTAGGTCTTTCACCACATTGGTTAAGTTTATTCCTAGGTTTTTTTTCTTTTTTGGCAGGATTTTAAATGAGATTTTTTTTTTTTTTACTTTCTCTTTCTGATATTTCATTGTTAGTATAAAGAAATGTAACAAATTTCTGTATATTAATCCTGTATCCTGTTGCCTTGCTGAATTCATTTATTAGTTCTTATAGTTTGTAGAGTCTTTTGAGATCTCTATAAAGGCATCTACAAATACTGACAGTTTTATCGCTTCCCTTCCAATTTGGATATATTTTATTTCTTTTTCTTGTCTGATTGCTATTGCTAGGACTTCCAATACTATGTTGAATAGAAGTGGTGAGAGTGGACATCTTTGTCTTGTTCCTGAATTTAGTGGGAAGGCTTTCAGCTTTTCCCCATTTGTTATTACATTGCCTATGGGTTTGACATAACTAGTTTTTTATTATGTTGAGGTATGTTCCCTCTATATCCACTTTGGTAAGTTTTTTTCATGAATGGATGCTGAATTTTGTCAAATGATTTTTCTGAATCTATTGAGATGATTATGAGTTTTTGTCTTTTGTTTATGTGGTGTATCACATTGATTTGCATATGCTGAACCATCCTTGCAACCCTGGAATGAATTCATATTGATTGTGGTGTATGATCCTTTTCATATGTTGCTGGATTCAGTTTGCTAATATTTTGTGGAGGATTTTTGCATCTATATTCATCTTTTTTTTTTTTTTTTTTGCCGTGCTGCATGACTTGTGGGATATTAGTTCCACAACCAGGGATTGAACTCATGCTCTCGGCAATGAAAACGTGGAGTTCTAACCACTGGACCAACAGGGAATTCTGAGTAATTTTATTTTATTTTAGTTTTTACATCTTTATTGGAGTATAATTGCTTTACAGTGGTGTGTTAGTTTCTGCTTTATAACAAAGTGAATCAGTTATACATATACATATGTTCCCATATCTCTTCCCTCTTGTGTCTCCCTCCCTCCCACCCTCCTTATCGCACCCCTCCAGGCGGTCACAAAACACCGAGCTGATCTCCCTGTGCTATATGGCTGCTTCCCACTAGCTATCTACCTTACGTTTGGTAGTGTATATATGTCCATGCCTCTCTTGTGCTTTGTTGCAGATTCCTCCTCCCCCTCCCCATATCCTCAAGTCCATTCTCTAGTAGGTCTGTGTCTTTATTCCTGTCTTACCCCTAGGTTCTTCATGACATTTTGTTTTCTTAAATTCTATATATATGTGTTAGCATACGGTATTTGTCTTTCTCTTTCTGACTTACTTCACTCTGTATGACACACACTAGGTCTATCCACCTCATTACAAATAGCTCAATTTCGTTTCTTTTTATGACTGAGTAACATTCCATTGTATATATGTGCCACATCTTCTTTATCCATTCATCCGATGATGGACATCCAGGTTGTTTCCATCTCCAGGCTATTGTAAATAGAGCTGCAATGAACATCTTGGTACATGACTCTTTTTGAATTATGGTTTTCTCAGGGTATATGCCCAGTAGTGGGATTGCTGGGTCATATGGTAGTTCTGTTTGTAGATTTTAAGGAACCTCCATACTGTTCTCCATAGTGGCTGTATCAATTCACATTCCCACCAGCAGTGCAAGAGTGTTCCCTTTTCTCCACACCCTCTCCAGCATTTATTGTTTCTAGATTTTTTTGATGATGGCCATTCTGACTGGTGTGAGATGATATCTCATTGTAGTTTTTATTTGCATTTCTCTAATGATTAATGATGTTGAGCATTCCATCATGTGTTTGTTGGCAGTCTGTATATCTTCTTTGGAGAAATGTCTATTTAGGTCTTCTGCCCATTTCTGGATTGGGTTGTTTGTTTTTTTGTTATTGAGCTGCATGAGCTGCTTGTAAATTTTGGAGATTAATCCTTTGTCAGTTGCTTCAGTTGCAAATATTTTCTCCCATTCTGAGGGTTGCCTTTTGGTCTTGTTTATGGTTTCCTTTGCTGTGCAAAAGCTTTGAAGTTTCATTAGATCCCATTTATTTATTTTTGTTTTTATTTCCATTTCTCTAGGAGGTGGGTCAAAAAGGATCTTGCTGTGATTTATGTCATAGAGTGTTCTGCCTAGGTTTTCCTCTAAGAGTTTGATAGTTTCTGGCCTTACATTTAGGTCTTTAATACATGTTGAGCTTATTTTTGTGTATGGTGTTAGGGAGTGATCGAATTTCATACTTTTACATGTACCTGTCCAGTTTTCCCAGCACCATTTATTGAAGAGGCTGTCCTTTCTCCACTGTACATTCCTGCCTCCTTTATCAAAGATAAGGTGACCATATGTGCATGGGTTTATCTCTGGGCTTTCTATCCTGTTCCATTGATCTACGTTTCTGTTTTTGTGCCAGTACCATACTGTCTTGATTACTGTAGCTTTGTAGTATAGTCTGAAGTCAAGGAGCCTGATTCCTCCAGCTCCGTTTTTCATCGTCAAGATTGCTTTGGCTATTCGGGGTCTTTTGTGTTTCCATACAAATTGTGAAATTTTTTGTTCTAGTTCTGTGAAAAATGCCAGTGGTAGTTTGATAGGGATTGCATTGAATCTGTAGATTGCTTTGGGTAGTAGAGTCATTTTCACAATGTTGATTCTTCCAATCCAAGAACATGGTATATCTCTACATCTATTTATATCATCTTTAATTTCTTTCATCACTGTCTTACAATTTTCTGCATACAGGTCTTTTGTCTCCTTAGGTAGGTTTATTCCTAGATATTTTATTCTTTTTGTTGCAGTGGTAAACAGGAGTGTTTCCTTGATTTCACCTTCAGATTTTTTATCATTAGTGTATAGGAATGCCAGAGATTTCTGTGCATTAATTTTGTATCCTTCTTCTTTACCAAATTCATTGATTAGTTCTAGTAGTTTTCTGGTAGCATCTTTAGGATTCTCTATGTATAGTATCGTGTCATCTGCAAACAGTGACAGCTTTACTTCTTCTTTTCTGATTTGGATTCCTTTTATTTCCTTTTCTTTTCTGATTGCTGTGGCTAAAACTTCCAAAACTATGTTGAATAAGAGTGGTGAGAGTGGGCAACCTTGTCTTGTTCCTGATCTTAGTGGAAATGCTTTCAGTTTTTCACCACTGAGGACGATGTTGGCTGTGGGTTTGTCATATATGACCTTTATTATGTTGAGGAAAGTTCCCTCTATGTCTACTTTCTGCAGGGTTTTTATCATAAATGGGTGTTGAATTTTGTCAGAAGTCTTCTCTGCATCTATTGAGATGATCATATGGTTTTTCTCCTTCAGTTTGTTAATATGGTGTATCACGTTGATTGATTTGCATATATTGAAAATCCTTGCATTCATGGAATAAACCCCACTTGATCATGGTGTATGATCCTTTTAATGTGCTGTTGGATTCTGTTTGCTAGTATTTTGTTGAGGATTTTTGCATCTATGTTCATCAGTGATATTGGCCTGTAGTTTTCTTTCTTTGTGACATCCTTGTCTGGTTTTGGTATCAAGGTGATGGTGGTCTCGTAGAATGAGTTTGGGAGTGTTCCTCCCTCTGCTATATTTTGGAAGAGTTTGAGAAGGATAGGTGTTAGCTCTTCTCTAAATGTTTGATAGAATTCACCTGTGGAACCATCTGTTCCTAGGCTTTTGTTTGTTGAAAGATTTTTAATCACAGTTTCAATTTCAGTGCTTGTGATTGGTCTGTTCATATTTTCTATTTGTTCCTGATTCAGTCTTGGCAGGTTGTGCATTTCTAAGAATTTGTCCATTTCTTCCAGGTTGTCCATTTTATTGGCATAGAGTTGCTTGTAGTAATCTCTCATGATCCTTTGTATTTCTGCAGTGTCAGTTGTTACTTCTTCTTTTTCATTTCTAATTCTACTGATTTGAGTCTTCTCCCTTTTTTTCTTGATGAGTCTGGCTAATGGGTTATCAATTTTGTTTGTCTTCTCAAAGAACAAGCTTTTAGTTTTATTGATCTTTGCTATCATTTCCTTCATTTCTTTTTCATTTATTTCTGATCTGATTTTTATGATTTCTTTCCTTTTGCTAACTTTGGGGTTGTTTTGTTCTTCTTTCTCTAATTCCTTCAGGTGCAAGGTTAGGTTGTTTATTCGAGATGTTTCCTGTTTCTTAAGGTAGGATTTTATTGCTATAAACTTCCCTCTTAGAACTGCCTTTGCTGCATCCCATAGGTTTTGGGTCGTCGTGTCTCCATTGTCATTTGTTTCTAGGTATTTTTTAATTTCCTCTTTGATTTCTTCAGTGATCACTTCGTTATTAAGTAGTGTATTGTTTAGCCTCCATGTGTTTGTATTTTTTACAGATCATTTCCTGTAATTGATATCTAGTCTCATAGCATTGTGGTCGGAAAAGATACTTGATACAATTTCAATTAAATTTACCAAGGCTTGATTTATGACCAAGATCTATCCTGGAGGATGTTCCATGAGCACTTGATAAAAATGTGTATCCTGTTGTTTCTGGATGGAATGTCCTATAAATATCAATTAAGTCCATCTTGTTTAATGTATCATTTAAAGCTTGTGTTTCCTTTATTTCCTTTATTTATTTATGTTCATTTTGGATGATCTGTCCATTAGTGAAAGTGGGGTGTTAAAGTCCCCTACTATGAATGTGTTACTGGCGATTTCCCCTTTTATGGCTGTTAGTATTTTCCTTATGTATTGAGGTGTGCCTATGTTGGGTGCATAAATATTTACAATTGTTATATCTTCTTCTTGGATTGATCCCTTTATCATTATGTATTGTCCTTCTTTGCCTATTCTAATAGTCTTTATTTTAAAGTCTATTTTGTCTGATATGAGAATTGCTACTCCAGCTTTCTTTTGTTTTCCATTTGCATGGAATATCGTTTTCCATCCCCTTACTTTCAGTCTGTATGTGTCTCTAGGTCTGAAGTGGGTCTCTTGTAGACAGCACATATATGAGTCTTTTTTTTGTATCCATTCAGCCAATCTGTGTCTTTTGGTGGGAGCATTTAGTTTATTTACATTTAAGGTAATTATCGATATGTGTGTTCCTATTCCCATTTTCTTAATTGTTTTGGGTTCATTATTGTAGGTCTTTTCCTTCTCTTGTGTTTCTTGCCTAGAGAAGTTCCTTTAGCATTTGTTGTAAAGCTGGTTTGGTGCTGAACTCTCTCAGCTTTTGCTTGTCTGTAAAGGTTTTAATTTCTCCATCAACTCTGAATGAGATCCTTGCTGGGTAGAGTAATCTTGGTTGCAGGTTTTTCTCCTTCATCACTTTAAATATGTCCTGCCACTCCCTTCTGGCTTGCAGAGTTTCTGCTGAAAGATCAGCTGTTAATCTTATGGGGATTCCCTTGTGTGTTATTTGTTGTTTTTCCCTTGCTGCTTTTAATACACTTTCTTTGTACTTAATTTTTGACAGTTTGATTAATATGTGTCTTGGCGTATTTCTCCTTGGATTTATCCTGTATGGGACTTTCTGTGCTTCCTGGACTTGATTAACTATTTCCTTTCCCATATTAGGGAAGTTTTCAACTATAATCTCTTCAAATATTTTCTCAGTCCCTTTCTTTTTCTCTTCTTTTTCTGGAACCCCTATAATTCAAATGTTGGTGAGTTTAATGTTGTCCCAGAGGTCTCTGAGACTGTCCTCAGTTCTTTTCTTTCTCTTTTCTTTATTCTGCTCTGCAGTAGTTATTTCCACTATTTTATCTTCCAGGTCACCTATCCGTTCTTCTGCCTCAGTTATTCTGCTATTGATCCCATCTAGAGTATTTTTCATTTCATTTATTGTGTTGTTCATCGTTGCTTGTTTCATCTTTAGTTCTTCTAGGTTCTTGTTAAATGTTTCTTGCATTTTGTCTATTCTATTTCCAAGATTTTCGATCATCTTTACTATCATTATTCTGAATTGTTTTTCAGGTAGACTGCCTATTTTCTCTTCATTTGTTAGGTCTGGTGGGTTTTTATCTTGCTCCTTCAACTGCTGTGTGTTTTTCTGTCTTCTCATTTTGCTTATCTTATTGTGTTTGGGGTCTCCTTTTTGCAGGCTGCAGGTTCGTACTTCCCATTGTTTTTGGTGTCTGTCGCCAGTAGCTAAGGTTGGTTCAGTGGGTTGTGTAGGCTTCCTGGTGGAGGGGACTAGTGCCTGTGTTGTGGTGGATGAGGCTGGATCTTGTCTTTCTCGTAGGCAAGTCCACGTCTGGTGGTGTGTTTTGGGGTGTCTGTGGACTTATTATGATTTGGGGCAGCCTCTCTGCTAATGGGTGGGGTTGTGTTCCTGTCTTGCTAGTTGTTTGGCATAGGGTGTCCAGCACTGTAGGTTGCTGGTCATTGAGTGAATCTGGCTGCTGTTGTTGAGATGGAGATCTGTGGGATATTTTTGCCGTTTGATATTATGTGGAGTTGGGAGGTGTTTTGTGGACCAGTGTCCTGAAGTTGGCTCTCCCACCTCAGAGGCACAGCACTGACTCCTGGCTGCAGCACCAAGAGGCTTTCATCCACACGGCTCAGAATAAAAGGGAGAAAAAGTAGAAAGAAAGAATTAGTAGAAGTAGAAAGAAAGAAAGAAAGGAGGAAGGGAGGGAGGAAGGAAGAAAGGAGGGAAGGAATGAAAAAAGAAAGAAAGAAAGAAGATAAAGTTAAATAAAATAAAGTTATTAAAATAATTATTAAGAAAAAAATGTTTAAAAAAATGGACAGATAGAACCCTAGGGCACACGGTGCAAGCAAAGCTATACAGACAAAATCTCACACAGAACCATACACATACACACTCACAAAAAGAGGAAAAGGGGAAAAAAATCTTAAATCTTGCTCTCAAAGTCCACCTCCTCAATTTGGGATGATTTGTTGTCTATTCATGTATTCCACAGATGCAGGGTACATCAAGTTGATTGTGGAGCTTTAATCCACTGCTTCTGAGGCTGCTGGGAGAGATTTCCCTTTCTCTTCTTTGTTCTCACAGCTCCCGGGGCTCAGGTTTGGATTTGGCCCCAGTTCTGCGTGTAGGTCGCTGGAGGGCGTCTGTTCTTTGCTCAGACAGGACGGGGTTAAAGGAGCAGCTGATTCGGGGGCTCTGGCTCACTCAGGCCAGCAGGCAGGGAGGGGCATGGAGTGCGGTGCGAGCCTGCAGCGGCAGAGGCCGGCGTGACGTTGCACCAGCCTGAGGCGCGCCGAGCGTTCTCCTGCGGAAGTTGTCCATGGATCCCTGGACCCTGGCAGTGGCGGGCTGCACAGGCTCTCCGGAAGGGGGCTGTGGAGAGTGACCTGTGCTTGTACACTGGCTTCTTGGTGGAGGCAGCAGCAGCCTTAGCGTCTCATGCCCGTCTCTGGGGTCCACGCTGTTAGCCGCGGCTCACACCCGTCTCTGGAGCTCCTTTAAGCAGCGCTCTGAATCCCCTCTCCTCGCGCACCAGGAAACAAAGAGGGAAGAAAAAGTCTCTCGCCTCTTCGGCAGGTCCAGACTTTTCCCCGGACACCCTCCCGGCTAGCCGTGGTGCACTAACCCCCTGCAGGCTGTGTTCACACCACTAACCCCAGTCCTCTCCCTGTGCTTGGACCGAAGCCCGAGCCTCAGCTCCCAGCCCTGCCCGCCCAGGCGGGTGAGCAGACAAGACTCTCGGCCTGGTGAGTGCCAGTCGGCACCAATCCTCTGTGTGGGAATCTCGCCGCTTTGCCCTTCGCAACCCTGTTGCTGCACTCTCCTCCGCGGCTCCGAAGCGTTCCCCCTCCGCCACCCACAGTCTCTGCTGCGAAGGGGCTTCCTAGTGTGTGGAAACCTTTCCTCCTTCACAGCTCCCTCTCACTGGTGCAGATCCCGTCCCTATCCTTTTGTCTCTGTTTAGTCTTTTTTCTTTTGCCCTACCCAGGATCGTGGGGGAGTTTCTTGCCTTTTGGGAGGTCTGAGGTCTTCTGCCAGTGTTCAGTAGGTGTTCTGTAGGAGTTGTTCCACGTGTAGATGTACTTCTGATGTATCTGTGGGGAGGAAGGTGATCTCCACGTCTTACTCTTCTGCCATCTTAACCAAATATCTGAGTAATTTTATTTTTTGTAGTGTCTTTATCTGGTTTTTGTATCAGGGTGATAGTGTCTTCGTAGAATGAGTTTGGGAGTGTTCCCTCGTCTTCAATCTTTTGGTATAATTTCACAAGGATAGTTATAAGTTTTTCTTTGTATGTTTGGAAGAATTCTCAGTAAAGCTGTTCAGTCCTGGACTTCTGTTTGCAGGGATTTTTTTAAATTACAGATTCCATTTCACTTCTAGTGATTTGTCTCTTCAAATTATGTTTGTTCTTGACTCAGTTTTGGCAGGCCGTGCACTTCTATAATCTTGTCAATTTATTCTAGGTTGTCCAGTTTTTTAGCATTCAACTGTTCATAGTATTCTCTTATGATTTTTTGTTTTTATGTGTTATCAGTTATTATTTCTCCTCTTTCATTTATTATTTTTTATTTGAATCCTTTCTCTTTTCTTCTTGGTGAGCCTGGCTAGAGATATGTTGTTTTTGTTTACCTTTTCAAAGAACCAGCTCTTGGTTTTATTCATTTTGTTTTTAATCTCTATTTCCTCTCTGACCTTTATTATTTCCTTCCTTCTGCTGACTTTGGGTTTTATTTGTTCTTCTTGTTCTAATTCTTTTAGGAGTTTAGGTTAGGTTGTTTGAGTTTTTTTACGTTTCTTGAGTGAGGCCTGTATCATTATGAATTTCCCTCTTAGAACTGCTTTTGCTGCATCCCATAGATTGTTGAAAGGTTTTGTTTTCATTTTCATTTGTTTCAAGATATTTTTTGATTTCTTCTTTTGATTTCATCTTTCACCCATTGGTTTTTAATAGTGTGTTGTTTAGTCTCCATGTGTTTATCCTTTTCCCATTTTTCTTTCTGTGATTGATTTCTAGTTTCATAACCTGTGGTCAGAAAAGATGCTTGAAATAATTTCTATCCTCTTAAATTTGTCGAGGCTTGTTTTGTGACCTAGTATGTGATGTATCCCAGAGAACATTCCTCACACAATTGAAAAGAATGTGTATTCTGGGGTTTTTGGATGTAGTATCCTGTAGATATCAGTTAACTCCAACTGGTCTATTGTGTCATTTAGGACCTTTGTTGCCTGATTGATTTTGTCTGGAAGATCTGTCCATTGATGTCAGTGGAGTGTTAAGTTTCTACTATTATTGTATTCCTGTCAATTTCTCCCTTTATGTCTGTTAATATTTGTTTTATGTATTTAGGTGCTCCTATACTGGGTGTATATATGTTAATGAGTGAAATATCTTCTAGTATTGATCCCATTATCATCATATAGTGTCTTTCTTTGTCATTTTTTATGGACTTTGTTTTAAAGTTTATTGTGTCTCATATGAGTTTTGCTACCCCCACTTTCTTGTTGTTTCTATTTGCATGGAAATATCTTTTTCCATTCCCTTACTTTTAGTCTACGTGTCTTTCACCCTCAAGTGTCTTTCATAGGCAGAATATTGTAGTTCTTTTTTTTTTTTAAATCCAATCTGCCACTCTGTCTTTCCATTGGAGCTTTTAGTCCATTGACAAAGTTATTATTAATAGGTATGTACTCATTGCCATTTTAATCCATGTTTTTCAGTTGTTTTTGTAGTTCTTTGTTCATTTCTTCTTTTGGTTTTTCCTTTGTGGTTTGATTATTTTCTTTTATAGTATGCTTGAGTTCCTTTCTTACTAATTTTTGTGAATCTATTGTATATTTTTTATTTGTGGTTACCCTGGTTTTCAAGTATGTTGACCCATAACTATATCTACTTGCTTTAAACTGGAAATCATACTAGTTCAAATACATTCTAAAAGATCTACATTTTTATAATCCCCTCCCGACATTTTATGACTTTGTCCTATTTTACATTTTTGTGCTTATCTTCTTACTGTGATTTGTATTTATAATTTTAAAAAATTTAAATCTCTACTGGCTTATTTAAGTGATCTTCAGTCCTTTTATATATACCTTTCCTATTGTGATTTTCCTTTTCTATAGATTCTTGCTTCTTTTCTATTTAGAGAAGACCCTTCAGTATTCCTTTTGGAGTAGGTTCAATATTGCTGAATTCTTTTAGTTTTTACTTGCCTGAGAAACTCTTTATCTCTCCGTCTATACTAAATGATAATTTTGCTGGCTATAGTATCCTAGGTTGAAAGTTTTTCCCTTTCTGGACTTTGAATATATTATGCCACTCCTTCTGGCCTGCAAAGTTTCTATAGAGAAATCATCTGACAGCCTTATGGAGGTTCCCTTGTAATTGACTCTTTGTTTTTCTCTTGCTGCATTTAGAATCCTCTCCTTAACTTTTGCCATTTTAAGTATGATATGTCTTGATGTGAATCTGTTTGGGTTCATCTTGTTTGGGATCCTCAGTACTTTCTGTATCTGGATTTCTGTTTCCTTCTTAGGTTTGGAAAATTTTAAGCCACAATTTCTTCAAATACATTTTCAATCCCCTTTTCTCTTTCTTCTCCTTCTGGAATCCCTATTATGTGAAGGTTGGCACGTTTCCTATTGTCCCATAGATCTTGTATGTTGCCTTCACTTCTTTTTTTTCATTTGCCTTTCTGTCTCCTCTTCTGATTGGTTGATTTCCATTATTCTATCTTCCAGATCACTTATTCATTCTTCTATGTCATTTAGTCTGCTATTCACTGCTTCTGGATTGGATTTTTATCTTGGCAATTGAATTGTCTATTTTTGATTGGTTTATCTTTATAATTTCTAGGTCCTTGTTACAGTGACCTGCATTTCTGTTGATAATTTTTTTAAATTCAGTTAGCATTTTTATTGCCTCCTTTTTTATTGAAGTATAGTTGATTTACAATGTTGTGTTAATTACTGCTGTACAGCAGAGTGATTGTTATACATAGATATACATTCTTTCTTATATATTCTTTTCCATTATGGTTTACAATAGGATATTGATTATAGTTCTCTGGGCTATACAGTAGGACTTTGTTGTTTATCCATTCTACATGTAAAAGCTTACATCTCTAACCTCAACCTTCCACTCCATACCTCCACCAACCCCCTCCCCCTTGGCAACCACCAGTTTGTTCTCTATGTCCGTGAGTCTGTTCCATAGATAGGTTCATCTGTGTCATATTTTAGATTCCACATATAAATGGTATCATATGGTATTTGTCTTTTTCTTCCTGACTTACTTCACTTAGTATGATCATCTCTAGTTGCATCCATGTTGCTGCAAATGATATTATTTTGTTCTTTTTTATGGCTGAGTAGTATTCCATTGTGTGTGTGTGTGTGTGTGTGTGTGTGTGTGTGTGTGTGTACATCACATCTTCTTTATCCATTCATCTGTCGATGGACATTTAGGTTGTTTCCATATCTTGGTTATTGAAAATAGTGCTGCTATGAACATAGGGGTGCCTGTATCTTTTTGAGTTGTAATTTTGTCCAGATATATGCCCAGGAGTGGAGTTGCTGGATCATATGGTAATCCTATTTTTAGTTTTCTAAGCAACCTCCATACTGTTCTCCATAGTGGCTGCACCAACTTACATTTCCACCAACAGTGTAAGAGTGTTCCCTTTTCTCCACACCCTTTCCAGCATTTGTTATTGGTAGACTTTTTAATGATGGCCGGCCATTCTGATTGGTGTGAGGTGGCACCACATTGTAGTTTTGATTTGTATTTCTCTAATAAGCAGCAATGTTGAGTATTTTTTCATGTGCTTATTGGCCATCTGTATGTCTTCTTAGGTGAAATGTCTATTAAGGTCTTATGCCCATTTTTCGATTGGGTTATTTGTTTTTTCATTATTGAATTATAGGAGCTGTTTGTATATTTTGGAAATTAAGCCCATGTCAGTTGCATTGTTTGCAAATATTTTCTCCCATTCTGTAGGTTGTCCTTTCATTTTGTATATGGTTTCCTTTGCTGTGCAAAAGCTTGTAAGTTTGATTAGGTCCCATTTGTTTATTTTTGTTTTTAGTTCTATTGGGAGACTGACCTAAGAAAACATTGGTACGATTTATGTCAGAGAATGTTTTGCCTATGTTCTACTCTAGGAGTGTTATGGTGTTATGTCTTATGTTTAAGTCTTTAAGGCATTTTGAGTTTATTTTTGTGTATGGTAAGAAGGTGTGTTCTAACTTCATTGATTTACATGCAGCTCTCCAACTTTCCCAGCACCACTTGCTGAAGAGACTGTCTTTTTCCCATTGTATATTCCTGCCTCCTTTGTCAAAGATTAATTGACCATGGGTGTGTGGGTTTATTTCTGGGCTCTCTATTTTGTTCCATTGATCCATGTGTCTGTTTTTGTGCGAATACCATGCAGTTTTGATTACTGTCAGTTTGTAGTATTGTCTGAAGTCTGGGAGGGTTATGCTTCCAGCTTTGTTCTTTTTCCTCAGAGTTGCTTTGGCAATTCTGGGTCTTTTGTGGTTCCATCTAAATGTTAGGATTATTTGTCCTAATTATGTGAAAAATGTCATGGGTAATTTGATAGGGATCACATTAAATCTGTAGATTGCTTTGGGTAATATGGCCATTTCAACAATATTAATTCTTCCAATCAGAGAGCATGGGATATCTTTCCATTTCTTTGAATCATCTTCAATTTACTTTATTAATGTTTTATAGTTCTCAGAGTAGAAGTCTTTCACCTCCTTGGTGAGGTTTATTCCTAAGTAGTTTGTTTTTTGGGTTGTGATTTTAAAAGTTATAGCTGTTTATGTATTCCCTTTCTGATATTTCATTGTTGGTGTAAAGAAATGCAACCAATTTCTGTATGTTAATCTTATATCCTGCTAACTTGCTGAATATGTTTATCAGTTCTAGTAGTTTTTGTGTGGCATCTTTAGGGTTTTCTATATATAGTATCATATCATCTGCATATAATGACAATTTTACATCTTCCCTTCCAATTTGAATACCTTTTATTTCTTTTTCTTGTCTGGTTGCTGTGGCTAGGGCTTCTAATACTATGTTGAATAGAAGAGGTTAGTGGGCATCCTTGTCTTGTTCCAGATTTTAGTGGGAAGGCTTTCAGCTTTTCACCATTGACTATTATATTGGCTGTGGGTTTGTCATAAATAACTTTTCTTGAGTTTATTACCTCCTTTTTGAATTCCAGGTCTAGTAGACTGGTGAGGTCTGTTTCATTATTTGTTCTTTCAGGAGAATTCTCGTTTTTTTAATTGGGAGTAGGTCCTCTTCCTTTTCATTTTACTTAAATTTCTCTGTCTCTATGATTTTAGGAGAAACAGTTATCTACTGTGATCTTGAATGGCTGTGTTTATTTGGGAGTGTCCCTGTGTAGCTTCCATGAGTCTAATATTTTTGGTGTGAGGGCTAGTTTCAGGATGAATGCCAGCCATGCTTTTTCTCAGTGTGTGCTGGCCATTATCCCCTTGACAGCAGGGTGTGGATGGTGGTGTAGTATCTAGAGCCTGTGCTGGATGTGAGGTGGGGGTCCCTCTCTGCTCCATGTCATGGCCCTGTCAGGGGCAGGGTGTGCTCCCCAGTTGGAGTAGAAGCCTTGAGGGCTGGGTTTGATCAGCCTCTGTTTTCCTTGAGTACATGCCCTGCCCCAAAGGAAGTGAGTGTTGAAGAAAGTGAGGCCTGTGTGGTTACAGAGGACCTATGTTCCACCTGTGTAGGCATCTGCAGCTCCACTCAGAGGCAGCCCAAGATTGTGTCCCCATTGTGTTTATCCCAGATCTAGTGTAAGACTATGGCATGGCGTGGGCTGGGCCTCGAGGTTGGGGGGTTGTGGCTGCAGGGACTGAGGTGGCTACGCTGCCACCTGAGATCTGGGCTGCCTCTGTGGCAGACCTCACCCAGGACCTCTCTGCCCCAGATCTAGTGCTGAGCTGGAAGACAAACCACTGTGTACTCCTGAGCATGTTCACAATGGCCGTTGCAGCCCCAACTGGACCACACCCCAGGCCCTCTGGGCCGTTTCTGCCTAGCTCGATCATACCCTCTCCCATGGCCTGTCTGCTCAAGATTCATTGCTTGGCCCTTGCACACTCCTGTTGTGCCACCGTGGACACACACTAATGTTTGCTGCATTTACACCTGTTGCCCTGAGCCCTTGCTGACTGTGGCATCTGAGGCTACTCCTAGATCACACCCCAGATATCCTGGTCTGTCTCTGCACGACTAGATCTAGTCTCTGGCAAGATTTTGTGCCAGCTTGTGGTGTGGAGTGAGTGGGGCCAGGGCATTTGCCCCTTTGGACTGGGAAATACACCAAGGGGGCTGCTCCCAGTGCAACACTCTCTGCCCTGATTGTCAGCAAGCCAGCATGCACTGCTGCTGAGTAGAGTCTAGTCTTCTCCAACCCTTCTGTCTCAACAGACTTCCCAAGAGGCAAGGGGGCCTGGCCACTCCATGCAGGACCCCAGGACTGGGATGCCCATATTGTGACTCAACCTGCTCACTCCCCAGGGCAAGGATCTACCCTTGTGGACCTTCTCCTTGCAGATCCCACCAAGGAGCCCAGGAGCTGACCCAGGTCTTCTTCTTTTTCCCCTTCCTACCCAATTAATTACATGTAGATCTTTCTTGCAGCTTTGGTTTCTAGTTCTGTCACTTTTCAAGGAGGAGTGCTCCATATGTAGATGTATTTTTGATATGTCTGTTGGGGAGAGGAGCTCCATATCCACCTACTCCACCATTTTGATTCTGCTTCAGACAGTTAGCTTTTTAATGACAGTCTGTCTTTCCTGTTTTTACACACTCACCCTGAGGACTGGTATAGAAATTAGAAACTAAGCAGGTGAAGAAAACTTTATTTCTTTATACATATTTTGCTTTAATAGCCACCAAAAAGACTGTTTCATTTCCTCCCACTGACCCTGTCCACCAGTTATGTTAGCCTTCAACATATCGCTATAGCAACATATATAAATATATATCATACATTTATACACACATACACACATTCTAAAGCACTGTGAAGACACAGACTAGGCTTTAGCAACTGGGAGTTCCTCACATGTCACTTAAAAATGATCACTGATTTGCTTTACACAAGACTTCCAATGGGCTTGGTGTGGCCATTAGTCCCTAGTTCCCAGAGAGAAGTTGGGATGACAAAATGGGACAGCATATTTAGAGTAAGGTCAGTACATTTTTTGGAGATCATAATAGAATAGAAATAGGAGGTCTAGGCTAAGCATGAGATGGCATCTGGGAATCACTGCTCTCACCACGTGGATTCAAATAACTCAGGTGCTGCAGTGTAGACCAATCCCCAGCCTGACTGTGACCCAGCTCGCTGGCCCAGGTTAGGTCTGCCAACACTGTCCTGCAGGGCACCGCTGCTCAGTCCTGTGCTTTTAGATCTGCTGTGGAGCTCCAGTGTGGGGCTCCATTGCTAGGAAGCAGGTCCTATTTCCCCTGAGTTGACCCTCAGAGGATGAGGTGAGAAATGTGCTGTTGCTGGTTCCCATACCCCTGGGGCATTCAAAAGCAGTGTCACAAGGTCTTCTACAAACTATGCCTGTTTTGCTTAGTGCTGGGTCCAGTGGACCTTGGCTGGTTATTCCTCAATTGCAGGAGAGGCCCTCTGCCTTTCGCCCTGCCCCATCAGGCCACATCTCTGACTCCTTTCAGACCTTCCAGCAGGTGTGGAGGAGTGGGGCCCAGATCCTCCTCAGCAGACAGGGAGCTGCAAAGCAGGGGGGCAGGCCCACCCTTCCTGCAGTTTTAAGGACCTCTGGTGGCTTCGCTTCTTGCTTGGCTCCTGGAAGGCAAGGGTCACAGGACTGGAGTGCACGGCAGAGCCCTTAGGGATTTCACCTGCAGACGAAAATAACACAAAGTAAGAGTCCATTATCAGGCACTGCTGGTGGCTAACTGAGGCTGGAGAGAGATCTGAGTGGTAACAGAAGCCAGGAGCACAGTGAGAGGCTGTCACGAGGATGAGCTGAGGGGACGCGCTGAGGTCTGGAGGAGCAACTGGGGCCACCAGGTTAGAGGAAAAGCTTCCCACCACCTCCTGTGGTCATATCTCTGCTCAAAGCCACTGCACACCAGGTGGCCGGATCCTACCACTCCCTCTTCAGGGGCCAGTTCACTCTCCAATTCACTTTGGAGCAAAAGGATGGCTTTTGCAATCTCCCAGGAAAGGAAATGCTTAGTATGAAACAGGCATATATAGAAGCAGCCTGTTGTAGGAAGGAGAGGACATTTTGCAGGGACGTCCTCCTATTAAAGTTTATGTTCCGTTTACTTGATGAGGAGGGGGAGGGGCCAGGTCAGCAGGGACCTCAGAGATCATCTAACTCTAGTGCCGCCTCTTACAGATGAGGGTCAGCAGGCTCACAGAGACTGGGGCCAGCCAAAGCCACACAGCCACTTAGCGACAAGCCTGGGATTAGATCCCAGGCTTGGGGCCTTTCCAGTGGCCTAGGGGAAGTGGGAAGGATACTTCCAAACTGGGGAAGCCAGGAGGTATGAGAGGCTGTTGGGTTACCTTTGCTGAGGCAGGAATAAGGTTTTACAGAGGCAATCTTGTAAGTGTTCTTCTAAAAAGGCTCAGGAAAGAGAGGAATCATCAGAGAAAAACAGAAGAAATTAGCAAAACAGACAAACAAAACAGAGTTAAATTATGGCCCAACCCATTTTCATACTGTGGGGTCAACATTCTCTTAGGTTACAATTTAGGAACATTCCTAGGAATGTGCTTAATTGCTCATGGCAAAGCTTTAAAGTCCAAGGTAAAAGGTTTAGTTTTTGATTTTTAGGCCATTTCTAAGACCTCAAGTTTTTCATCAACGCGGTTGCTAGAGAATGTGTTAGTGTTTTAAATAAAAGTAGAGAAGGTCTGCCATAGAGATAATATCTTGCCCTTTATGTTTCAGTTTTTACTTATTACCAAATGCTCTTTCAGATCAATAAGACCCAAGGATTTTCTTTTGTGTTGTTGCTTAAAGAAAAAGAGATATCAAAATCAAATTGCTGTTTTCAGCCCAATAGTGTGCAGTGAAATCAACTTATTAGGTTGCATCTTTCCATTATTTTTCCATATAATGGTATAGGAAACCCCCAAACACCTGACAGGCCTCAGGATCCCTTTACTGAAAGCTCCTTCAGAGGCAGACCCCATATGTCCTCTGACCTCGAGAATCAACTGAACTGCATTTCTCCCCACTCCTGACCTGGCATAAAGGAGACAGAATTGGAATAAGGAGGGAAGATGATATAAGGGTAAGGGTCAACCGAGAAGTCAAGGGAGGTTTCTGATTGGGGTGGAGGGCTGATGAGGATGGAATCTAGAGGGATGCCCATGAGGACCCGAGCTCCCACAGATGGACCAGACATCTGCTCCTGGAAGGTCAGAGCAGGTCAAGGATCACCTGCACACTCTGATGACAGACGGTGATAAGTTTGGGGCGGGCTCTATGGCTCCAACTGGTGCAGTAGTTTCCTTACCTCCAAATTCGTCCTTGCCTTCTTCAAAACATCGTGTGTCCTGGTCACTGAAACGAGAAAGCAGCCCCCAAGGCAGAAATTACCAGTGGGCCCACGCTTGCGTTGGATTTGTGTTCTAAAGCTTGTCTTTCTGGACACTCAGCTCGGGGTCTCCTGCTGCCCCCCACCCCGTGTCCCCTCCTCTGCCTCCACGATTACTGATGGCACAGGAGGTTTAGAGACGTCACATCAGTCTCCCCCATCCCCTAACCTCTCTGGTCTCTGTCCATTCACAGCACAGGTGGCGGACCTGGAAGAACCCCCATTTCCTGTCCCATTCCCTGGCTGGGGGCACCCACACTGGCTGAAGATAAACTGTTCCATGCTCTCCTTCTGCTGGTTGGCGGTCTTCAGATGCTCAGCTGTGCTCTGAAGGAGACTCTCCTGTTTGGATAGTTTGGTTCTCAGTTCCAGAAGCTCCCTTTTCATGGACTCTCCCTGGGAAGCAAAACAGGCTCTCTGTCAACGGTCAGAAGGCCTAAAGCACCCTGTGTTCGGTGGCTCTTTAAACTCCAAATAGGATTCTACAATCTTCTCAAGTAGTTTTGGAGCAGATTTCCCTCATTAAAGCCTCTCAATCCCTCCAGCAGGTGGTGGCTCAGGATGGGCCATGAGGTGGGAGCACTGAGGACCTGGAAGCCCCGGTGCAGATTAGCAGAGGCTACACTCCTGTTGCTGCGGAGAACCTGACTCCAGGCCACACTGAAGCTCCCAGCTGTGAACAAGAGCTCAGATTTCGTGCTGACATAGTTATATCACTTGGGCATCACAAGTAAGACTTGGTCGTTGGGAATATTACGCCTGGATATCACGCCTGGGGAGACGGGGCTGGCCTGAGACAGTAAGTTTGTAAATATATCTGCCAACCACAAGATGGCAAAATGCTCCCTCCTTGGAATTAACATAATTGGGGCCGCTAAAGTGTCAGTGATCTTAGTCTGGAGTTGGAACCCCTGGGTGGGATCCTGAAACCTGCCTATCCAAGGTCACCAACCAGAAAGCAGTCTGAGATCTGAGAGCACCACGGGGAGGCTGACTCTCCCCAGGCCTGACCCTGTGACGCAGATGTGATTTTCTGGGATTCCAGGGGGTGGCTACAAGAGGCTGGGTGACTCCTGGTGACATTCTGTGATCCTGCCTATGTGGACCTGGAGGTGGGGGTGGGCTAGGAAGGGAAAGGAGATGTTGATGTTTTAACATGGTCCTGAACTTCAGCGCAGCCAAACTTCAGAAAGTTAAAGAAACGGAACATTTAGGGGTTACCAGGGCTCTCGTGTCTCTGCCTCCTCCATGTCCTTTCCTTCTGCTCTTTGATTACTTATCCTGGGGGTCAGGGCTGGGGGGAGAGGGGATGGAGTCAGAGCTGCACTGAAAGCAGCCACCGCGGAGGAGACGTCTCCCTCCAGGGACGCCCCCTCAGGTCCCCTTGGTCCCAGCTGCCCATTCGGCTCCTGACCTTCAGGATCTGCTGACCAAGGAGGCAGAAGGATATTTGGGGGCAGAACCAGTAGGGGATGCTGGCTTCTTACCGCTTTGCTGTCCAGCGCAGGGCCGTGGGAACTTGGCAAGGCTGCTCTCCAGAACATGGTGAGGAGGGAGGCCGCCTCCTCCAGTCGCTGGTGAAGGGCGTTGGCGCTGTTCCTGAGCTCGTGGATGCCTTCACTGCCCATCACCTGGGAAAAGGGAGAGGTAGCCATGGGCATCCCCGGGGCTGAGAGATCACTTTTTTTTTGCTGAGCATTGGCCTCAGCTTCCTTTGTGGGTGAGGCGTAGACACAGGCCTGCTTAAACCTGTGAAATCCTTTTCTAACCTGGAAGCCAAGGTTCTCTGACCTCAGCAGGGACCTCTCGATTTGCAAGAATTCATTTGATTCCAGCTTTCCCCACATTCTTTAGCTTCTAGTCCTGCTTCATGCTCCAGAGTCTAAGGTCCCTATTTTTGCACTGGCCCCCCTTGTCCTTCCGTAAATCACACCTTATGCTTCAAATGGACTGCACCACTTGTAGCTCGAAGGACTGAGGTGCCGCTCCCTTTACCTGGCATGTTCTCCCCCGAGAACTTACATATCCCCTGTTGGCACCCCCCCCCCCCATGAACCTGTTACTTTCCTTGCCTGGGATAACAGCTGATTCTGGGTTCATGCCCTCACACCCAGAGCCCTTGTAACCTTGTGCCTGGAGCCCCTGGTTATATTTATTTACTCAGGTGTGGGCATCCCTCTCTATCATGGGGGCCCCTGAGGGCAGGGCTGTTCCTGCATGCCTGTGCATCTCCAGTATCTCAGACAGCACAGCAGCCACTACCTGGATCTCTCCCTGAGGAAGGGCTCTGAGAAGCCTTGCTGCTTGCTCTCCCGCCTTGCTCAGTGTGAGCAGAGAAATTCCATGGCTGCCACCCTCCTCACCCCTTCCACATATTTGGCCCATATGGACGCAGATTCTCATTTTCCAGCCAATTGATTAAGTGATTTTATTCTGCCCACAGATGTTCATATGCCAGCATGACTTTAGCAGATAATAAGCTACCAAAGGGTACTCAGTACAGCATTGTGTGTATGTTGACGCTTAACGTGCTCTACTGATGAGGACGGCAATGCTGCACATGCTTTTCTGTGGTTCTGAGGGGAAATAGCAAGTCAGCTACATCTGGAACAGAGCAGAGCTTGTAGTGAAATTAACAGATGAAGATAAAAGGCCTAGCTGGATATAAATGGAAGATGTATCCTCAGCTGATGGGAGATGTGGAGCAGGAAAAAAAAAAATAGAGGGAGAAGAAGCTAAAATCAGAAGAAAGGGCCTAAGGAAAAGGTGCACCTAAAAGCTAAAATGTGATTACCTCTGTGCCTGGAGCTTCAAGGCCAGGGAAGTTGCAGGTTGATCTCATGAGTGACGCTATCTTCTTGACCAGCAGTCTGCCCTCCCCAATCTGCTGTCTTAGGGCACTGTAGTCATCAATGTGGCCAATGACATGGCGGCCATGCTTATTGGCAAAGGAGCCATCAGTAGCATCACCCTCCAGCTTGGGAGGGTTCTTCATTACTGGAGAAGCATCCAAACCCAGCTCTGAAGAATAAAACCACAATAACACAGAATCCACTGTTATACGTAATCATCCTCAGTTCAATCCAAAATGGACATCAAATAGTGAAAGAGGCCAGAAACAAGAATGACAGTCTTGGAAAGTACAAGTGTGAAGTCCATAGATATTCTGGGTTCTATATTTTTATAATCTTTCTTACATCATCTCATAATGATAAAATTGCCAGGAGGCAAATTTTATCCTTATTGACAAATGAAATATTCAGGACAAATTTAAAAAAAATTTAAATTTGGTGTTGAGAAGACACAGACAAGGAAATTAAGCTGGATACAGAGAGCACTTTCAAGAAGGAAGAGATTATAGTGCAATGAAGAAATACCAAAGCAATAGGAAAACCACAGGAGGAAGAATAATGACAAAAAAGGCAGCCACAGGAGGTGGCATGAGTAGGGCTAAAGGCCGTGGGACATGCAGAGAAAAATCTCTAAATTCAGATAATGTGCATATAGAGAACCAAAGGTTACTTGCTTTAGTCATTTTCCATCATTAGACCCTGAGTCCTGTAGTTGCCCTATTTACCATTTGTCCTATTGAAGGTTGTGGTCTCTGAGCCATGAGCAGCAGGAGAAGAGCTGGGGAAGACCAGAATTGAAGAATTCATGCCCACATCCCGAACTGGAGGGGAAGCAACTGAGTCTAGGGAGTAAAGATAACCACAACTTTAGGAACCCTGGAATATACTGCTCCTGAAACACATGCACAGCCTATCTTCACTACTGGAGATCTAAGGCAACATGACTCTCCTCTTACATAATCATCACCCAGGTACCACAGTCAAAACCAGTGGAAAACAAACCACTTAATTTGGAGCAAGATGTTCCTGTAATTGAATGCTGTTCCATGAGAAAGCAACTTCTAGTTTGAAAAATTATTAGATATATTTTTCTAACCCCTGATTTGAATATAATATTGTATGCAGTGTGTCTAATACAATGCTTTCTAACTAAATATAAATACGTATAAATATATGTAGTATATATGTTAAAAATATTTGATCAAAGAACGAATGGATTTATGGGCGATTAAACTCAGCACTCTAATCACCATTCTGATGAGTCAGTGCTGGAAAATATGTAGTAGTATAAGAAAGAGACATACTAGAAAGCATGTAGTAGTATAAGAAGAATAGGAGACATAAGCCTTGGTGAGTTTGAGATGCCCTATTGGAGACCAGGCAGCAATCCTCCAGGGGAGGTATTGGAAAATATCACGAAGAGACAGAAATGACCCTGCTCAGGCAAATGTGGCTTAGAACCTGCTTTCCACCTCAGGCCTCTGTGCTGTATGACGATGAGGAGGAGTGACTGAGCCAGTTCAGATGAGTCCTGGCTGGTGCTGTGGGGAGGCTCTGAGAGGGGAAAGCATGAGAGGAAAGAGAAGCAACACCAAGACAGAGTAGTGAGGTGGGAGGAACACAGAGAGCAGATCAAAACTTCTGCTTCGAATCTTCGATTGGCCTCTTAACTCCTGTAAACCTTAGCATGTCAGTTAATTGTCCCAGTGCCTACGTTTTCTCATGTAAAATACAGAGATAGTAAAATCTACCCTAGCTCTAATGAAATTATTTGAAAATTTGTTTGAAAACGTGGTAGATTTTAAAGCCCTCTGCAAATATAAAGAATAGGCATTAATACATACAGCTGTTAACTGCTGAGCACTTATTGCATCAGGCACTGGTAAATTATTTCACTTAATGCTCCATATAACTATGCACAGTGTATGTTATTATTATCCTC
Organism: Aethalodelphis obliquidens; assembly: GCF_003676395.1. Lineage (NCBI taxonomy): Eukaryota > Metazoa > Chordata > Mammalia > Artiodactyla > Delphinidae > Aethalodelphis > Aethalodelphis obliquidens. The sequence continues at coordinate 8,171,482 of NW_020838014.1, read as the reverse complement.
ATGTTAAAGATGAGGAAACTAAGGCTTAAATACCTGAGGAGTTTAAACACAAGGCAAACAACACGTAAGTGTCAAACTCAGAATCTGGAGCCAGATCTGACCCTAAATCCCATGCTCTCAAGGCACTGCATTGAAGCACCTTCGATTTCACCCTGACCTTAAGGAGCGTGGAAGAGGCGAGATTGTCCCTTCCACCGTAGACGTCTTGGGGACCTCCCCACTGGCTGAGGGCTTCCTGATTCCCTTTTCCTTCCTACCTTGGAAGAGCAGCTGCTTGTTTCCAGGGTCAGTGTTGGTGGGGAATTTCTGGTTAACAGAGGAGGGGCTGAGGCTGGTTTTGCTGGCACCACCATCCAACTGCTGCTCGAGCTGTAGTCGCAGACAGTTGTTCCCCTGAATGCTGTGCTCCAGCTGCCCTCTCAAAGCTCGGATCTCTGCCACCAGGTGGCTCAAGTCACTGCTCAAAGGGACTTGGTGACAGGCATCCCAGGTGTAAGCTGAAAGTAGAGAGAGGACGGAGGGTCTGGTGGCACTGAACCAAGTATTTCCAAGCATTTGTCAGAACACTCCTCTGACATTCCTTTCTGCCAAGGACCCCACTGTAATTTCAGGGTCCCAGGAACACACCTGTGATGGATATGTCACTTTTCCTATGCAGGGCCTGGTGCACACTGAGATGGCATACACTCCAGCATGGAGTTTCCTTGGAGGCTCAAATGACCCTCCTCCGTCTAGAGGGCATTTGATTGGCAGATAAGTCAAGCCTATTATTTCACCTTATTAACGTCAGTCCTGCAGGCTAGACAGCAGGGTCTTCCAGGGCAGGAGATCAATACTGAACTAGAGAAGGGGAGGGGCTGAGGGAGAAGGAGATGTGATGACCTCCACATTCGGGAATCAAAGGGAGAGGAGGAGGAAGGCATCAGGGCTTTGGGCAGCATGTAAGAATGGGAGTGGGGTACCACAGACCAGGGATCATAACTAACTGGACGTCTCAATTTCTTCTAGTTTTTTTTTTTACCTCCACTCACCACTCATAGCCTGTTTCTATGTACTGGGGGAAGAAGAGATCTAAGAAATATTCTACAAGACCACAATTGCTCATCTAAAAATGTTGAAGCCAAATGTAGTTAAAAAGATAGAATTTGTTTTGGTTTTTAGCAAGGCTATAGGATGCATATACCATATAATACATGCACCCAGTTGCATCAGGGCCACAGGCCTTAACCAAACACATTAATATTTCTGCAATGAGCTATATGAATATTCTCACTAAATGGGATAAATGAAGAGGAGTGCAGGACAAGATGGCAGAGTAGAAGGACCTGAGCTCACCTCCTCTCATGAAAACACCAAAATCACAACTAACTGCTGAACAACCATCAACAAAAAACACTGGAACCTACCAAAAAGATATTCTGCATCCAAAGACAAAGAAGAAGCCACAACGAGATGGTAGGAGGGGTGCTTTCATGATATAATCAAATCTCATACCCACTTCTACAGACTGGAAAATAATTATGTTGCAGAGGTCCTCCCACAGGAGTGAGAGTTCTGAGCCCCATGTCAGGCTCCCCAGCCTGGGGTACTGTAAAAGGGAGGATGAGCTACCAGAGCATTTGGTTTTGAAGGCCAGTGGGGCTTGAGTGTAGGATCTCCACAGGACTGTGAGAAACAGAGAATCCAGTCTTAAAGAGTGCAAAATGGTTTCATGAGCACTGGGACCCAGGGCAAAGCAATGACTGCATAGGAGCCTGGGCCAGACCTACCTGCAGGTCTTGGAGGGTCTCCTGAGGAGGCAGGAGTCAGCTGTGGCTCACAGTGGGGACAAGAACACTGGTGGTGGAGGCCCCAGGGAATATTCAACAGCATGAGCTCTCCTAGAGGTCGCCATTTTGGCACTGAGACCTGGCCCCGCCCAACAGCCTGCAGGCTCCAATGCTGGGATGCCTCAGGCCAAACAACCAACAGGGTGGGAACACAGCACCACCCATCAGCAGACAGGCTGCATAAAGTCGTCCAGAGTCCACTGCTGCCTCTAAACATACCCCATGACTTGGCCCTGCCCACCAGACGGACAAGACCCAACTCCCCTCACAAGTGGGCAGGCACCAGTCACTCCCACCAGGAAGCCTGCACAAGCCCCTGGACCAACCTCACCCACAAGGGGGCAGACATCAGAAGCAAGAAGAACTACAATCCTGCAGCCTGTGGAAAGGAGACGACAAACACAGAAAGTTAGACAAAATGAGAAAGCAGAGAAATATGTTCCACACGAAGGAACAAGATAAAGCCCCAGAGGAACAACTAAGTGAAGTGGAGACAGGCAATCTACCTGAAAAATAATTCAGAGTAATGAAGTAAAGATGATTCAAAATCACAGGAAAGGAATGCAGGCACAGATTAAGAAGATAGAAATATTTAACAAAGACCTAGAAGAACTAAAGAACAAACAAACAGAGTTGAACAATACAATAACTGAAATGAAAAATACACTAGAAGGAATCAATAGCAGAATAAATGAAGCAGAAGAACAGAATGGTGGAAATCACTGCTTTGGAACAGGATAAAGAAAAATGAATGAAAAGAAATGAGGACACTTTAAGAGACCTCTGGGACAACATTAAATGCACCAACATTCACATTATAGGGGTCCCAGAAGGAAAAGAGAGAGAGAGAAAGGGCCTGAGAAAATACTTGAAGAGATAATAGCTGAAAATTCCCTAACATGGGAAAGAAAACAGTCAGTCAAGTCCAGGAAGAGCAGAGAGTCCCATAGAGGATAAACCCAAGGAGGAACATGCCGAGACACATATTAATCAAACTGACAAAAATTAAAGACAAAGAAAAAACATTAAAAGCAACAAGGGAAGAGCAACAAATAACATACAACAGAATCACCATGAGGTTATCAGCTGACTTTTGAGCAGAAACTCTGCAGGCCAGAATGGAGTGGCACAATATATTTAAAATGATAAAAGGGGAAAACATACAACCAAGAATACTCTACCCAGCAAGGCTCTCATTCAGATTTGATGGAGAAATCAAAAGCTTTACAGAGAAGCTAAGGCTAAGAGAATTTAGCACCACCAAACCAGCTTTACAACAAACGCTAAAGGAATTTCTCTAGGCCAAAAAGAAAAGGCCACAATGAGAAACAAGAAAATTATGAATGGGAAAGCTCACTGGTAAGGCAAACATACTGTAAAGGTAGGAAATCATCCATACTCTAATGTGATATCAAAACCAGCAATTGTGAGAAGAGGAGAGTACAGATGCAGGGTATTGGAAATGCATTTGAAAGTAAGAGACTAGCAACTTAAAACTTAAAAAAATCTTGTGTATATATATATAGACTGCTATCTCAAAATCTCATGGTAACTGCAAACCAAAAATCTACAATTGATACATGCACACACACAAAAAAATCAATCCAAACACAACACTAAAGTTAATCATAAAATCACAAGAGATGAGAACAAAAGAGGAAGGGATGAAAAAAGACCTGCAAAAACAAATCCAAGACAATTAACAAAACCACAATAAGAACATACATATCAGTAATTACCTTAAATGTAAATGGATTAAATACTCCAACTAAAAGACATAGACTGGCTGAATGGATACAAAAACAAGACCCATATATATGCTGTCTACAAGAGGCCCACTTCAGATCTAGGGACATATACTGACTAAAAATGAGGGGATGGAAAAAGATATTCCATGCAAATGGAATCAAAAGAAAGCTGGAGTAGCAATATTCACGTCAGACAAAATAGACTTTAAAACAAAGACTAAAAGAAGGCCACTGAATAATGACCAAAAGATCAATCCAAGAAGATATAACAATTGTACATATATATGCACCCTACATAGGAGCACCTCAATATATAAGGCAAATGCTAACAGCCATAAAAGGAAAAATCAACAGTAACACAATAGTGGGGGACTTTAACACCCCATTTACATCAATGGACAGATCATCCAGACAGAAAATCAATAAGGAAACATAGGCCTTCAATGACACATTAGACCAAATGGAATTGATATTTATAGAGCATTCCATCTAAAAGCAGCAGAATACACATTCTTCTCAATTGCACATGCAACATTCTCCAGGATTGACCATACGCTGAGCCAGAAAGCATGCCTTGATAAATTTAAGAAAATTGAAATCATATCAAGCATCTTTTCCAATCACAACACTATGATATTAGAAATCAACTACAAGAAAAAAATAAACTAAAAAAACACAAACATGTGGAGGCAAAACAATATGCTTCTAAACAACCAATGGATCATTGGAGAAATCAAAGAGGAAGTTAAAAAAAAATACCTAGAAACAAAACGAAAACATGATGATCGAAAACCTATGGGATGCAGCAAAAGCAGTTCTAAGAGGGAAGTTTACAGCGGTACAATCTTACCTCAGGAAACAAGAAAAATATCAAATAAACGACCTAACCTTACACCTAAAGCAACGAGAGAAAGAAGATCAAACAAAACCCAAAGATAGCAGAAGGAAAAAAATCATAAAGATCAGGGCAGAAATAAATGAAATAGAGACAAAGAAAACAATAGAAAAGATTAAACCAAAAACTGGTTGTTTGAAAAGATAAACAATATTGATAAACCTTTAGCCAGACTCACCAAGAAGAAAAGGGAGAAGGCTCAAATCAATAAAATTAGAAATGAAAAAGAAGAAGTTACAATGGACACCACAGATATATAAAGGATCATAAGAGACTACTACAAGCAACTATATGCCAATAAAATGGACAACCTAGAAGAAATGGACAAATTCTTAGAAAGGTACAATCTCCCAAAACTGAACCAGAAAGAAATAGAAAATATGAATAGACCAATCACAATTACTGAAATTGAAACTGATTAAAACACTTCCAACAAACAAAAGTCCAGGACCAGATGGCTTCAGAGGCAAATTCTATCAAATCTTTAGAGAAGAGTTAACACCTATCTTTCTGAAACTATTGCAAAATATTGCAGAGGAAGGAACACTCCCAAACTCATTCTATGAGGCCACCACCACCCTGATACCAAAACCAGACAAAGATACCACAAACACACACAAAATTACAGGTCAATATCACTGATGAACATAGACACAAAAATCCTCAAAAAAAAAATACTAGCAAACCGAATCCAACAAAACATTAAAAGGATCATACACCACAATCAAGTGGGATTTAACCAAGGGCTGCAAGGATTTTTCAATATCCGTGAATCAATTGGTGTGATAAACCACATTAACAAATTGAAGAATAAAAACCATATGATCATCTCAATAGAGGCAGAAAAGGCTTTTGACAAAATCCACCACGCATTTATGATAAAAACTCTCCAGAAAGTGGGCGCAGAGGGAACTTACCTCAACATAACAAAGGCCATATATGACAAACCCACAGCTAACATTATACTCAATGGTGTGAAGCTGAAACCATTTCCTCTAAAATCAGGAGCAAGACAAGGATGTCCACTCTTGCCACTTTTAGTCAACATAGTTTTGGAAGTCCTAGCCATGGCAATCAGAGAGAAAAAAGAAATAAAAGGAAGCCAAATTGGAAAAGAAAAAGTAAAACTGTCACTTTTTGCAGATGACATGATTCTACACATAGAAAAATCCTGAAGATGCTACCAGAAAACTCCTCAATGTATTTGGTAAAGTTGCAGGATACAAAATTAATACACAGAAATCTCTTGCGTTTCTATACACTAACAACAAAAGATCAGAAAGAGAAATTAAGGCAACAATCCCATTTACCGTCACATCAAGAAGAATAAAATACCTAGGTATAAACCTACCTAAGGAGGCAAAAGACCTGTACTCTGAAATCTATGATGCTGATGAAAGAAATCAAAGATGACACAAACAGATCAAAAGATACACCATGTTCTTGGATTGGAGGAATCAATATTGTCAAAATGACTACACTACGCAAGGCAATCTACAGATTCGGTGCAATCCCTATCAAATTACCAATGGGATTTTTTGCAGATCTAGAACAAAAAGTCTTAAAATTTGTATGGAAACACAAAACACCCCAAATAGCCAAAGCAATCTTGAGAAAGAAAAACAAAGCTGGAGGAATCAGACTCCCTGACTTGAGACTATAATACAAAGCTACAGTAATCAAAACAGTATGGTACTGGCACAAACACAGACTTATAGATCAATGGAACAGGATAGAAATCCCAGATATAAACCTATGCACCTATTGTCAATTAACAACAAAGGAGGCAAGCCTACACATGGATAAAAGGTAGTTTCTTCAATAAGTGGTGCTAGGAAAACTGGACAGTTACATGTAAATGAATGAAATTAGAACATCCCCTAACACCATACACAAAAATAAACTCAAAATGGATTGAAGATCTAAATGTAAGACCAGATACTATAAAACTCTTAGAGGAAAACATAGGCAGAACACTTTTTGACATAAATCACAGCAATATCTTTTTGGATCCACCTCCTAGACTAATGAAATAAAACCCAAAATAAAGATATTGGGCCTAATTAAACTTAAAAGCTTTTGCACAGCAAAGGAGACCATAAATAAAATGAAAAGACACCCCACAGAATGGGAAAAAATATTTGCAATCACTGTGACTGACAAGGGATTAATCTCCAAAATATACGAACAGCTGATACAATTCAATATCAAAAAACAAAACCGGGGGGAGGGACCTTGAAGATGGTGGAAGAGTAAGACGCGGAGATCACCTTCCTCCCCACAGATACACCAGAAATACATCTACACGTGGAACAACTCCTACAGAACACCTACTGAAGGCTGGCAGAAGACCTCAGACCTCCCAAAAGGCAAGAAACTCCCCACGTACCTGGGTAGGGCAAAAGAAAAAAAAAAAAGAAAAAACAGAGACAAAAGAATAGGGACGGCACCTGCACCAGTGGGAGGGAGCTGTGAAGGAGGAAAAGTTTCCACACACTAGGAAGCCCCTTCGCGGGCGGAGACTGAGGGAGGCGGAGGGGGGAGCTTCGAAGCCGCGGAGGAGTGCACAGCAACGGGTGCGGAGGGCAAAGCGGGGAGATTCCCGCACAGAGGATCGGTGCCGACCGGCACTCACCAGCCCGAGAGGCTTGTCTGCTCACCCGCTGGGGCGGGCGGGGCTGCGAGCTGAGGCTCTGAGGCTTGGGTTTCGGTTTTGGACGGAGCGCAGGGAGAGGACTGGGGTTGGCGGCTTGAACATAGCCTGAACGGGTTAGTGCACCACGGCTAGCCGGGAGGGAGTCCGGGGAAAAGTCTGCACCTGCCGAAGAGGCAAGAGACTTTTTCTTCCCTCTTTGTTTCCTGGTGCGTGAGGAGAGGGGTTTAAGAACGCTGCTTAAAGGAACTCCAGAGACGGGCGCGAGCCGTGGCTAAAAGCGTGAACCCCAGAGACGGGCGCGAGCCGCGGCTAAAAGCGCGGACCCCAGAGACGGGCGGGAGACACTAAGGCTGCTGCTGCCGCCACCAAGGGGCCTGTGTGCGAGCACAGGTCACTCTCCACACCCCTCTTCCGAGGAGCCTGTGCAGCCCGCCACTGCCAGGTTCCCGGGATCCAGGGACAACTTCCCCGAGAGAACGCACAGCGGGCCTCAGGCTGGTGCAAAGTCACGCTGGCCTTTGCCGCCGCAGGCCCGCCCCGCACTCCGTGTCCCTCCCTCTCCACCGGCCTGAGTGCGCCAGAGCCCCCGAATCAGCGGCTCCTTTCACCCCGTCCTGTCTGAGCAAAAAACAGACGCCCTCCAGCGACCTACACGCAGAGGCAGGGCCAAATCCAAAGTTGAGCCCCTGTGAGCTGTGAGAACAAAGAAGAGAAAGGGAAATCTCTCCCAGCAGCCTCAGAAGCAGCGGATTAAAGCTCCACAATCAACTTGATATACCCTGCATCTGTGGAATACCTGAATAGACAACCAATCATCCCAAATTAAGGAAGTGGACTTTAGGAGCAAGATCTATGATTTTTTTCCCTTTTCCTCTTTTTGTGAATGTGTATGTGTATGCTTCTGTGTGAGATCTTGTCTGTATAGTCTTGCTTCCACCATTTGTCCTAGGGTTCTACCCGTCCATGGTTTTTTAGAAAAATTTTTTTCTTAATAATCAATTTTAATAACGTTATTATACTTTACCTTCTTTCTTTCTTTCTTCCCTTCCTTCCTTCCTTCCCTCCTTTAGACAACGAATCATCCCAAATTGAGGAGACGGTCTCTGACAGCAAGATTTATGATTTTTCCCCCTTTACCTCTTTTAGTGAGTGTGTATGTGTATGCTTCTGTGTAAGATTTTGTCTGTATAGCTTTGCTTCCAACATTTGTCCTAAGGTTCTATCCGTCCCTTTTTTTTTCTAAATAAGAATTTTTTAATTCAATAACTTTATTATACTTTATTTTATTTTTACTGTATCTTCTTTGTCTTTTTTCCTTCTTTCCCTCCTTCCTTCCTCCCTCCCTCCCTCCTTTCTTTCCTTCTTTCCTTCTTTGCTTCTTTCTTTCTTTCTTCCTTCCTTCCTTCCTTCCCTCCTTTCCTCCTTTCCTTCTTTCTTTCCTCATACTTCTACTAATTCCCTCTACTTTTTCTCCCTTTTATTCTGAGCCGTGTGGATGAAAGGCTCTTGGTGCTCCAGCCAGGAGTCAGGGCTCTGCCTCTGAGGTGGGAGAGCCAACTTCAGGACACTGGGCCACAAGAGACCTCCCAGCTCCACATAACATCAAATGGTGAAAATCTCCCAGAGATCTCCATCTTAACGCCAGCACCCAGCTTCACTCAACAACCAGCAAGCCACAGTGCTGGACAACCTATGCCAAACAACTAGCAAAACAGGAACACAACCCCACCCATTAGCAGAGAGGCTGCCTAAAATCATAATAAGGCCACAGACACCCCAAAACACACCACCAGACGTGAACCTGCCCACTAGAGAGACAAGATCCAGCCTCATCCACCACAACACAGGCACTAGTCCCCTCCACCAGGAAGCTTAACATAACCCACTGAACCAACCTTAGCCACTGGAGACAGACATCAAAAACAGCGGGAACTACGAACCTGCAGTCTGCAAAAAGGAGACCCCAAACACAGTAAGATAAGCAAAATGAGAAGACAGAAAAACACACAGCAGATAAAGGAGCAAGATAAAAATGCACCAGACCTAACAAATGAAGAGGAAATAGCCAGTCTACCTGAAAAAGAATTCAGAATAATGATAGTAAGGATGATCCGAAATCTTGGAAACAGAATGGACAAAATGCAAGAAACATTTAACAAGGACCTAGAAGAAATAAAGATGAAACAAGCAACGATGAACAACACAATAAATGAAATTAAAAGTACTCTAGATGGGATCAATAGCAGAATAACTGAGGCAGAAGAACAGATAAGTGACCTGGAAGATAAAATAGTGGAAATAACTACTGCAGAGCAGAATAAAGAAAAAAGAATGAAAAGAACTGAGGACAGTCTCAGAGACCCCTGGGACAACATTAAATGCACCAACACTCGAATTATAGGGGTTCCAGAAGAAGAAGAGAAAAAGAAAGGGATTGAGAAAATATTTGAAGAGATTATAGTTGAAAACTTCCCTAATATGGGAAAGGAAATAGTTAATCAAGTCCAGGAAGCACAGAGAGTCCCACACAGGATAAATACAAGGAGAAATACGCCAAGACACATATTAATCAAACTGTCAAAAAACAAAACCACCCGAGCAAAAAATGGGCAAAAGATCTAAATAGACATTTCTCCAAAGAAGACATACAGATGGCCAAAGAGCCCACGAAAAGATGCTCAACATTGCTAATATTAGAAAAATACAAGTCCAAACTACAATGAGGTATCCCCTCACACTGGTCAGAATGTCTATCATCAAAAAATCTACAAACAATAAATGCTGGAGATGGTGTGGAGAAAAGGGAACCCTCCTACACTGTCGGTGGTAATGTAAATTGGTACAGCCACTATGGAGAACAGTATGGAGGTTCCTTAAAAAACTAAAAACAGAGCTACCATATGATCCACCAATCCCACTCCTGAGCATATACCCTGAGAAAACCATAATTCAAAAAGAGTTATGGGGCTTTCCTTGTGGCGCAGTGATTGGGAGTCTGCCTGCTGATGCAGGGGACGCAGGTTCGATCCCTGGTCCGGGAGGATCCCACATGCTGCAGAACAACTAAGCCCATGTGCCACAACTGCTGAGCCTGCACTCTGAGCCTGTGAGCCACAGCTACTGAGCCTAAGTGCTGCAGCTGCTGAGGCCTGCGTGCCTAGAGCCTGTGCTCCACAGCAGGAGAGGCCACCTCAATGAGAGGCCCATGCACCGCAGGGAGAAGTGGCCCCCACTTGCTGCAACTAGAGAGAGCCCACACACAGCAGTGAAGACCCAGCACAGCCAAAAATAAATAATTAATTTAAAAAGAAAAAAAAGAGTTATGTACCACAATGTTCATTGCAGCACTATTTATGATAGCCAGGACATGGAAGCAACCTATTTGTCCATTGACAGATGAATGGATGAAGATGTGGCACATACATACAATGGAATATTACTCAGCCATAAAAAGAAACGAAATTGAGTTATTTGTAGTGAGGTGGATGGTCCTAGAGTCTGTTATACAGAGTGAAGTAAGTCAGAAAGAGAAAAACAAATACCTTATGCTAACACATATATATGGAATCTAAAAAAAAAAAAAAAAAGGTTCTGACGAACCTAGGGGCAGGACAGGAATAAAGATGCAGACATATAGAATGGACTTGAGGACATGGGGAGGGGGAAGGGGAAGCTGGAACGAAGTGAGAGAGTGGCACTGACATATATACACTACCAAATGTAAAATAGATAGCTAGTGGGAAGCAGCCGCATAGCACAGGGAGATCAGCTCTGTGCTTTGTGACCACCTAGAGGGGTGGGATAGGGAGGGTGGGAGGGAGACGCAAAAGAGAGGGGATATGGGGATATATGTATACGTATACCTGATTCACTTTGTTATACAGCAGAAACTAACACAACATTTTAAAGCAACTATACTACAATAGAGATGTTTAAAAAAAAAGATACTGTAGGTGGGGGACCTTCAAGATAGCAGAGGAGTAAAACATGGAGATCACCTTCCTCCCCACAAATACATCAAAAATACATCTATATGTGGAACAACTCCTACAGAACACCTACTGAATGCTGGCAGAAGACCTCAGACTTCCCAAAAGGCAAGGAAATCCCCACATACCTGGGTAGGGCAAAAGAAAAAAAGAAAAAACAAACACAAAAGAATAGGGATGGGACCTGCACCTCTGGGAGGGAGCTGTGAAGGAGGAAAAGTTTCCACACATTAGGAAGACACTTCACTGGTGGAGAGCGGGGGTGGGAGTAGGGAAAGCTTTGGAGCCACAGAGGAGAGCGCAGCAACAGGGGTGCAGAGGGCAAAGTGGAGAGATTCCCACACAGAGGATTGGTGCCGACCAGGACTCACCAGCCTGAGAGGCCTATCTGCTCACCCTCCGGGGCAGGTGGGGGCTGGGAGCTGAGGCTTGGGTTTCAGAGGTCAGACCCCAGGGAGAGGACTGAGGTTGGCTATGTGAACACAGCCTTAACGGGGCTAGTGCACCAAAGCTAGCGGGGAGGGAGTCCGGGAAAAACTCTGGACCTTCCTAAGAGGCAAGAGACCATTGTTTCGGAGTGTCCAAGAAGAGGGGATTCCTTCCCCGTTTGCCCACAGAAGGCAGAGCACTGCCTAAACAAGCTCCAGAAACGGGCGCGAGCCATGGCTATCAGCTTGGACACCAGAGACAGGCATGAAACTCTAACAGTGCTGCTGCAGCCACTGATAATCCTGTGTGCAAGCACAGGTCACTATCCACACATCCCCCCAGGAGCCTGTTCTGCTTGCCACTGCCAGGGTCCCATGATCCATGGACAACTTTCCCGGGAGAATACATGGTGTGCCTCAGGCTGTTGCAACATCATGCCGGCCTCTGCCACTGCAGGCTTACCCTGCATTCCAATTATGACTACCATACCACTCCCTCCCCCTGGCATGAGTGAGCAGAGTCCCCTAATCAGCCACTGCTTTAACCCTGTCCTGTCTGGGCAGGAACAGATGCCTGAGGGCGACTTACACACAGACATGGGGCCAAAACCAAAGCTGAACCTCAGCAGCTGTGTGAACAAAGAAGAGAAAGGGAAATCTCTCCCACCAGCCTCAGGAGCAGCAGATTAAATCCCCACAATCAACTTGATGTACCCTGCATCTGTGGAATACCTGAATAGACAACGAATCATCCCAAAATTGAGGAGGTAGACTTTGGGAGCAACTGTAGACTTGGGGTTTACTGCCTGCAACTGACTTGTTTCTGGTTTTTATGTTTATCTTGGAATAGTGTTCAGCGCTTGTTATCATTGGTGGATTTGTTTATTGGTTTGGTTGCTCTCTTCTTTTTTTAATTATTATTACTTTTTAAATTTTTTTACCTTAATAATTTTTTATTATTCTTTCTTTTCTTCTCCCTTATCTTCTGAGCTGTGTGGCTGGCCGGGTCTTGGTGCTCTGGCCTGGTGTCAGGCCTGAGCCTCTGAGGTGGTAGAGCCGAGTTCAGGACATTGGCCCACCAGAGACCTCCTGGCCCCATGTAATATCAATTGGCAAGAGCTCTCCCAGAGATCTCCGTCTCAATGCTAAGACCCAGCTCCACCTAACAGCCAGCAGGCTCCAATGCTGGACACCCCATGGCAAACAACTAGCAAGACAGGAACACAAACCCACCCATTAACAGAGAGGCTGCCTAAAATCATAGTAAGTTCCCAGACAACACAAAACACACCACCAGACGTGGACCTGCCCACCAGAAAGACAAGATCCAGCCCCACCCACCAGAACACAGGCACCAGTCCCCTCCATCAGGAAGCCTACACAAGCCACTGAACCAACCTTACCCACTGGGGGCAGACACCAAAAACAGTGGGAACTACGAACATGCAGCCTGAGAAAAGAAGACCCCAAACACAGAAAGTTAAACAAAATGAGAAGACAGAGAAATATGCAGCAGGTGAAGGAGCAATGTAAAAACCTACCATACCAAACAAATGTAGAGGAAATAGGCAGTCTACCTGAAAAAGAATTCAGAGTAATGATAGTAAAGATGATCCAAAATCTTGGAAACAGAATGGAGAAAATACAAGAAATGTTTAACAAGGACCTAGAAGAACTAAAGAGCAAACAAACAATGATGAACAACACAATAAATGAAATTAAAAGTTCTCTAGAAGGAATCAATAGCAGAATAACTGAGGCAGAAGAATGGATAAGTGACCTGGAAGATAAAATACTGGAAATAACTACTGCAGAGCAGAATAAAGAAAAAAGAATGAAAAAATTGAGGACAGTCTCAAAGACTCTGGGACAACATTAAATGCACCAACATTCAAATTATAGGGGTCCCAAAGAAGAAGAGAAAAAGAAAGGGTCTGAGAAAATATTAGAAGAGATTATAGCTGAAAACTTCCATAACATGGGAAAGGAAGTAGTCAATCAAGTCCAGGGAGTGCAGAGAGTCCCAGGCAGGATAAATCCAAGGAGAAACATGCCAAGACACATATTAATCAAACTATCAAAAATTAAATACAAAGAAAAATATTAAAAGCAGCAGGGGAAAAGCAACAAATAACATACAAGGGAATCCCCATAAGGTTAACAGCTGATCTTTCAGCAGAAACTCTGCAAGCCAGAAGGGAGTGGCAGGACATATTTAAAGTGATGAAAGAGAAAAACCTACAACCAAGATTACTCTACCCAGCAAGGATCTCATTCAGATTTGATGGAGAAATTAAAACCTTTACAGACAAGCACAAGCTAAGAGAATTCAGCACCACCAAACCAGCTTTACAACAAATTCTAAAGGAACTTCTCTAGGAAGGAAACACAAGAGAAGGAAAAGCCCTACAAAAACAAACCCAAAACAATTAATAAAATGGTAATATGAACATACATATCAATAATTACCTTAAATGTAAATAGACTAAATGCTCCAACCAAAAGACAAATACTGGCTGAATGGATACAAAAACAAGACTCGTATATATGCTGTCTACAAGAGACCCACTTCAGACCTAGGGACACATCCAATCTGAAAGTGAAGGGATGGAAAAAGATATTCCATGCAAATGGAAATCAAAAGAGCGCTGGAGTAGCAATTCTCATTTCAGAAAAAATAGACTTTAAAATAAAGACTATTAAAAGAGACAAAGAAGGACGCTACATAATGATCAAGGGATCAATCCAAGAAGATATAACACTTATAAATATTTATGCACACAACATAGGAGTACCTCAATACATAAGGCAAATGCTAACAGCCATAAAAGGGGAAATCAACAGTAACACAGTAATAGTAGGGGACTTTTACACCCCACTTTCACCAATGGACAGATCATCCAAAATGAAAATAAATAATGAAACAAATGAAATGATCCAAAATGAAAATAAATAAGGAAACAAAAATGACACATTAAAGAGATAAGGGAACATATGTATATGTATAACTGATTCACTTTGTTATAAAGCAGAAACTAACACACCAGTGTAAAGCAATTATACCCCAATAAAGATGTTAAAAAAAATGACACATTAAGCAAGATAGACTTAATTGATATTTATAGGACATTCCATCCAAAAACAACAGAATACACTTTCTTCTCAAGTGCTCATGGAATATTCTCCAGGATAGATCATATCTTGGGTCACAAATCAAGCCTTGGTAAATTTAAGAAAACTGAAATCACATCAATCACCTTTTCTGACCACAATGCTATGAGACTAGATATCAATTACAGGAAAAAAACTGTAAAAAATATAAACACATGGAGGCTAAACAATACACTACTAAATAATCAAGAGATCACTGAAGAAATCAAAGAGGAAATCAAAAAATACCTAGAAACAAATGACAATGAGAACACGATGACCCAAAACCTACGGGATGTAGCAAAAGCAGTTCTAAAAGGGAAGTTTACAGCAATACAATCTTACCTCAAGAAACAAGAAACATCTCAAATAAACAACCTAAACTTACACCTAAAGTAATTAGAGAAAGAAGAACAAAAAACCCCCCAAAGTTAGCAGAAGGAAAGAAATTATAAAGATCAGATCAGAAATAAAAGAAAAATAAATAAAGGAAACAATAGCAAAGATCAATAAAACTAAAAGCTAGTTCTCTGAGAAGATAAACAAAATTGATAAACCACTAGCCAGGCTCATCAAGAAAAAAGAGGAGAAGACTCAAATCAACAGAATTAGAAATGAAAAAGAAGTAACAACTGACACTGCAGAAATACAAAGGATCATGAGAGATTACTACAAGCAACTATATGTCAATAAAATGGACAACCAGGAAGAAATGGACAAAGTCTTAGAAATGCACAACCTGCCAAGACTGAATCAGGAAGAAATAGAAAATATGAACAGACCAATCACAAGTAATGAAATTGAAACTGTGATTAAAAATCTTCCAATAAACAAAAGCCCAGGACCAGATGGCTTCACAGGTGATTTCTATCAAACATTTAGAGAAGAGCTAACACCTATCCTTCTCAAACCCTTTCAAAATATAGCAGAGGGAGGAACACTCCCACTCATTCTGCAAGGCCACCATCACCCTAATACCAAAACCAGACAAAGATGTCACAAAAAAGAAAACTACAGGCCAATATCACTGATGAACATAGATGCAAAAATCCTCAACAAAGTACTAGCAAACAGAATCCAACAGCACATTAAAGGATCATACACCATGATCAAGTGGGGTTTATCCCAGGAATGCAAGGATTCTTCAATATACACAAATCAATCAGTGTGATATACCATATTAACAAACGGAAGGATAAAAACCGTATGATAATCTCAACAGATGCAGAAAAAGCTTTCAACAAAATTCAGCACCCATTTACGATAAAAACTTTCCAGAAAGTGGGTACAGAGGAAACCTACCTCAACATCATAAAGGCCATATATGACAAACCCAGAGCCAACATCGTTTTCAATGGTGAAAAACTGAAACTATTTCCTCTAAAATCAGGAACAAGGCAAGGTTGCCCATTCCCACCATTATTATTCAACATAGTTTTGGAAGTTTTAGCCATAGCAATGAGAGAAGAAAAAGAAATAAAAGGAATCCAAATCAGAAAAGAAGAAGTAAAACTGTCACTGTTTGCAGATGACATGATACTATACATAGAGAATCCTAAAGATGCTACCAGAAGACTACTAGAGCTAATCAATGTATTTGGTGGAGTAGCAGGATACAAAATTAATGCCCAGAAATCTCGTGCATTCCTGTACACTAATGATGAAAAATCTGAAAGAATAATTAAGGAAACACTCCCATTTACCATTGCAACAAAAGAATAAAATATCTAGGAATAAACCTACCTAAGGAGACAAAAGGTCTGTACACAGAAAACTATAAAACACTGATGAAAGAAATTAAAGATGATACCAACAGATGGAGAGATATACCATGTTCTTAGATTGGAAGAATCAACGTTGTGAAAATGACTCTACTACCCAAAGCAATCTACAGATTCAATGCAATCACTATCAAACTACCAAGGCATTTTTCACAGAACTAGAACAAAAAAATTCACAATTTGTATGGAAACACAAAAGACCTGAAATATCCAAAGCAAAACTGGAGAAAGAAAAACGGAACACGAGGAATCAGGCTCCCCAACTCCAGACTATTCTACAAAGCTACAGTAATCAAGACAGTATGGTACTGGCACAAAAACAGAAATATAGATCAATGGAACAGGATAGAAAGCCCAGAGATAAACCCATGCACATATGGTCACCTTATCTTTGTTAAAGGAGGCAAAAATACACAACGGAGAAAACACAGCCTCTTCAGTAAGTGGTGCTGGGAAAACTGGACAGCGACATTGAAAAGAATGAAATTAGAACACTTCCTAACACCATACACAAAAATAAACTCAAAATGGATCAAAGACCTAAATGTAATGCCAGACACTATAAAAGTCTTAGAGGAAAACATAGGAAGAACATTCTTTGACATAAATCACAGCAAGATCCTTTTTGACCCACCTCCTAGAGAAATGGAAATGAAAACAAAAATAAACAAATGGGACCTAATGAAACATAAAACCTTTTGCACAGCAAAGGAAACCATAGACAAGATGAAAAGACAACCCTCAGAATGGGAGAAAATATTCGCAAACGAAGCAACTGACAAAGGATTAATCTCCAAAATATACAAGCAGTTCATGCAGCTCAATGTCAAAAAAACAAACAACCCAATCCAAAAATGGGCAGAAGACCTAAACAGACATTTTTCCAAAGAAGATATGCAGATTGCCAACAAACACATGAAAGGATGCTCAACATCACCAATCATTAGAGAAATGTAAATCAAAACTACAATGAGGTATGACCTCACACCGGTCAGAATGGCCATCATCAAAACATCTACAAACAATAAATGCTGGAGAGGGTGTGGAGAAAAGGGAACCCTCTTGCACTCTTGGTGCGAATGTAAATTGATACAGCCACTATGGAGAACAGCACAGAGGTTCCTTAAAAAACTAAAAATATGATGAACTGGGTGATTAGGATTGACAATGTATACACTGATGTGTATAAAATTGATGACTAACAAGAACCTTCTGTATAAAAAAATAAATTAAATAAAATACAAAACTTAAAAAAAAAAAAAACTAAACTAAAAATAGAACTACCATATGACCCAGAAATCCCATTTCTGGGCATATACC
Source organism: Aethalodelphis obliquidens (assembly GCF_003676395.1). Lineage (NCBI taxonomy): Eukaryota > Metazoa > Chordata > Mammalia > Artiodactyla > Delphinidae > Aethalodelphis > Aethalodelphis obliquidens. Next base: position 8,153,686 of record NW_020838014.1, on the reverse strand, counting down.
CTGAGAAAACCATAATTTAAAAAGAGTCGTGTACCACAATGTTCATTGAAGCTCTATTTACAATAGCTAGGACATGGAAGCAACCTAAGTGTCCATCGACAGATGAATGGATAAAGAAGAAGTGGCACATATATACAATGGAATATTAACTCAGCCATAAAAAGAAACAAAATTGAATTATTTGTAGTGAGGTGGATGGACCTAGAGTCTGTCATACAGATTGAAGTAAGTCAGGAAGAGAAAAACAAATACCGTATGTTAACACACATATGTGGAATCTAAAGAAAAAAAATGGTTATGAAGAACCTAGGGGCAGGACAGAAATAAAGACGCAGATTTAGAGAATGGACCTGGAGACACAGGGAGGGGGAAGGGTAAGATGGGATGAAGTGAGAGAGGGGCATGGACTTATATATACTACCAAAATAGATAGCTAGTGGGAAGCAACCACATAGCACAGGGAGATCAGCTCTGTGCTTTGTGACCACCTAGAGGGGTCGGAGAGGGTGGGAGGGAGAAACAAGAGGGAGGAGATATGGGGATATATGTATATGTATAGCTGATTCACTTTGTTATAAAGCAGAAACTAACACACCATTGTAAAGCAATTATACTCCAATAAAGACGTTAATAAAATAAAATAAAAAAGAAACGAAATTGAGTTATTTGTAGTGAGGTGGATGGATCTAGACTCTGTCATACAGAGTGAAGTAAGTCAGAAAGAGAAAAAGAAATACCATATGCTAACACATATATATAGAATCTAAAAAATAAAATTAAAAAAAGGTTCTGATGAACCTAGGGGCAGGACAGGAATAAAGATGCAGACATGGAGAATGGACTTGAGGATGCTCAAGAGGGACTTCCCCCTTGGAGGGGGAAGGGTAAGCTGGGACGAAGTGAGAGAGTAGCACTGACATATATACACTACCAAATGTAAAATAGATAGCTAGTGGGAAGCAGCTGCATCCCACAGGGAGATCAGCTCTGTGCTTTGTGACCACCTAGAAGCGTGGGATAGGGAGGGTGGGAGGGAGATGCAAGAGAGGGTGGATATGGGATATATGTATACATATTGCTGATTCACTTTGTTATACAGCAGAAACTAACACAACACTGTAAAGCAATTATACTCCAATAAAGATGTTAAAAATAAATGTCTCAAAAGAATAAAAAGAAAAAAAAGAAGATATGGTACATATATACAATGCAATATTACTCAGCCATAAAAAAGAATGAAATAATGCTATTTGCAGCAACATGGATGGACCTAGAGATTATCATACTAAATGAAGTATGTCAGACAGAGAAACAAGTATCATATGATATCACTTATATGTAGAATCTTTAAAAATGATACAAATGAACTTATTTACAAAACAAACTGACTCACAGACTTAGAAAGTTATGGTTACCAAAGCGGAAAGTGTTGAGGGGGAGGGATAAATTAAGAGGTTGGGATTAACATAAACACAATTTAATATAAAATAGATAATCAACAAGGACCTACTGTGTAGCACAGGGAACTCAATACTCTGCAATAACCTATATGGGAAAAGATTCTGAAAAAGAATTGATATATGTCTAACTAAATCACTTTTCTGTACACCTGAAACTAACACAACATTGTAAGCCAAATATACTCCAATATAAAAAATAAATTTTAAACATTTTTTAAAAGAGAAAAAAAAAATAAAAAGGGAGCAAAGTATGAAGACTTACCCAACCTGATTTCAAAATTTACTATAAAACTCTAACAATGTAGACAGTTTGGTATTGGTGTAAGAATAGGCATATTGATTAATGGAACAGAATGGAGAATTCAGAAATAGACTCACACATATATTGAGAAGTGATTTTTTTTTTTTTTGCCTTGGCAATTGTTTTTCAATAGATTGCCAAGCAATTAGAAGATAGTCATGGTGATGAAAAGTCAATTGTGTTTCTATATCTTAGCAAAAAAAACAATTATTTGGCAATTGAAATAAAAATGTTATCCCACACACGAGAAATACTTATGTATAAGTTAAAATATGAAAGATGAATATACTAAAAATTACAAAATATTATTAACAGAAGTTATGGTCACTTGATTGTCAACAAAACTGCCAAGGTAATTCAATGGGAAATGGCAGTCTTTGTAACAGATGGTGCTGGAAAAACTTTAACCTTTTTCTCACTTCGCATACAAAATTAACTCAAAGTGAAATGCAGTCCTAAACATAAGAGCAAAAGCTATAAAACTGCAAGAAGAAAAATACAAGGAAGTCTTTATGATCTTGAGATAGACAAAGATTTCTTAGCTAGGACATAAAGAAAAGCATAAATAATAAAACAAAAAATTTGATTAATTGACCTTCAACAAAATTTAAAAGTTTTGTCTTTCAAAGACACTAAAAAGACTTGGAGAATATATCTGCAAATTATTTTTCTGACAAAAATTCCAGAATAAAAATTTCTTTAAAAAAACTTTTAATTTTCTCACTGGGGTAAGAGCAGGTTTTCTGCAACATTGGCTGCATGGGTGGTCAGAATTCACAACATTCAAGACGTTTTCAAATGATGATATCACCAGGACAGTTCTGTGTATTTTTTTTTGAATTACTGTATAATCTGGACTTTGATTAACTTGTCTCAGACCATGCAGGTGGGTATAGTTCGACTCTTGTGGCCTATTTTTAAGGATGTCGAGGCTGGATCTTGTTCATGTCACCAACCTCTGGGCTTTGTGTGTGAGAGCTCTCCTCTCTTCTTATTGGGATCCTCAATGACTGAGGTTTTTTTTCTGAGACAGAGCAAGATAGGTTTCCAAGATCTCCACAACTCCCAAGGTAGAGACTTCACCAGGACACTTAGCAAGAGCAAGAAGCTCATAGGGTGGGGAAGAAGGGAAAACATACCTTTCAGCCCCTTCTTAGAATTGCCATAAAGTGCCTCGTAGATCTGTAGCTCTGACTGGAGGGACTGGAAAAGCTGCTGTTTCTCTTCACACTGATGCTGCAAGAGGGCCAGCTTATGCTGCAGCCTGTCAGGGGAGAAGCAAGGGTCCGCTGAGCTGGTGGGGCCCCACCAGGGCAAGAGGCTGTGAGCCAACTTCTGCATCATAGAATTCTAGCCCTAGATGTCAACTCAGGGGTCATGAAGACCATCGCTTTTATTTTACAGATGTGGCAACAGAGGCTTGGAAGGTAAAGTAACTGTGCTTGGAGTCATGCCATTAGCTACCATACCTAGGACACACTACCTGGTATTCTTACTGCCCCACATTGCTCTTTTCATGTTGTCAAGCAGTTACAGGGTTTACGCTGGGGACCAGCATCATGGCTGGTGTAGAAGCTTCCTAGGTTATGGTGGGACTAATATCTTAAAACTAACTGGAAGCACGAGAATGTACTTTCTCCAGAATCTGATATGCTGAAGCCTTCCATAACAGGGTTTTACTCTTTCAACTCTGGAGTGAAAAAGACATTCCCAGAGAAGTCCTTCCTTCTGTTCAAAGTTACCCATAAATCCGATATAGCGGAGGGGATAGTGAGGTTTCCAAAAACCTCAATGGCAAGACCATTAACCATCTTGCCAATATCCCTTTTGCTAAATCTGAAAATGGACCACCTTTCTTATCAGTGGGCTCCCTCTAACCTGGAGTCTTTCTCCTGGAGAGATAGTCGTTCCTCCTCGAAATGCAAGATCTCCTGCTGCTTCTCCTTCAAGTCTTCCAGAAGCTGCTGCCGTTCCACCTTTTGGTGCTCCCTCTCCATTTCCAGCTCTTGAAGCTGGGATTGAGAGGTCAGCAGAGCCTCCCTCAGGCATTCTGTTTCCTGGGAGTGCTCTGGTGGGCAGAACACAGGAGTACATATATTGTAGGGCCAAAGGTCAGCAGCAAGATGAGCCCAAGCACATCCATCCTGACAAACAGAACTAAAGCAAAAGGAGGGCCAGCGAATGCTGCCAGGAGAGACAAAGTGAGGGTATGCTATCATATCCACACACTCAGAGGGATGGGAACCTCCTTCTCGGCAATGCCCTTTGATCCTGATTTAATACGTCCCACCTTGCTTTTAGAGAAAACACTCTGCTTCCTGACGCTCACTGTTTTCTAAGTCCTCACATACCTTCTGTGCAGTAATCCATTCTTGAATTTTGCCAAGGATCCACATCAAAATTTCTTGTCTACAGTTTTTAGTATATATTGTTTTCATCATATTGCAAATAGAGCTATCTGTCCTTTCCTGGTCTTGCAGCATCTCTCTGATCTTCATGGTTTCTCAAAGACTATTGACAGGGACTCTGAGAATAAGGCTCCGGTGCTGTCAGTCGTCTGGGGCAGAATCACCTGGGCCTGGCAGACTGAGCTCTTTTAAATCTTACTATCTTCTCACCTGTGAGGTCTGTTCTGCTCTTTCCAGGCATGCAATGAAAGTTTAGTAGTTCTGCCTTCTCCCTTATCTTATAATTTTTGTTATCTTCCCAAGCAGAGATCACTCCTCTCACATCTTCTTGCTCTGAGGAGGCTAAGTTAGAAATATCTCTTGATGTCTTTTTCCTTTCCCACAAGCATTCTTTCCTTCTGGGCTTAATCCTCTTAGCCACTATTCTCTGTCTGTTATGGCTATTCAATAAATATTTGCAAATAAAAATAATTTGTAATTGAAAGTATATTGATTCCATTTAGTCAATTAACACTAAGGTCAGCTGCCCCACCAGGCCGCACAGGAAATGATGCCCACACGTGGATGCCCACTGAATAGTGTTGGGAAAGCTCTGGAGGGCATTTTGCTAGCATCTTCAGACACAGAGTCATGAGGACTGGTGACCAAAGAGGAGCCCTGAGTGTATGAGTAGGAGGTGGTGAGGAGATACGGGGATAGCAGATCAGCATGGGAGGGATACACAGAGCTGCCACATCTGGAGAAACCTGAGAGAGTGTATCGGCCTCACGTTGCTCCCTGTCCTGGGTCCAAACTAGCTGTGAACTGTGGGCAGGTAGAACAGGCACTGAGGTATGCAGTTTGAGAGCTAATGACTGAATATCTGCAGGAGGGTTGCACAGAGGTGGTGGATTTCCTAGAGTGCCTTGTCCTTGGAGCCTAGGAGTCTAAGGGCCCGTGGTTGGGAACTGTCAGGAAGTAGCCCTTTCTAGACTGAGAATAGCTATGGGAGTTTGGGGTTGGAAGGTCTGGGTAGCTCTGTTCTCTCCACCTCGTCTCTTTACTTCTCCAGTTGGTGACTGGTACAGGCAGGGAGGAAAGGGAGTAACCACAGTTTGCGGCTCTTGACCACTCACCTCTGGAAGCATGACTGAGCTGAGCCTGAAGCCTCTGGTTTTCTTCCCTAAGGACTCTGTTCTCATTGCAGAGCTGAGGTGTGGACTCCAGGCCCGGACTGTAGAAGTTAGAGGTGGGTCCTGTCCCAGGAAGTGCAAGCAGGCAAGTTACACATTTGGGTAATAGACGCTCTCTGTGTTGCTCATTCTGTATCTCCAAAGATACTATCCCAACCCAGCAGAAAACCCAGAGAACTCACATCCCGGGCCTAAAGCCTGATGGGCTGAATGCCTGGCTTTCCTGTGGCTCCTCTGAGTGGGTTCTGTGCGTGCATTACCACGTGCCCTGGCTGTAGCTGTTCAGGAGACCCTTTCCCCTAAATAGCTGCTGCTGAGCTGTGGGCAGGACAAGGGCGTGTGGAAGGGACGGCTTCCAAGTGTCAGCAGCCTGGGGGTGGGGGAGTGGGGAGGAAGGCCACCTCGGTAAGCGGCTGGAGGAGGCCCTGCAGACCTGGCTCTACCACTTGCCAATCACAGGACCAGGACACAGAAGTCAGCAGGCAGATATGAGCAGATTCGGATGGAAGAGAAGTCAGAGGATTCTGGGGACCAGACCTGGTTAGATCTGCCGCGAGGAAAGTTACTCTCTGAGCTCAGATACAGCTGCAACGGGAGCATAGTACTTGCCCCCTGCCTTGCTGGTGTAAGGAGCAAACACAGAAAAGCAGACCTCGGTGCTTTGAAATCTGCGAAGGTCTGCCTAGGGGTTGACCTTCAGCAGCTCCCTAATTACAACCAGAAACAGGAAGGCCTGGGCCTCTCCTACCGCTTCCGCGGGCAGTGGAGCTGAGCCTGTGTTCCAGCTGCTCCCGCAGGCGGTCGTTAATGCAGATGGACTCCTCCAGGCGCTGGCGCAGGTTCCGGATTTCACCAAGGTGCTCCTCTAGCAGGTCAGTCCCTGCAGTCACCCAGCAGGACAGGAGGAGGTGGGAGGTGGAGAATCTTGGTCACTAGTGGGGCCCACATGGGGGGTGTGGGGTTTGGCCAGTGGCCTCTCAGCAAGATCCCTAAACATCACCGGTCTCTCTCACGGGCATCCAGGAGCTCAGGTGACTTTGTTTAAAGAGTAAATTGGCTTCAAACACAGGACAGCTGGTGCTAACCAAGCCCCATGGGCCTCCTCCCATGCAGGGGTTCGTGTAAGGGAGTTGTAATTGTACATGTACAGCTACCAGGGTAACTGGTAAGTGTAAGGGGTTTCACACGGTTTAGAAAAATAATTGACCTGCTCGGCTTTGTGCTTTACCTGTGGGTTTGGAGTTAAGCTGGTACATGGAGGAGCCTGAAGATGGTTCCCCAGATAAGCTTCCTTTCTGAGGCCTCATCATGTCCCACTGGCCTCTGCTGCCCAAGTACCCAGGCTCGAGGATTCTGCCCAGTTCTATGGTGCCCCTCAGAGGAGAGAGGGGCTGGGCAGGGTTGAGGTAGTGGGAAGAGCTGGCTTCTAAATGGTTGGTTGGCAATGTGGCTGGGGAAGCAGGATGAACATTGCTGACACCTGGGCAGAAAGAAACATGAATGAGAAGCAGTATCAGAACAGAAGGATCGGCAAGGAAGCATGTGATTGCTAAGAACAGACACTAAAGGGGACACGTGGGCTATCAGAGGTCCCAGTCTGCTGGGAAATTCCAATTAGATGAGGATTCCCATCCTAGAGGCTATAACTTTTCACCCCTTGTATTTGCTAGCATGAGACACCAAGAGGTAGGGGATGAATAACGTATCAGAAAGTCACTAGTGTACACAAAAGGGAAGTCCAGTGGCCCTAATCCTGGCTCCTGTGATAATTCCTCATGACAGAATCCAGGGAAGTTCCAGAAGTAGAACTCACTGGGAAAATCAGAGGTTAAGAGTGTGATGGGCCGTAGCACTGAGCACACCTGTGAACGGGAACATTTGTGTCCCTATGAGTACTTGCTGTACCCAGAAGCTAACCTGCCAGCTTTTGGGGTTGTCAGAAGAGGAAGGGGGTATAAATCCAGCTAGACATGGTGGCCCCAGTTACTCCAGAGTGAGGAACTTCTTTGCTGAGGCTGGGGGAGGTTCTAGGTAAGGCAAGAGGTGATTTCATTCTTACCCAACATGGTTCCAGGAACTGAAATATGTCATCACTCATGTCTAAAGAGTCATGAACACTCTTCCATGGGGGAGGGAGGACCTTTCATTTCATAGGCTGGTTCTTTCATAGATCCTATGAAATCATGGGCCTTCCCATTATCTCTGCTTCTGTGTAAAAAGAAGCCCAACTTGGTGGAGAGAGGAAAGAGGTGAACAGGGCCATAGTTTAGGATATTCACATTCAGAAGACTACTTTCTTCCAGGGATTATCAATATGGGCAACAGAGTAAACAGGTAGCTCCACCTAAGAAATAGGAGTGAGGAGTGAGGTCATGGTTCCCTCCAACCAAGCCAACCCCCTTTGAGGGATTAATGCAATTGGCAGTTGCCAATTTTGATCCTCATTTATAACTGTTTCTCAAATTTGGCCACATACTGGAATCATCTGAGACAATGTAAAAGCATGTACTGGTGCCTGGACCCCCAGAGGTTTTACCTTAATTGGTATCAGTGCAGCTTGGGCACCGGATGTTTTAAAATCATCCCAGCTGATTCTAGGAGGCAGGAAAGTTTGAGAAGTATTGTCATGGATCTCCCCTTCCCCAATTTGAAAAATACTAGATATTCATTAGGATCACAGGAAGTTAAAGAGGGAGATGAAACACGTAAGCATCTAAACTATAGTCAGTAATTTTTTCTTTTTTTTTGAGGTACGCGGGCCTCTCACTGTTGTGGACCCTCCCGTTGCGGAGCACAGGCTCCGGACGCGCAGGCTCAGCGGCCATGGCTCACAGGCCCAGCCGCTCCACGGCATGTGGGATGTGGGATCTTCCCGGACTGGGGCATGAACCCACGTCCCCTGCATCGGCAGGCGGACTCTCAACCAGTGCGCCACCAGGGAAGCCCTGTAGTCAGTATTTTAAAGAATGTGACTTCCTGCCTCTCTCACACCTCCTTCAACCCCAACCCCACACAGGCAGAGGGGGAAATCAGTGATTGTCGACAGTCAGCTTACTATCTCACCAAGGTCATAGGAGGTGCCAAGTCTATCGGTAACGGTGATCAGTATTCTCATGTTCCAGTCTTCCCGGTCACACGATACAGAGCACATGCCCTAAACCATGCAAAGATGCCAGACAGACTCTTGCACAAGGAAATTTTAGCCCCACAGTGGCCTGAGAAGCCGCCATGCACCACTGTCCACTTGGAAGCTTGTTTCAAAGCAAAGGAGGAGAGCTGGTGAGGACTGTGCTTGACAAGGCAAAAGAAAGGGCTACAGCCTTCCTCACCAAGGCTGGGACCACCCAAACTCTGGCCGGTGGCACAGACTGGATATGACTCCAATTCAACCCACATCACAGACCCTTTCATGCACAGTGCTCTCCTTCCTCCACCTTTCCCTTTGGGCAAAGACAAATGGACAGTGTGGAAAGATGAAGGAAAAGGTGTCAAGGAAAAGAAAGGTAATCTAGAGAACAGCTTTGCCTTTTGGAATGGAACAAATTTGTTATCCATCAGTTGTTGCTTCCAGGTGTGCTATAGTAGCAAGTTCTAGATCAGAGAGAACAGCACCTTCCTCTCATCTCTAAAGAGAGAAAAGATTGTTGCAAGGGGCCTCCAGAGTCGTTCAGCCGAGCTCAGCTCTGTGCTCTGAGCAGGATTGTAACAAAACCATTCTAGATAGAGAAGGTATAATGGAAATATGGAACTGGGAGCAGAGGATCTGAATTCAAGCCCATTTCTCCCAGTTACTAGTGATCTTGAACAAGTAACCTCACTTCCCTGAGCTTTAGTTACTGCTCTGGCAGGGAACAGGGTAAAACCATGTTCCCGTTGGTAGGCAAACCTAGGCTGCTGTACCTGTGTGATGCTGATAAGAAGGTAGCCTCTAAGACTTCACTTCCTGCAGAAAGGAAGATGTACAAACTCTTCTAAAAACAGACTCAGTCTAGCTGGTTCTGGAAGTCAAACTGAGGTCAGAGTAGACAGTGTATCCATTTTCAGAGCTGATAAATAAGCCAATCCGAATGACCTTTGGGGCTTCAGATAGGCAGATTCCTAGCTGTGGTCTTAGGTCGTTGGACACCCTTTGTACAGTGACCCTACCCTTAATTCTGCCTCATCCAAGCTCTTCTTTATAGTCACAGAGTGTGGTTTTAAGGTAATTTCAAATTGCTTTCTAGTTTTTTTAAGCACTACTCGAGAGCAAATTCATCACGTGAGGTTCTTTTCTTATTTTAAGCTATAAGTGATAGCTTATAGCTTAAAATAAAACAAAATGTTTTATGATGTGGCATCCAGCCCATATTTACATCAAACCTTTCTCTAAAAGATGACCACATATTCTATGAATTCTGTGACTACATAACATCAATTATATCTGGGAGTTGACAGAATTCACAATCAGACATCACAGCCTGTGCTTCTGTTTCTAGCTGTCCTTGTGTCGCCTGTGCAGAAACAGAAATTAACCTCGTGTAAGGGGAAGAGAGGTTTGACACCCCTTCTTTTTTTTTTTTTTTTTGCGGTACGCGGGCCTCTCACTGTTGTGGCCTCTCCCGTTGCGGAGCACAGGCTCCGGACGCGCAGGCTCAGCGGCCATGGCTCACGGGCCTAGCAGCTCCGCGGCATGTGGGATCCTCCCAGACTGGGGCACGAACCCGTGTCCTCTGCATCGGCAGGCAGACTCTCAACCACCGCACCACCAGGGAAGCCCTGGCACCCCTTCTTAATCCCTCCTCCACCATCCTTTTAGCCCCGAACCTGATGATGTCAGAATTTGAACTTGACTAAAAACATTTCACAGAGGAGGATATAATTGCCATGGAAATGATCCCATTGAATGTGGCCATCTTTTTCTGGCCACTTCATCCTGCATTGGCAGGCAGAAAACCTCTCTCCCATGTCCTGCCAGTGAACATGTTGCCAATGTGTCAGGGCTTCAATACACTTGGCGGAAGGTACCCCACACTGTCAGCAGTGGGAGAGCACCAGGTCTAGGGCCTGATGAACATATATACCTGTTAACTGATGAGGCACACACATGAGAAAGATAACAGGAAATATAGTTCCCAAAGCGGCAAGCACAGCCCTCCCTCAGTTGCCCACTGATAACGTGTACCCCTATGTTATTTTTTAAAACTCTGCCATCCAGCCAAAGCCATGCAGAGAAACACGGTGTGGGTCCATCATTCGCAAGAACACAAATGCAGCAGGAAGTGCTCACTTTCTCCCAACTGCTTCTGCAGCATCTGCAGCTCCTGCTGAGCCTCAACCAAGGAGACCATGGGTGTCTCACAGCAGCCAAGGAGGGGAGGGCCAGCAGAGCTGAAAGGCAGGAAGCTGGGTGGAGCTGAGGGCAGTGGTGCCTGGGGAAGGCTAACCAGCGTGGGTATGGATTGAAAATGAAGGCCTAGAAATAGAAAGTTAGGGAGAAAGGAGATAAACCATTAGAGAGAAAGTCAGAGAAAAGAATGGGTGGAAGATTGAGAAGGTGAAACTATTCCCTGACCAAACATCTCCTTGGGGAGTGTCTATCATTCAATGTGGTGATGACTGAGATGGCCAAGGGTAAGCACTGTTACCCAGGATGCTGGCCTAGCTGACCCCCTCCTCCTTCTTCCCAGCCAGGGATGTATCCTGTACATGTATCTTGCATACACATTCTATGCTCATCTTGAAAACAATTGGCTACAAAAGGCAAGGTGGCACTACCATAACCCAGGCAGCCATGAAAGCCCCATCTTAGCCATCTGGACACGGATAGGTGAGGACGGCTGTGCCTGGATGTTCTCAAGAGCCCCTGCGGTGCTGCTACCAGCATGTGCTAGTCCTGGCCCTTGTGACAAGACTCTCCCTACACCTAGAAGTCCTCTTCTGAAAGCAACAGGACTCATCCTGAGGAGGGCAGAAGTAGACTAGGATAGTGGGGAAGTTTGCATGACTAATGCATGTAATTCAACACTGATGGAAACAAACTTCAGAATCCCAAATCAATGTGTTCATTCACCAAAGGAAAAATAAAAGCCTTGGCATACTGACTTACACACAATGGCTTGCAAATCTTTCTGGACATTCAAATAATTTAAGAAAGATTCTTAAAATATACGGGTTCTTTCATCCTTACTGCAATCTACTGAATCATAAACTCTGGCAGTAGGGCTTAGAAATTTCTTTCTAAAAAAATCTTCACAGGTTATCATTAGGCAGTCCATCTATAGACAGGTCTTTAGGAACCCTGAGAAGTTCTCATGTTTGAATCTGTCTCCTCTTCCTAAAAAGAGTTATCGGGCAGATGGCCCACAGAGGGAGAAGAAACCAAGACAGACCTGTGGAGAATGTCTCACGTGAAAGACAATGATCACATTCTGAAAAACATCCCTTACCCCAAGATACTGACATAGTATCAGAGCAGTACAGCAAAGACCCCTGAATTACCAAGTGACACAGACCAGGCCTCCTTCAGGGAGGCATTCTGATTTTAAAACCCCTGACCTTCTGCTCTTTCTGATCCCAAAGCATTTACACAGATGTCTACAGTGCTTAGGTGAATAGCTTTTCCCCATGATTTCCTGGTTTAGCTGCTGCCCACTCTGGCCCAGAAACTTTGAGCCCAGGCTCAGAAAGAGTTGAACACATTCTTTTTCTTAAGATTTTGGTTGACTTGTCCTCAAGAGAGACAAGGGCAGCAGAAGGAAAGTGCTGTTCTTCTGGGGGCACCTCTACACGAGTCCGACCTCACCACAACCACACTGAAGGCGGCCAGCCAGCCCATCTTGTTGGGTGGTAGGAGGTGAGAACAAGGTTTGCCCTTTCTCTGCCATTGCTGGTGTGGAGCTGTGATGGAACAATGCACCCCCTGGTAACTAAGCTGAGGCAGGTAAATGAAATGTACAACGACTGGTCCAAGGTACACACCATATACACATCAAGGACTACCAACCCATTCATAAACCCATGAACGATAATGTAATATGAACAGAATCTTGTCTAAGGATACTGAAGCATCCTTAGCTATGAAGTAAGCTGCCCTGCCTACTGTAGAGGCTCCTCTGCAGATAAAATGGGGAACACATATAAGGGAGCAGTGGATGTAAATTTCCCTTTGTTCTTTGGCTATAGTAATCCTAGGAGAAGCATTTTGCCTCTGATTCTCAGGGTGAAATGAGAGAAAGAAATGAAGATGCTTCTTTTAGAATGATTAGCCAACTCTTGGTCAAAATTGATATGCAGATCAAAGTCTATTGTGGATTATTTACTTTTCTAAAATATTTAAAACAAAGAGTAGTCAGACACTATTCGCTAATCCGGATGGTCTCTTGATTTTGTCTAGGATTTGATGTATTGATATATAAGCTCCTAATGATGCTTTTCTTGTCCCTGAAGAAAAGTCAGACAGGCAGCTGAGGAAGAGGAGATGAAGACCCTGCCCCACTGGCTGTTGCATACCTGGATGGGCCGGGCTGGCCTCCTTGGGGGGATTCTGGGGAGCTGGCAAGCTGCTGGGGCTGCTGCTGGGTTCGGCCTTAACCCCCTGAGACGCACTGGTTGCTGATGGTTTAGAAGACAGTACAGCAGAAAGACTCGAATGATGGATGGAATCTACAAAACCCATGAATGAAAGAACATGTTTGGTGTTCTACAAAGAACTGGAATCTGGCCTTATATTTAACCAGGGCAGAGCCTGGTTTTCAGGGAGAGCGTCAAGCACAAGCGCTGGGAGCGGTGTTCATTCCTTACTGGCAGACAGCTCCCTCAGTGAGGAAAGCCACCTTAGAGGTGAGAGTGGGGCTCAGAGCCTGAAACCATGAAAATGGCACCTCCAAAAATACCAGGCAAGTCCAGCAGCATCTGTGGACACCCACGGAAACTCCGGGGTTCAGGAACTGCAGCTAGCTGGAGGGATAAGATATCCCATCTTAAAAAAGGAGGTCAGTCAGACAGATGGTATGCTCATGAGGCAGTGGGGAAGAGAAGTCTCCGTAACCTCACCCTCCCCACTGTCGTTCGCCGTGTCCAACAGCAGTATCCGTATGCTGGTGGAGACACAGCGACAGGGGTAACTTGCAGAGTCAGGAGCATAGCAAAGATCCTGACCCACCGGGGCCTGTGCTTGGCACGGTTCGGCCTGATACACACCAAGGTGCCTCTATAAGGCCTGGATGTGGAGGTCTCCTCTCAGCCTAGATAGAGGTGGTTCCACTCAGAAAGTGGAGGCTACCTGAGTGACCGGGTGAAGCCTTCTTCTCTTCATAGTGTGTGTACTCGCTGGCTATGTCCATGTCAGAGCAGGCTTCCGGCTCATCAGACGAGAAGGAAGAGCTGCTGGGAGACCGGTGGGAGTCAGACAAGGCACGGCTGCTGGAGGGCGTTAGGGACCGCGCGTCCAACGTGGCCTGCAGGACTTCAATCACTTTCTCCTTCTCCTGCAGCTCCCTGCTGAGCCTAGTGGGGTGAAGGAGGACAACAGCTGAACCCAGAGTCACTGGACTAGCTAGTCCTGACTAGGGCACATGGGAAAAGCCACATAAGTCAAGGGGACCATTCCTGCAAAGGGTAAACGAAATCACCCATCTCTGATTAGGAGTGGAAAGTAAGCCAGGTGCAGAGGGAAGGAGAGCAAGAGCTACCCAGTGCACTGGCCACACAACACACTGAGGACTAGCAGAGGCTCAGCTAGTGCTCCAAGGCACTGCTGCTTAACGTATGGTCCCCAGTACAGCTGGAGTCCGAGAACTGTTGGTTCCCAGTCTCCAGTAAGTACAGAAATGCAAGGTAAGCCTTGAGAAACATAGCAGAGTGGCATTCCCACAACATCTAGGAGTATGATAAGTAGAATCATCTGGTTGACTGAGATAGAGACAATGTGTGTGTCTGTGATGGATTAGAAAGGAAAACAAACAAAAAAAATACTTTGTCCTTCACCGCAGATATTTTGAGAAGCACTGAGTGGTCTAAAGCACACTCACGACACAAAGGGGCGTGAACTAGTGACTACAAAGGACTCTGAGCCTGTATTTTATTGCACGTAATGAGATAACATTCAGTGACTCAGTGAAAACTGGCTCCTAAGACGCTGTAGCCTCCCGGGATCTGCAACGTCAAGCACTTTTTTTAAAATTAGGAACTGTAATACAATTCTTTTTTTCCCAAGGAAATTGTGTGGCCATTAAACTCGCTGCCAACTCAACTTGGGGTAAGCCAACTTGGCAAAAAGCACACCTTGGTCTTTAAACACACAGTGGGGAAGCAGAGGAGATCCTTGGGGTGCCAAGGACCCTTAAAACCTGGTTAGTTTACTTTTAAGTCAGACTGACTCTAGGTTACTTAGCTAATAATATAATAATAAATCTAGGTTACTAATTTGAATAACTATACGAACAGAAATCAATAGAACTATATCAAAAGAGAGTAAGGCTAAAAAGAACAGTAATGTGTTCCATGAATAAATGAATTGATTACAATCAGCATTTTCCTTTTTCCCCCCTGATTTGTGAAACTGCAGCCACCCTTGACCCCTTAGGCCTTGTTCCTGATTCCTTTACCAGATCCTATTTGAATTACCTCAGGGCCAGCGGCTCAAGTCCAGCTTGATCTTTCTCACTTTTATGATCCTCTGCAAACCAAATTCAGAAAGAAACGGTAAGAAATTAAACAGGTCTCACTTCACACATTATAAATGCAGGAGCCGATTTGGGTGCAAAATAGTGACTACTCTATGTATGTCCAGGATATGTGGGAGAATTGCTCTGGGAGACCTCAGATTGTATCTTTAGAGAACAGACCTGCAGGTTCTCCTGAGCTCACCAGGCAGACCTTCCCTGACCTGGTAATCACCATCATGACTTCCTCTACCCTAAATCAACGCAAACAAAGTTTAAAAGGCACTTGGCTAACTTCCCTCTGGAACATTCCAGCCTCCAAGCCTGCCACAGACTGACTCCCAGACGGACCAGCTCTGTGACCCATCACAGCTTTCATGTAGAACCTACTCTTGCTTTGAGGAGATGATAAACAGCCCTGTCCCACCTCTGCACCTGCCGCTAGGATGTGGGATGGTTGGCCCCCAAGACTGATCCTGCTGTTCTCCCTCGGGTGCTCTCAGGAAATTCTAAGTCAAGGGCTTCAATAATTACCAATATTCCTAGCCCTTGTACTATGACATTCAGTGCCCAAACCATGTTCAAAAGGGCATAGTGCTTCATCTGTATTTGAATTACATTCATGTGCAATACCAGGCAATAGATGAAGAAACAGAGATACCAAAAGGTTAAGTCATTTGCCCAAAGAAACTTAGTGGCAGCATCCAGGCTAGAGCTTGCGTATTGCAAGTCTCGGTTCAGGGCTCCTTTAACTACAGTGAAGTCCTCTGATCTCTTCTCTCTTTCTCCCCCTTAGCACTAGATGGACTCAGCCTCCTTCTCTAAAGGTCACATTCCATAAATGATGCTGTAATCATGGCCTCTCTGACCCTGTAGTTCCTCCTTGGTGCTTCCCACTGGCCAGTCCTGATTCTGTAATGACCCCTGGGTTAAATGAAGCAGAACCTGGGTTAAAAGGCTGTGGTGGAGGTGTGGCGGTCACCTGGGGCTGGGCTCTGGGAGGGACTGAGAGTGTCCAAAAGCCCTGTGGCCAACTTACTGGTGCTGAGTTTGCTGGTGAGCCTCTCTGTCAGCTGGCTTCCCTGAGCGAGTTGCTCCCGGAAGCTCTGCCCCAAGTAGTAGTCAATGTCATTGCTCCTTAGGAGGTCCTCGAAAGACTTTACTGTATCTTTCGCATGCTGGGTGAGAAGATAACAGATACCTCTCCCTTCTCGTATTTTCTGGCGTAGGTAGGATAGTTCTCGGGCCTGGTCCTGAATCAGGGAATCATATTTCCTAACGTAGGAAAGAAGAGGAAAGGGTAAGAATGGAAAAGAGTGAAAATTAAGTTATGGGGGCTTCTGCAGTCATTTCTGTGAGAACATCTCTAAGAGTTCCTCCGTTTAAGCTGAATTCTGGCACAAAAACCGAAGGATGTATTTAAGAGTAAATTCTGTTCTGACAAACTTGCATCAAACAACATGGTATGCCACCATTCTTCCACTGTTTTATACGTGTTAGTCATGTGTCCAAAAATGAAAAATAAGTTCTGTGGGGGTAAATACAGTGCCATAGTTTACATCCCTTACAGCACCAATATAGTGTAGACTTACAGTTGATACTCAATAAATACTAAATATAGTTATTGGGTAGATGCTCAATAAATACTAAAAATCCAGATAGGTCCTTTCATGTCTTCTACTTCAAAGACCATCTCTATTATGGCAGACTGTATTTTGCAAAGTTGGCCATCACTCAAGCTCCCGTTCCATGTGCTCCTCTATAATGTGGCTGTGCCCCTCTTTCATCATTGGGCAGAAGTTATTCTCCATCTCCTTAACTCTGGGTGGGTTCTGTGACCACCATGACCAAGGTAACATAGTGGAGGTAACACTGCACCAAGTCCAGGAGTCGCTCTTAACTGGCCTGGCAACTTCCACTTGGAAGCCAGCTGCCATGCTGAAGTTAAACTACCCTGAGACCACCGTACTATGAGAGGCCCAGGCCAGGAGGAGAGGCTCCAGAAGACAGGGAGCCACATGGAGAAAGAGAGAAGCCAAGGAGCACCACGTCACCAGACACATGAATGAAGAAGCCGTGTCCAGGCAGACATTTCAGGGACTCCAGCCCCAACCTCCATCTGATGGCAGCCGCATGAGAGACCCCAAGTGAGAGCTACACTGCTCAGGCCAGCCAATCCACATAAATTATTGCTTCAATCCCCTAAGCTTTGGGGTGGTTTGTTACTCAGCATAGATAACCCAGATACTGAGAGGGCTATCTACCCTGGTGTTTTTCAACCACAAAGTATCAATAACAATAATAATTATGGCAAATACTGTTGAGAGCTTTAATATATGCTAGGCATCATTATAAGCACTTGTATTAATTCATTTAAACCTAATAACCACCCTTTGAGATAGGTTTTCTTATTATCCTCATTTAATAGGTAAAGAAATAGGCTCAGAAAGACTGAGTAGGTTGCATAGCCTTTAAGTCCCAGAGCTAGGATTCGAACCCAGGAAGTCTGACTCCAGTCTTACTACTTATATCATATATCCTGTCACTTTAAGAATACATTCCTAAGGAGGAAATCCCAGGGACCTGGTATCTCCCAGCAGGGGTCACGTGTCCTTTCTTCAGACCTAGGGCTACCGTTTAAATAGGTGCTCCTCTGATTGCCCTGATGGGTTCTCTCTTCTACCTGCCCGGGCTACCCTCCTTCAAACATAAAATTAGACATCATCAATCAAGTAATGGTCCAAAGAGGACCCTCCTTACCCAGGCCACGAGGCTGATCTCAGCTCCTCGGCCAGCTTCCCTTCTGTTCCAGTTTTCGGGAGCTGGGCTTCCAGCTGGGACACCCTCTGGATCAGACTCTCCAGATCCTTTTTAGCCTGAAGCCCTGGGGGGTAGAAAGCCCCAGTGCCATCAGACAGCCACCCCTCGTCCTCATCAGTGACACTATGAGGTGAAGATCCCTCGAGGGTACCAACAGCTTTCAGCTTTTGGGGTCTCTCCAGACTAGATGAATAATCGCTTGTAACTGAGAGGGACCGGACTCGGCTCTTGAGGTTTTGAATGACCTTGTTGGCGTTCTGCAGCTGGGCCTTCAGATCTTTGATGTCCTTACATAGGACAGAGATGTCTTCTGACTTTCCATATGCCTGGAACTCCTCCTGCTTCCCTAGCTGGCTCTCCAAGGGCTTCTTTCCAGGGGGGCTGGCCAGTGTGGAGCTCAGATGTCCCTGCTCAGAGCACAGCCCCTCCATTAGGACAGTTTCCCTGAGGCTGTCATGCTCCTCACACTCTGAGAAAAGACAAAGACATCTTCCTGAGTAAAGCTGGACGTGCTGCTGAGGCCACTCCCTTCAAGGTCTTGAGGACAATAATTATTACTAGAGCAAAAGTTGAAGCAGTACTTTATTCAGCGCTGGCACTGTACTAACATTCAAATGCAGTATTTCTTACCCTCCCAAGAGACCAGCAAGTCAGGTGTGGTCACCTTCTATTTTACTCAAGTGTTTTCCTCCTTGATTTCAATTGGGTGGATGTCCCTATAGTCACAGTACTTTTTTTTTTTTTTTTTTGCGGTACGCGGACCTCTCACTGTTGTGGCCTCTCCCGTTGTGGAGCACAGGCTCCGGACGCGCAGGCTCAGCAGCCATGGCTCACGGGCCCAGCTGCTCCGCGGCACGTGGGATCTTCCCGGACCGGGGCACAAACCCGTGTCCCCTGCATCGGCAGGCGGACTCTCAACCACTGCGCCACCAGGGAAGCCCCACAGTACTTTTATAATAGAAGAATATTTTTTTTAAACTTATGGTTTGCCTATTCCCCCAAAGCTCATCTGGTCTTCTCATTAATAAATAGACCTTAGTATTTTTTCTATAATAACAGTTGGATAGAACATTTTTTTAAATTAACAGCAGTATGCTGAAAACTAATTGTAGAAATTCAAACTCACACAGCCTCATTCTGGGCAAGAGTTCTCCTCCAAACTTCCTGTCCCTCTCTGGTCTTGTGTCCTCTTCAGTCTACCATGCCCCCTTACCCCTACTCCTCGTTGCATGTGGGACTTGCCAACGGCACCCAAATGTGAAGGCTGCCTCTAGGGAGGGAAGGTGAACCCCATACTTGTGCTCTTACCGGGACTGGTGCTCTCCTCCCGCTCAGCCTCATTCTCGCTTCGGCCACAAGTCTCATAGCCCAGGTCCTGGAGGTCCACCTGCACCTGCTTGCTGTCCTGCTTCACTAAGGATTCACCTGCTTAGGAAGAGACAGGGGGTGTTACAGAGTATCTGAATTTCCCACATACACCCTCACCCTCAGTGGCACATACCCTGGCCCTTAGGGTGCAGGGAGGTTAGGTCCACAGTGGAATAGATGCTTCTTTGGACTTAGGTGGGAGAAGAGACCACCTGCTCCAGACAGCAGGACTTCCCTCTGCCACGAGGAGCCTGTTTGCCATTGATGATCCCATCTACAGATAACGGGGCTTCGCTGGGACCAGACATTTTTAAGTCATCTCTAGAAGTCCCAGGGAAACGAGTAAATGCTTTGTTCACGGGGGCTCAGTAAATGTTTGAATGGAGCTGAACTCATTCAGAGTTTCAAAGACATCTAGATCTGTACTGTTCCGTAAGGTAGCTACTAGCCACGTGGGACTATTTTAGGTTAAACTGATTAAAATTAAGCTTAAAATTCCCAAGTTGAACTAGCTACATTTCATGTTCTCCATGACCACATATGACGTAGGTATAGAACATTTCTGTCACCGCAGAAGTTCTATTAGAAAGCGCTGATTCTAGACCAACAATGATGGTATATTTTTTAAGAATCTGATGTGGTGCAAAGAGGAGCAGAAGAGAAGCAGTTAGCATACGTTGAGAGAGGTAAGGCAGTTTGTTGACTGTACCAGAAATCAGCAAATCTAGGTGTTAGTCCATTTCCTCCCTATACTGTCACTGCAAACTTGATTTATTCATTTACTCTTCTCTGCCATCTGCAAATTGAAGTATCCACTTCCACAATCCTAGGGTTGTGGTCAGGATTAAATTTGGGGAAGAAAAGTGAAGTCTGCAAAGCATGTAGCTTCTCAGGGAGAAGACAGACACTTTGGTGACGTGAACTTAAGACTTACTAAACATGACTCTGTATTTCTCCAGCTGGTTGGCCTGGGCAAAGACAGTGGCTTCTGATATCAGCAGCTTCTCCTGGAGATCTTGATAGCGTTGTCTGCACTGTGCCAACTGGGAGCGCAGGTGCTTGGTGGATCCTGGGAGGCTAAATTCTGACTGAGGTCCAGAGTTACGGGCCTGGGGCTGGTTGACCAGCTGTGAAAAGAACCAGCACAGGGTCAGGGCAGTCTGAGCTCATCCCCCAGGCAGTGATGGCTGCTACCCCTTGCGAACCCTGTGGACTTTATTCATGTGTCTGTCACAGCGCTCCTCATCCCATTTGGCACTTACTTGCTTTCCGGAACGAGCTCCTGGAGAGCTGGGGTAATGTTTTATTCATCTCTGTATCTACAACACATAGCATGGTGCCAATTGAATCTAACGAGGAGGAGCTCTCAGTAAATGTTTGTTCAATGATTGAAGAGAGAAGGGGTGGAAACCTCCACTCATCCCTCCCTGCATTCCTGCCCAGTTGCCCTCTCAGAATCCTCTGCAGAAAGTGGAACACTCCCTAACATCATACACAAAAATAAACTCAGAATGGATTAAAGACCTAAATGTAAGACCAGACACTATGAAACTCTTAGAGGAAAACATAGGAAGAACACTCTTTGACATACATCACAGCAATATCTTTTTTGATGCACCTCCTAGAGTAATGGAAATAAAAAAAATAAACAAATGGGACCTAATGAAACCTAAAAGCTTTTGCACAGCAAAGGAAACCATAAACAAGACAAAAAACCGTCAGAATGGGAGAAAATATTTGCAAACGAATCAGTGGACAAAGGATTAATCTCCAAATATATACACAGCTCATGCAGCTCAATACCAAAAATCTAACAACCCAATCCAAAAATGGGCAGAAGACCTAAATAGACATTTCTTCAAAGAAGACATACAGATGGCCAAGAGGCCCATGAAAAGGTGCTCAACATCACTAATTATTAGAGAAATGCAAATCAAAAGTACAATGAGGTATCACCTCACACCCGTTAGAATGGGCATCATCAGAAAATCTACAAACAATAAATGCTGGAGAGGGTGTGGAGAAAAGGGAACACTCTTGCACTGCTGGTGGGAATGTAAATTGATACAGCCACTATCGAGAACAGTATGGAGGTTCCGTAAAAAACTACAAATAGAACTACCATATGACCCAGCAATCCCACTACAGGGCATATACCCAGAGAAAACCATAATTCAAAAAGAGTCATGTACCACAATGTTCACTGCAGCTCTATTTACAATAGCCAGGACATGGAAGCAACCTAAGTGTCCATCAACAGATGAATGGATAAAGATGTGGTAAATATATACAATGGAATATTACTCAGCCATAAAAAGGAATGAAATTGGGTCATTTGTAGAGACGTGGATGGACCTAGAGAATGTCATACAGAATGAAGTAAGTCAGAAAAATAAATATCATATATTAACACATACATGTGGAATCTAGAAAAATGGTACAGATGAACCGGTCTGCAAGGCAGAAATAGAGACATAGATGTAGGGAACAAATGTATGGACACCAATGGGGGAAAGGGGGAGGGTGGTGGGATGAACTGGAAGACTGGGATTGACATATATACACTAATATGTATAAAATAGATAGCTAATGAGAACCTGCTGTATAGCACAGGGAACTCTACTTCATTTTGCTGTACAGTAGAAACTAACACAACATTGTAAAACAACTATACCCCAATTTAAAAAAAAAAGAATCCTCTGTAGTCTCCATTTTACTTAATCCTCAGCTCAGCTGCCTCCCCTTAGAGGATCCCGATAACTCCTTCTGAGGCTCAGGGACAGACACCTGTGATGAGCTGTGATGAAAATGGCAGTGATAAGGAAGAGATGTCATTACACACCACTTGTCTGGCTGCCTTAAAACCCCATGTATCCCTATATTGCATCTTATTGAAATGATCTGGTTTTGTGCCATCTTTCCCACCATACTGAATACCTGAAGGACAGAGACAAAGCCTTATTGCCTGCTTCCAATGTCTAGTCTCTTATCTGGAAAATTAGGCACTCAAATATTTATGGAAAATTAATTATTCATGTAATATTTATAAGATAATGTTGTAAAAACCCTTTCTAAAGGTTGATGTGTGAGGAATATTATCACCACTACTTGTGGTGCAAAGGTGCCCTTCCCTTGGCACCTCGACCCACAGGGCAGAACTGTTTTAGGTAGAAACCGACATTTCCAACCCTTCTCCAAGCGTCTTTCATTCCATCTAATCCCACACTTACTTGGTGGGTATCCGCTGTGAAGGCAGTCCCAAGGTCAAGGCTCTGGGGTCTGGGGCAAGGCCTCATGGTCACACCCTCCTCTTCTTGGCATTGGTGCTTTCCAGAAGAGCGAACCAGCTCTGTGTTCATTCTGTCGATCTCCCTGGCCAGGTGCCCAAGGAGCTCAGGATTAAGTTTACTATTCCCTTCCCTGGTGCTCAGCACCAGCTGTTCTTTGAGGAGATTGATGATATTGTGGGCATTCTTCAGTTTTCCCTGGAGCTTTCTGAATTCAGCCTGAAGGCTATTCTCATTCGGACCCCCTTTGGCAACCACAGTCTCCACCATCACCTCGCCCTTCTCCTTGTCTTCCTCAATCTCCCATCCATCAGACATTGCTTCTCCCATCTGCTCTTTCAGCTCTGCATTCTCAAGGCAAAGGCTCAGCATGGTGTTCCTACAGGAAACATACATAATCAGGGGCCAGGTCTGGTCTTGGCCTCGGTTCCTAATAGCCCCGTTTACCCACACCTCAGGCCATCAGAGACTCAGAGACACCCCAGAGCATGAAGAGACCTCAGAGACCTACAACAACTCCCTTATTTTATACACGAGGAAACCAAGACTCAGAAAGAGCAAGAGATTACCCGCACTCCCATAGCTACTTGGTGGCAGCATCATCACTAAAAATCTAGGACTCAAGACACCCAGTCTAGTTGTCTTTACTCATGCTTGCAGCCTCATGTTCTAATTTTCAGTGGCCTCCGGAATAAACAAGGGTAACTACACTGTTAAGAAAAAAATAAAAAGGACATTGGGACAAATTTATTATTATGGATTCTACGGTTCTATTAATTATCATCAGTCACTTTTCAACTACTGGATGAGAAATTTGGACCTAGGAACACAGAAGAAATAAATAACACTAATCACAACTATCATCAAATGTACTTATGTTAATTATTTGCTTTACATCTGGCTCCTGTGATAGGAGATCATCTTCATAAGAACAGGGATTCTGCGTGTCCCTTTCACCCTGTACCTCCAGAACCTCCACAGTGCCAGCTGCGCATAAAATATTCAATTTGTTGAGGAAATAAAATGGACTAAATAACTAATTTTCACCAAGACATTCTAGACGCAGCCTTTCCTCCCACCGAATATTTCACTAGGATTGGGTGGAAGCAATAAAAAATATGGCTTTAAAAAGGCAATTTACTTAAAAAGGCAGTTCACTTAACCTCTAACGCTGACCTAGTGGAGTTACTGGATGCTTACATGAAATTACATACGTGGTATGGCTGGCTCGGTGTCTGCAACAGAGAAGTCATTTAATCCTGCTCATACTAGCTGCAGACCTGAGGAATACTGACAGCAGAATCCTAGGAGGTGCCTGTTTAAAAAGCTTTAGAGCTAAGGCCTACACATCGACATTTTACTTAAGTTCCACAGGTGATTCTTAAGCACGCTAAATTGAGAACTGCTGACCAGAAGACGCAAAGGAAGTAATAATTCATAGCCTGAAGGACCAGCAGTTGGCTATGCCCCTAGACTGGGTTTCTCAGATCCTGAAGTTTTGGAATAGAGCACAGCCTGTCTAGCTTTCAATCAAGGATGAAAATGCCTTAGGACACAGGAATCAGAGAGATCGTCTATGAGAGTTTCAATGGAGAAAAGTGGGACAGGTATTTTACCAAAACTGATGTGTAAAAGGGAAAGAAAGGGGCACACGTGTGGTATAAAGAAGAATATTTAATATTATGTCATAACTTTATATCTGCTGTGTTCACAATACAAACTAACAACAGCAATGTTCAACAAAATCTCAAAAGAGGGACTACGAATTACATAGATTCTATCTTCTACAGTATCAGTGGTGCTTCAGGTTGGAGGAAGAGTTCAATCAGTTTTAGGTTAGGAACTCTGAGGAAAAAGGAAAATAATTCATGAAGGTACTACCTTTGGTTGGATTGTATATTCAACTGTAGGATCAAAAGAGCTGTATTGTTCTCACCCATGATAGCACAACAAAGTTTACACATAACAAAGTTTAAGTCAAACTTAAGCTTTAACTTAAGTAGAATTTAAGAAAAGAAATATGATAATTCAGAGTAAAAGAACCAACATTAAGGATGATCACAAGACTATTTCAAAAATTGTTTGACAAAGTACACAGTATAGAAGAAAAGGTTTATAATTTAATGATTGGGAGCCAGGGGTCTAGCCACGGACTATTATGCAACCTTGAGCAAGTTACCAGAACATTTTAGGCCAGAGTTTCCTCAACTATGAAATAAGACATTATGCTGGATGTCAAGATCCTCTTCTGTACTAATATCATTCTATGATTCAGGGACATTTAAGTGGCACATAATAGGTAGGGAAACAATAGGGCATGAGTTAGAAGTTGTACATCTGCACAGCTGTGTTCTAAACAGCAGGCCATTATGATTATGACCCTCAGGGATGAATGAATAAGTGGATTAGCCCTATGTTATCAGCATGTTCCCCAAGCATCTTTTGAAAAAAAGCCATTAAAGACAGAGTGGTCAATCTAGCCAATGAATAAGCTACTTACCACTTTTGCAAAGTAAATAAAACAGCAGAGATTATTAAAATTGCTATTCTGTGATTTAAGGATTTGTGCTACTGAGAGAGAGCTGAGTGGAGGTGAAAGGG
This sequence comes from Aethalodelphis obliquidens, assembly GCF_003676395.1. Classification (NCBI taxonomy): domain Eukaryota; kingdom Metazoa; phylum Chordata; class Mammalia; order Artiodactyla; family Delphinidae; genus Aethalodelphis; species Aethalodelphis obliquidens. The sequence goes on along the minus strand of NW_020838014.1, from coordinate 8,128,628 downwards.
CCTCTGTATAAATCCTTCTCCTCATGGACTATTCTGGTTCTGCATATAGCAGTGAAGCATCTCGGGTAGCAGAAGATTCCTCACATGTCACAGTCAATTCAAAAGAGCAATACGAGTCGTACAACTAGGAGATTTCCACTCATGACAGTCATATATGTAAGCTAATAATGGACATTATTATACTGAATTAAGACCAGATTTATTTGAATAGTTTGAATGCTAATTATTGATAATCCCCATTATCCAATATTATTAACTTTTCTAAGAATCTGTAGAACAATTAATGCATGGAGCACGGGATGTGGATCAAAAAGCCCCACGGCAGCACAAATGCCTTGGCAGCAGCAAGGTGAGTCCCTTGGCTGTGGTAGCCTCTCCATCAGCAGGCTCCCCTTCTCTGGTGCACATCCTACCTGATGTGGGCCACAGAGGAGAATCCTGCTTCCTCGATTTGAGCCTTTAGCTCCTTCAGTTCCCCCTCAGCTTTCCTCTTCTCCTCTAAGAGCTGATGAATCTCAGCCCTCAGGTGGAGCATCTCCTCCTGAAGACCCCTGTCACTGTCCTCTCCTGTCGTGGATGGAGGGGCAAGAGATACGTTCTGGGTCTCCACAGCTGCCAGGCTTTTCTCCAAAGCTACCTTGATGAACTGAAAGAAAATCATGGTTTAAAGAAGTTAGTGCATTGAAGAGGATCTATGAGGAACATCAGATCACAAAGGCAGCCTTCTAGGGGACCAAAACAGGCAGACCTAAAAGGAGCTCCCCCTCTAGGACTCCTCAGCCATAAGGGCCCTGGAGACCGGTTTGGGTGAGAGGACATACCCCACAAGCAGGGAGAATTGTTGCCATGGGCAGAGGTGGGTGAGGAAAAAAACACAAGCACACAACAAACTTAAAACAAAAGCAAACAAATGAGGTTTAAACAGGACTGGAGAGTGTGGATGCTGTGATCCTTCTCTTTCTGAGGGGACAGAGTTCTCCGGGAGTCTTCTCACAGTCAGGAAGCTTCATCAGCTCAACACTTGAGTCCTTGACTGCAAAGATCATGGCTAAGATACCAAAGCTCAAAGCCTGAGGCTGTAACTCAGACTCCAAAAACGATGATTACGAGGAAGGATCTGGGCACTCAGGAATCAGGAGTCAGAGTCAGAGAATTAGGGTATAGGCGGAGCTACAATTAAGACAAAGCAACCTTAATTTCATTGGCAACAGGAGAATCACACTCTACAATTGCTGAGAAGTTAAAGAGAGGCCACCTGCCTAGCAACCAATTTCCCTTGTTGGTTATCACCCTATGCTGATGTTGCCAGCCAAACTCTCTCTACAAATCTAAGCACGTGAGAAGAAAACAAGCAGAAGCAATTTCCCATCACCTTTGTTTTTTGAGGATACTTTTGAAGTTACTCCTTAATATTCAACTAGAGCAGATTGTATAGTTTTTCCTCAGATAATATTTTAGGGCCTCCCTGGTGGCACAGTGGTTAAGAATCTGCCTGCCAATGCAGGGGACATGGGTTCAAGCCCTGGTCTGGGAAGATCCCACATGTCACGGAGCAGCTAAGCCCATGTGTCAGAACTACTGAGCCTGCGCTCTAGAGCCCGTGAGCCACAACTACTGAGCCCGTGTGCCACAACTACTGAAGCCCGCACACCTAGAGCCCACACTCTGCAACAAGAGAAGCCACCGCAATGAGAAGCCCGCGTACAGCAACGAAGACTCAATGCAGCCAAAAATAAAAATAAATAATTTTTTAAATTAATTTTTTAACTTTAAAATTTTATTGTTCATCTTGGGCTCCTCTCCAGCTTTTCCCATGCTTTTAAAAGTGTAGAAACCAAAACATGAGTATGATAATCTACTTAGTGTATGACTAATCATTTTAGTATGTGAATTTCTTGCCTGTCTGTTGAATATTAATCTTATATCCCAATGTCATATTGGCTTATTTTTCCTTTCCGTGGCAGCATTTTGGGGTTTTACTTAACTTCAGGTCAATTTTGACCTCCCAATTTTCCAACTCTCCCCACAGCTATTTCTGGGTCATATTGTTTTCTTTTATCTCTATAAATATAATGACTTGTTCCTGTCACAAATTCATTCCGGCTATACAGAATCATTTCACAATCATCAAAGTCATCAAAATATTTATGTGCATCTCCATAAATCATGTAGCGGCCACTTGACTAGGGATGATTTGTAGAATGAATTATGTGCTTTATTGCTTCAGTTAGGTCAGAAATATTGATATATTGGACAGAACAGGGCTCAGAGGAGCTTAAATGGATCAGTGATTAACAGCTGCTTGGCCATTGACTGTTGCCTTGGACCTCGTAACAGCATGATAAAATCTAGGTTTCAGGTATGTCCCGGGGTTGATTCATATGGCACGTATGTGTAAAAGCATTTAGTAGCATAGCAGTTGAGGTTGTAAAGAGATGTGCGAGATACGCACCCACGTCAAAGAAGGAAGAGATGCCTCACACAGGTGCTCATTTCCTAGGCATCCCATCCCACCTGGGGTTGTAAGCCTGAGATTGAGAGGCTCCTGGGAATGTGTTTCTATGGTTCTACTGCCAGGCTTAGTTGGACTGGTGGCCATCCCCACATGTGCCACGAAGCACTTGGGTCAAAATAAAGGAAGGGGGACTGGATAAAACCACTTTTGAAAGTTTATGACCTCACCCTTCATTTAAATTATGTGACATTACCTTTCTAAATAAACTCTTTGCAACTAACTAAACAATGTCATCAGCTTTGAATATGGACACATTTATTCTTTTCTAAACCTTCAGGGTTCCTTCTGCTTAAAAATGTCTAACTTTAATGATACCATCTATTTTTAAAGTGCCTTCTAGATGTATGTTATCTTCTATTGATGTAAATATACCTACTTTCTTTAAAAAGAAAAAATAAGATCCATGGAATGTTAATACCAGAAGGGACCTTAAGGTTCATCTGGTCTGATTTCTTACTTTTAAATGAGAAAATAGAGGTCTGATTTGTCCCCAGGCTAATTTGCCTTTTCATATTTCCATGTCCAAGGGAGTTTACTTTAGCTGCCTTGTCTGTAAAATTTAAATGTAAATGCATGAAAAGTGACTCAGGATCTAACCTTTTTATTTTTTTCTTTAACATCTATGGAAAGCTAGTATTTCTATTGTTTTTCCTGAAGTAAAACCCCAGGGCTTCCAGTGTATGTGGTGGTAGTATGAATCCTTTAGTTCTATTGTTAATTACGTCTCTTATAGGTAGTTGTTGCTGTTGTTATTCTTCACATTTCCTAATTCATCTATTCTATTGCTTCCATGGTATAATTCAACTTTCATGTGTGCTGGTTTTTCATTTGCCCCATGGAGATCAATGTGCAGATCTGATCTCTTATTTGAATAGAGTGGTTTTGTTTTAGCCCTATTCCTTCATACCTCCCACGGTGTAATTCATTTCTCAGACAGCATTAGGGTATTAAAAATGATCTTTTTTCAAGTTCATCACTGATGCTCCTTTGCGGTTTTGCTTGTTGATTAACTTTTCTCCATTGCAAAAATTCGAACGAAGAAAGGCAATGATTGATTACTCTAGTTTCTTTCACAGGAACTAACTTCCTAGGTATTTGTTACAGATCTTACATTTGATTGGGAATGGAATTGTGTGAGAGGTTATCTGAGGACAATTACCATCACGGCCAGGCCTGGCACTTCCTGAGGAGGGTGAGTCCAAAATTAAAGATGAAGCAATCTGCTTTGGCCAAAAGGTGGTTCTTGTCTTAAGAGGCAAAGTTGGATGTGTTTGTTAGGGGAAGTGTGCGTATGCTTGAAGTGGGAAGGGACCTTGGTGTTGAGGATAAGGTCTACCTCCCAAGGACACAACTAGGAGAAGCTCAGAGCTAAATCTTAAGGGACCAGTTCCCGGGAAACAAGCAAACACATTTTTGAGAATCTGGACACAAAACAGTTATGACAAAACAAGCTTTATTTAATTGGTAGCAGGAGAGTCACACCAACAAACCTCAGAAAAGTTGAAGTTTACAATGATTTCACACACCTCCTTCCCCAAAACTGAAGATTGATTTTTCAAGGAAAGGGGATACAGAGAAAAACAGTGCTTACCCAAGATATTTTTCATCCAACAGGTAAATACTTGTCTAACTTATTAAGTATCTCCTATGCCAGGTGATAGGGAAGACATTGCAAGGGAAGTACAAATGCCCCAATGTAAAGGTTTATTCCAGGCTTGGACTGACCTCAAAATGTTGTCTGATCATTTTCTCCACGCTCGGCTATAGAAAAGAAGGTTGAGGAAGAAGTGACTTTACAAACCAGTTTCCCTATAACTGAGAAGCAGAGTGAAGAACTCGTGCTATCAGGCATAGTTTGGACCACATCAGTCGGAATCTGGCTCTCTCCATATCCGTGTCTCCTGTTCACTTATTCTGAAGTTAACCCTGACCCAGAGTAGCAATAACCATCAGTGACCTGCTGACATCTCAATCTAGCTCTGTGTTAGAGTGGATATTTTCTCATCCTGCAGATCCTTCTCTCTCACCCAAGATCCTCAGTGAAATCAGGGAGTGAGAGGTAAGGGATCTGTCCAGAGGGGCAGTGGTGTACATAATTACCGTTACAAGCACCGGTTAGGAGGACTCAGAATAAGCTGTCCAAGCAAAAGGAGAAGTGGAGTTCATGCAGGAACTCAAGGGAGAAGTTAGGGTCAGGTGTGTCTAGAGCAGCAAAAAGGGAATCTTGGTAGAAGGTAAAGAAACTGTGCTGAGGATGTGAGGTATTCCAGACAATTGCTTGTGTCCTCAAGAGTCAAAGACTGTGCCAAATCCTGTGAGATTTGGGGACTGCTCACTTGGGTCTTTCTGTTGGTTTATTAGACGTTGCCTCTTTTTCTTATGCAGGAGATGAAGAGGCAGACCCAGAAAGCCTCATGTCCCCTATAGTTTCCCTAATAGCTCCAAGGAGCCTATCACTGGAAAAGCCCAGCCAGCTGCTTCTGCAGAAGGACAGATACCAATGATCCACTTTCCCCTTAAAAACTCAGAGAGTCGGGCTTCCTTGGTGGCGCAGTGGTTGAGAGTCCCCCTGCCGATGCAGGAGACACGGGTTCGTGCCCCGGTCCGGGAAGATCCCACATGCCGCGGAGCGGCTGGGCCCGTGAGCCATGGCCGCTGAGCCTGCGCGTCCGGAGCCTGTGCTCCGCAACGGGAGAGGCCACAGCAGTGAGAGGCCCGTGTATGGCAAAACAAAACGAAACAAACAAAAAAACCCTCAGAGAGTCGCAGGCCTGGTCCATCCAGGACATGTGATTGCTAAATGTCACTGGGCAAGGTGAAGACACATAGGCGTTCCAGTGGGTGCTATGGGATCACTATTGGTGACTTAATCTCTGAGGTCTAGGACATTCTGCTCTTGAGCTTGAGAAAATGCTGGTTACACCTTCCAATGCTGGTTGGTGGGAACAATGTTTTAGCCTTGGGTACCAAGTTCTGAGGTTTGACAGGGGCTTGCTCTTGAAGTGTCATCTGCTGGTCATTGACGTGTCACAACCTGGGTAGATTGTCAGGTTGCCCAACAAGGTTCTCTTTTATATAGTGAGACTTCACTGAGAATGATCCCTGCTTTGGAAGCATTCCGTTCCTCTTGGAGTTCCTCAGAAAACACTCTCCTGAAGCAGGTCCTAGGCCTGCCACCTCCCCAAGCAGCCCTTCGATGACTCCCTGTCTTCTGTGATGTGTTTCAGTTACAAAAGCCCAAGAGTGTAAGTGTTCAGATCTTGTTGTAAGTAAAAATTCTTCTGAAGCTATAGCTATAGACGGTACATAGGAGCAAAGGAGGGTAGGAGGGGGCAGGGAGCAGGAACACAAGGAGTAAAAAGGGTGGATTGGAAAGAAAAATGGAGTGAGGATAGGGGTTGGCAAGGTGGCTGGGAGGGCAGGAAGAAGACTGGGAAGTGGTTTATCTAAAAAGATAGCTTCTCACTCCAGGCCCACAAGGGCTGCAGGAGACCACAGTCCGCAAAGGGCTACGAGCTCTGCACCCTGGGGCCCCAGTACCTGACTTGGACTTACTTGCTGGTGGCTGTTGTGTGCAGCCTCCTCCTCAATACTGTCGGTGAACTCCGTGCTCGCATCCTCTGTGTCGTCCCCTGCAGCTGCACCTAGAAGTAGGTCCAGAAGACAAAGGTGACTCCCTTCACACGTGCCTTCCAGACAGCAGCTAAAATTACACTCTTTTTGCCATCCGCCTCTGATTTCTTCCCTTCCCCACATGGATGGCCCCCTAGCCAGCAGGGCTGACACGCAAAGCAGCATCAAGGTACCAACTCTGTAGAAAAGCTTCTTCACCGTATCACTGATACTTTCTTGCTAACGCTCAAGCTTAAACCTCAAAACATAAGCTGGCTTGACTGCACAGACCTGTACTTAAGAAGCAGACTGTTAGATAGAGTGGTTACCCCCCTCACTTATTTCCAGAAAGCCAGAATTATTCTCCTCCAGCCACTGACTGTCTATGTAATAACTTTCCCTGTTGTGACATGGGCCCAACGTGACAACTTTTTCCCACCATCGAGTGCTGAGAGGGTTCCTGATTTCCTTGGGATTAGGGCAGCCCGGCTCCTCTCACACTTTTCCATTGCTGGGATCAGTCATGAGTGGGGTGATAATCTCGCTGAGGAACCCTCCTCTAAGGGTCCTGTGTCCTACAGAAGCTCAGGTCTAGTCCAGCCCCGTGGCAGAGAACAGTTCAGCTGTTTCCTAACCCCTTCCTCTAACCTCCCCTCCTCCCACCTCCCTCAAACTCTTGTCCAATGCCAACATCCTGTGCCTGAAGGGTTTCCTGCACTGCTTTGTCCAAATGGAATTTAATCCGTTCTTCCATTCCCCAAAGATGAACACAGTCACCCTGGGGTGCAAACATCTATGCCTGCACTAAGGAACAAGTAGTTGCAGTTTATGGTCCGGGTAAAGGTCTAGGGCAGTGCTGACCAATAGAACTTTCTGTGATTTCATGTCTCTGCTGTTGAATTCAGTAGGCAGTAGTCACATGTGACTACTGAGGACTTGAAATGTGGCTAGCATGACTGAGGAACTGATTTTTTAATTTAATTTAAATTAATTTAATTCAAATAGCCACACATGGCTGGTGGCTACCATATCAGACAGCACAAATCTAGGGCATTTCTTCTTCTCCACATCTGTTAAAATAAGGCCATTCATCAAATTTTAGATTGACACCTGTGGCCCACATTACTGATTTCTTCTGAAAGTGTAGGAATTTATAGTGGTTAATTCATTTGGAAACCAAAGAAAATCTACCGTGACACTCCCCGGGTCTTACAGAATCTGCCCAAGTTAGAGAATTTTGAGATCTAGTTCTGACCCTGGCCTCAGCAACCAACCTGTTAAAACTCCTCTTATGACCGCTGGGAAACCTGAGCCTCAAAGAGATTAGGTGGCTTGACCTAGGTTACGTAGCTACTTCTGGGTAAGAGCTGTGCGGAGATGGCATGTCTCTGGGCTTTCAGGCAGAGGCAACTCACTGTTCCCTCTGGTGACAAATCAGATCTTTGTCTCTTCCTCCAAGAGCAAAGAACCTGCTCTTGAGCTCAGACGTCTGTGAATGAAAGGCTCTGCATGAATAATGAGCATTCACTACCCTCAACAGGTAAGGTGAACAGGGCCAGTTCACACTTACGTTCCATCTCTTGGCATCTGCAAGTTTATACCAGGGATTTGCAATGGCCCAGGCCAATCTCATTAAAGTCCTAACAGCTTAATCTTTTGACTTAGTCCCTGGTCTTTACTGTGAATGTTGTGTTAACTTTGGACTAAGGCAGTACCCTATTCAATAAAGCCCTACTCACAAGGAGGCACCTTTACCATTCAGCATCTTTAGAGATCCTTGGCAGGCTGTGTATAGTAGCGATTTCCAATACTTACTTTTTCAAACCAGCCCTAGAACCATCTTATTCAGAACACTGGTTGTGTAGAGGTGAATGAACACACTTCCTAAGCTGTGGCTGTTTTGGAAACTCACTGAACCCAGGATGCTAATTCACTTGAGGACATCCCTATCATATTACGCTCATTTTGGAAAATCTTTCCCTGTACAGCAATAGAGATCAGAACGTTTTTCTCTCCCTGCAAAGAAAATGAATTGTCCCACTCAGTGATGGATTAAGAAAACACACTTTTCACATTGTTTCCCTTCTGAGTGTTGGACTAGAGAATGATCCTGTGGTTGAAGAAGGTTCAGCTCTATGAGGTCAGGATCCTCACCCCCATACCACTCTGGGCCCACATCCCATGATGATTCCTGTACTAGGTTCCAGAAGTAGGGTAAGTGGGGATTAGAAAGAGTGATTGTCCCTGGCCTTGAAGGCTTTTGTCTAACCCTTTCTACCCTCCACTTACCTTTGTCAACTTTCTGATGCCACATCTCCATCTCTACATAATGTTCTCTCTTTAATTCACTCTGGGGCAGGATACCATGATTCTGACTTCATCAGAAGTTAAGTGGAGACAAAGCAAAAATGCCCAGTTCATCCTGACATTCTACTACTAGGGGTTTTGTTTTCCTCATTCATTTTTTCATCTAGCTTAGTCTGCCATACTTCCTTCAGGGCAGCTTTAAGGGTTGCTCAGCCCTTTACCAATCTGAATTAAAATGCTAAAGCCTTTTGTGTGTGTTTGTTTGAGGGGTAAAGTTAAAAAAAAATTATAGAAAACATTGGAATAAGTTATCCCATACAAGGTCCTATCTATAAGTTTATATTAGCCGTTCCTCTGTTTTTACCATTTCTGTTTTTTTTTTTTAAATGACAATAAAGGACTTCTCTTTTGTGGAGGATACCCTTTTCTATGCTTTCACAAAGCAACAAAACACTGTCTTCAGAACTAAGTTGGAATAGTACTTTAAATTTCTAATTTAAAGGTACTATATATTGATGGAGTGCTTATGTTTGATAAATAAATAAAATGGTCTGCCACCTTTAGAATTTCTGAAAGCTAAGAATCTGTTTATTCAAATTTAACTTGCTTCTCCAGGTTTTATCTCCAGGATTAAGTTTTACATGTTAGACTGGAAATTTTATTAAAACCTTTTATTTGAGGCTTTGATGGTAGTTTCTCGAGTTGTGGTTCTTCCAAGTTTCTAGGCTCTGAACTACACATAATGGAGATGGTACCAAAACTTCTCTTTCTTAGATTTAGAAAATTATTTTCTACCAACTACCTGACTCTATAAAGTGTATAGAAATAAACTTCTATAATACTATAAAATCCTTGGGCAAAAATTTAAGTGGTATGTAAAAACAAGGTCTTTTTTTTTTCATCATTGAGGCAAAAATTCATACTTCTGTGCTTTCTAAATTGAGGATGGCATAATTATTGAGAACATGGACTCTGGAGCCAGATTGTCTAGGTTAGATTTTTGCTCCCATCATTAGATACGTGACTTTAGACAAATCACCACCTTTCTGTAACTCAAGTTCCATCACTTATTCATTAGGGTTAATAGTAATATCCACTCCATACACCTGTCAACTTTCAAGGGTTTGGTGCTTTTGAAGGGCTTAGAATAGTGGTTGGCATATACTGTGTACTCAGTATATTGCATTATTATTATTGTTTTAAATTATTGTTGGTAAACTGGTCTATGGGCTGAAAAGTTGAGGGTAGAAAAAGACCGTAGAACCTAAAAGTACTCAGCAGAAGAAAATTCTATACCTAATGTTTTTACTGGATGATCTTAATTGAGTCTATCTGTACTTCTTCACTGCTGAATATGTTTCCCCAACAGGAGGTTTGAAGTAACACTCTTACGTTCTCCCTACTTTGCAGGACAGTTGAAAAAACACAGATCTATCAGTAGATTAAGATGAACTCTTTTGAATAGGTTTTACAAATAGGATTCATCATCATTAAATAATAACTGCCTTAAAACTCCATCATGCACAAATAAGCCTTGAGGGAAAGTCATGAAGTGTTATTTTAATTCTCAGTAATAAGTCCCTACTGGGCTGCAACAAGACCATATTCTCCAAATTCTACTCTACCATCATTATTGTTTCCTTTTTAAGCCATTTATACACAACCAACAGAAAAGGAGTAATATTTTCCCATAAAGTTACTCAGAACATAGGAGTCCTATCTGACTAATTTTGAAAGGGGATTCGAAGAGCTAAACTTTACAGCACGAACAAGTTTGCAGTGACAAGCACCCGGCTGTTTTTCCCTCAGTGCCAGGCTCTTATGTCCCCTGGGCTCACCTCACTTTCACTCCTAGGCACTCTGCCATGTGCTCATTACAAGAACTCTCACCTGTTCACGTCATGAACCAACTATTGATGACTTAAATATTATGATGCTACCTGAGAGGATCAAAGAAAAAAGGTCTCCTATCAAACTGCAGTATTACCTGCATCCATTCCCTTCTGGACCATAAGAAAACTTTAAGATTTCATATAATCTTCCATAAGCTTCTGCCAAGAAATAAAATTCTTTAACCAGACAGATTCTGATATTGGAACTGAAGTAGCTAGAAATCTGTTGTCTGCAGTCAAGCCCCTTCATGGTATATCTTTGTCTTTAAATTGCAATATCTCTTAGGTACCCTTCCAGCTTACAAGCTTACAATTCAGAAGGCAACTGTTTTCAGTGACTTAAAAGTCTGTAATGTCAAGGAATTCTTCCTGCTTATGATCTCTTTTTTCCTCAAAGAACACAAGAAACAGGCCTTTCCAGGAATATACACAGGGACAGCACCACCCACCAAAACAATGGACTCCTCAAATTTTCATCCCACTTTCTACTACTCTCCTTCAGCAAGGAGAGCAAGTAATGTTTTTTGAAGGTAAAGTAGTCCATTTCACATTTCTGGGGGAAGCACAACGCTGTTTCTTTAGTCTCACTTCCTTGAGAGTAGAAAAATTCAGGTTTCTTCCTCATCCTTTAGTTAAATTTCCTGAGCCTTATTTGACTTGGAATTTTAGTACAATAATCAATAGACTGATTCTCCTATAAGAAAAAAAAAAAGATATGAGCTTTCTCTACTTTTCTCATAAATCTTTTAAGAATGAAACCAAATAGTTACTGTTTGGCCTTTGATAATTTTATTGGATCAGTGACAATTTTCTGTGTCTCAACTATAGCTGAAATTCTAACACTTATATATAAAAAAGTACACGCTCCATTTCAGCACAAATGTTAACACAATTTAACACAACACAGTGCCATGAAGAAATGAATTATTTACAGCTTGTTTTGGTGGGGAAATAGTCCTAGAAATAATCTAGCACCACCACGTTACTGGATTATTTAACACATCACTTCCTTCTTCATTTAAATTGTTATGAATCACTCTAATTTTTCTCAACAGCCCTAAGGCCAAAACTTTAAGTGGTAAAAGTAAACCTGCTTTTATTATCAAACTGATAGTACTTCATGGAAACAGACAGAAATTCATGGTTTATAAAACATACTTGTATATATACATGCCTCTAAAGTTCACAGATTGAGAGACAGGTTGGTATTTCAGAGCAGTGATTTTGATAATTGCAAAAGGAAGCACTGTATACTCATGTAATATACCAAAAACAAACCTACATGCATTTCCTAGACAATCATGAGTTCTCAAAGGGAACAAGGAAGTCCATTTGGTTCATGTACTTAATTAACAACCCTACTCTTCATATTACTTTAGATCAAATATTTTCTGATGTTGATGAACTTTCTATTTTATCCTTCCAGCTTTAGCAAGAAGAAAACAGTATGATAAAGATTTTTATTTCTGGAATTTGACTTTAAACAACAAAAAGGGAAAGTAATGCAAAAAGAATTAGTATGTCACTTTATAAGTTTAATTATTCTTATTTGAAATCTGATAAAATTAGTATTGTCAGCTCTACAGTTTTGTGTCCCTTCCACTTCCCATCCTTTGCTGGAAGCAAATTATAAATTTGCTTTATTTGGGAAATTTCTTTGGGAAATTCATCCTGGCTCAGTGATTACATAGAAAGAAGTTGAGAACTTACCTTCTGTCAATACTCAAACTACTTAAAAGCAACATGGTAGTCTTTCAATCATAATAAAAAAGGCTTAAAAAAGTTATTGCTCCAAAAGTCTAGTGGGTGGCTTAAATCCATAGTCCAAAAAGCATTAAGATGCAGAAACTATTACCCCACAGAAATCACTCTGATGTACTGTCCCACTGACTCATTCCTTCTGTTTTTTAATTGGGTTGCCTTATATGCGGCTCCATATTCCCAGCTATTCTTTCTACAGTACAAATGGTTCTATACTACCAAAGGGAGAAGAAAAGCTCTCTGAGCTCTACCCCAAAGAGAAATGAGAAAATACTCTATATGATTGTATCTCAGAGGATGTTAGTATCTGAAAAAAAAAAGCTAACTTCATTTATCCCACTTCTAGCGCCATTTCTGTAAGGCAGGATGGAAAATGGACTTTAAAAGTGTGTGGGTCACTGTATTCCTTCCCGACTCCCTAGGAAGTTTGTCATATATCCCTGCACACTGCCTGCAGGCCTCTAGAATTACTACTGAGACCCTAGTTGAAGAGGCAACTTGAGTTTTTCAGGGACATGAAGACTCTGACTTCTTCAAATAAAAAGACCAAGAAACCAGAAAACAGTAACTTTATCCTAACAACAGGAACTAGAGTTTTCCAATACTAGCTCAAGGAAAGCAAAGGTATTAAATTATAGTTTCCTCTAGGGCTTACAGTCCAAAGGGAAGTGACTTTAGGTAGGTCAGTCAACCTTTATTCCTCAATGAAAGGAGCAATTTGGGGTGTAATCTGATCTATTCCTTCTTTCCCTAATCAGAAGACTCTAGATCCAACGAGAAGACTGAAGCAGAGAGAACTGAAATCAACTTTCTTGAACTGTTTTGAAGCTATGAACCAAACCTCTCAACCAGACACTGAATTAGAAGCCTAAGTAAGCATAAAACTGATAGGTCTTTTATATATATATCTGCCATTTATGTATAATCTGTGCAAGGAGAATAAACGAAAGAACCTCCTAAGGAAACTCGCGGCTTGGATCTAATATCCTACCCAGGGCAAGATTTTCTTGATCTTTAACAGATCTCTCACTATACATAATGACCAAGACAAATCTTTTAAAAATATGAAGGAGGAACCAAAAATGTTGCTACCATCCACAACTGAATGAAGAGAGGTGGGTGTGGGAGAGGGTTGGGTCAGGGGGGATAAGGATAGAAGTACACCCCATCAAAGTAAGAGGTTGACAATGTTAAAATAGTCCCATCAGGCCTTTTCAGAAAAAGTTATAACTTGGCTAAATAGCTAAAAAGAGAACACCAGAAAAATGTCGATTTATACTAGGCACTAACAATCACCAGACTTCAATGATATAGTTTAAACCTGTAATAGAAAAGAGTTTAGGGGAAATATCTGTCAAAAGGACTCCATTTCACTCATTAAATAAATCTTTTTGGAGGTCCTTTTCAACTCTCTAGCTCTAAAAACTATAGACTTCAACTACCCTGACCTCTTACAACCATTACAACCAAAAAGGAAATGTGAGAAAGACCAAATCCATCAATATGCATTTTTTTCAATTTAAGTTCTATGCTTCCAATTAAGCATAGCCTGAGTGAGAATTTCATTTCATTTTCTTTCACGCTTTTTATTCAAGCACAAGGTTCTATAAGCACACAATGCTTTATCTAAAATTATTGTAAGGTTGAAAAATGCCTGGCAAAAGTAGAATAATTCAGCAAGAGAAAATGTCTGCGCCCCTGAAGAGAGAATGGAATCATATTATAGCATGCTAAATATGAATGATCATATTTAGCATGCTAAATCATATTATGCTAAATCATATTATAGCATGCGAAATATGAATGGAATCATATTATAGCATGCTGAATATGAATGATGTGGCCAAAGCATCATCTACCTGTGGGATACAGAACAAAATTCATTAGAATCATGTTCTCTAATAAGATGCCAAGTTACCACACAAAATTGTTAGACCAGCAAGCTCTCTCCAGTTAGCACTGTTTGCAAGCCCCATTCCAGCTATACAGACCAGAAAGTCAGTACCAGATTTTAGTCACATCTACATTATCAAGACCACACTTTTAATTTCTCTTGTGCCACTAAATCACCTAATTTTCTAAAATGTTTCCCGAGGACCAATATCAAAGGTAAGTAGCTATAGCACAAGTTACTCTATCTTTTCAAGATCCAAATCAGGACTACAATTCACTCACTTTCTCCCCCAATCTACGTATTTTGTTCATTGTCCAGTAGGAAGCTGAGTTTCTCATTATTCACCCCACTACCTTAATATTTCTAACACTTAGCAACTGTTCAAGATAACAAGGGAAATTCCTATTCTCGTTGGAGAATGACAGAAGTAGTAGTTTACATAAATTACTGTAATCACTATGAGCCATTAGAACCCAAATATCACCCATGGTTGAATCTTAATAGGAAACTTAGAAAGTGTCATTGGTCTATTAGTAAAAATAAGGAAAGGCATTTCTTAAGTGCCTTGTAATCATATGACAGGCTAGCCTTTGGTGGGGTGATATTTCTACAGCTCGATTACCCTCCTCTTTACTTCTACAATGTTACAGAGCTCTGTGCAGGAAAGGGTCACTAAACATTGGAAGACTAAGAAAAAATGGATGATTCTGCTTATACTTCCAATCTCCTTTCTTAAATGACCCCTGTACCACCCAAAGCCTATTAAAACTGAAAAGCTTTCCATTAAGAGGAAAGCTTACGGCTACCAATCTTTTACAAACTATCAATTCTTAATCAGAGGATTCCATGGTGTTTCTCCAGTAGAATATTTTCTTCCCTGTCCATTTTAGAGTGACAGATGCTCTGTTACAGGCATGGCTAAGGTTACAGAAACTTGGACAGAATTTATAAGGTAAGCAAGCCATGTCAATACATGAATGTAAAAGAAATAAAAGTATCATATGAAAACTGGAGGGAAGAAAGAAAAACCATTGTGCTCTACCTCATTTAGAAAGGGTACTCGGCCACATTTATGGGGCTGAAGAGCCTCAATCCCTATTCACCAAATTCCATGTTTAAAAACTGAAACCTGAGCTTCTAATCTAGGAAATTAATTCCAGCAGAAATAACAAACCTCATGGGTTAGCAAGGTTACAAAGTAACCTTGGTTACTTTTTATACTCTTGACATTTAAGATACCAGAAGTATAATCTCAAGGGCCCCCTTCCTTACATCTGTCGTGTTGAAATAAGAAAGCATTGAGACAATGACCAAAACCTAGAAAGATCTGCGACATTTCTTTCTAAACTATCCAAACACATCAGAGCCAGAAGCCTATTACTTATTGTAATATGGAGAAATGCAAAAGCACTAAAAAGTAAAAAATACAGGACTCCATCTAGTGCCGTTACCAAATGAAAAAAATACAAGAAATATTTTCTTCTAGTCATAATGAGTTATTTGGTGAAATATTGAATTTAAAAGGGGACATTACGTTTGAAATTATCTTTTTATATGGAGAATTCTGACTCTCGAAGACCTGGGAGCTTTCTTAAAGTTGTGTTCTGACTAAATACTATACCCTTAAAGAAAAAAATTATAATGGAATCTAATCTGCATCTAATCTAATTTCGCTGTTATTCAATAATCAACTCTGAAACAATATTAGAGGTAAAGGTTTACTATAAACACTTTAACAGTCTTTGCCTCTGCTCTTTAACTTGGCCTTCCGAATACTTTCAGTCTTCTATTGCAAGACTTGGGTTTGGCTACCTTCTGATAAGGATTATACCACTTTCGCAAAGTCATTCTTATAGGGTCTCAATCTCTTATCTCTCTCTTATCTTGAAACTTTGATTAAAAAATTGCTCTCACTCAAAGAGCAGGAGTTGATTGAATGGCAAAAATAATACACACGCATGCATTTATGACATGATATGGAACATATGAAATGGACTGTGAAAGTGGGGGAGGAATAAACTTTATTGGCCTGTAGAAGGGATGAGGGAAAAGAAGGAAGGGCTGGGGAAAAGAATGAAAACAGGTGGGAAAACTAAAATGGAATGATTAATAGTGTGCAAATATACTTTGTAACCTCCACGATTCAACTTGGAGACAGCTATGTACAGTGAAATACAGGTAGACTAAAGTGAGTTTCACTTTGTAGTTGATGCTACTTGTACCAGTTCTATCATTAGTAAGTCACTGTTTAATTCTGCCAAAGTCAGACAAGGCTCTCTGGTTAGTGCAAACAAGGGTCTCCATCCCGGGCTGCAGTCTGACCCGCCAGTGCTCAGAAGGCATGCTCGTGACGAACTCGCACACTTTCCAGTTCCCCACCTCCAATGGCGGCCAGGGTCTCCAGCCTGCTTAAGCGCTCCAGGCTTCTTCCAAGAACTTCTTCTAGCCGACTGCGTATCACCTGGGCCCCTTCTAGTTCCACCTGCAGAGTTCGGTCTCTCTCAGAGCTGATTAAACATGCCATACATGGAAGGAAAATGTATTAGCCATCAATGTAATGAGTCCATAGATGCTTCCAAAGAGCCATCAGTGCCACTCTGAGCCATGAGACTTTTGGAGTAATTGTTCTCTAGGACACAGTAAATGAATGTGGTCTTTGTTGTGGCCCTTGTGTTCAATGCTGGTAGATTAGCAAGGCCTGTTTTCTGTAAAGTTTGTCCCTTTATCCTAGATTCTGAGCCAATTTGACATAAAATTATAGTTCCTAATATTCATCTCACACCCTTATAGCCCACTAAGAGAAATTTCATTTCTTAACTAAAAGCGTTAGTTTCTGAAAAGCCAAAACCCAGTAAAAACTAAATGCAAACTGAATCGATATTGAGCCAAGTAGGGTCGCTACTGAAGATATTCGTTTTCTCATTTGTTACTGAAAACTGACAGTGCTCTGAAAGAGAATCCAGTTCACAAAGATGCAGAGATTCTTTATAAAGTAACACACATGGTCCTATTTTACCTTTCCTCTGCCTTCATTTTCTTGAAGGAGAAAGAAAAAAAAAATTTTTAACTCAAAAATAAATTAGAAAAAACTGAATAGTAAAAGAATAAAAATTAGGAAAGAGAGAAAGGGGCTAGAAGGGAAGGCAGAATAAGAAAAAAAAATTAAGGGAATATAAAATGAACCAGAAGGATATACTATACATGACCAAAAATCAAGAGGTACAGGAAAATAGATTCATCATGATGGCTATGAGTAATCCTGGGGTAATATTAGCCATAACAACACTTATATCTTCTTCAGTTATATTCAGTGAATATCAGTGCCCTTTATAGTCTTATAATGAAGCAGCCTTTAATAGGACATGGATTAGAGAGAGGAAAGAAACACACAATGAGTGCTTGCTATATGCAAGCATTATTTTAGACACCTGACACGTCTCCTCATTGGATCTTTGCAATAGCTACATGAAATGGATGCTACTCCTGACTTAAGATGTAGACACTGAGGCTCAGAGCAATCCCTATAACCAGTGACAAGTCGGGTAGTCCCAGTTATGATTTTCTTTTTCTCCCTCCTCGTATACTGTAAGCATCTGCACTTAATGAGGAATAAAAGGAAAAACAGTGCAGTCACTCTCTTACCTCTCTGGATGGGCATGGAACCTCACGAGACTGCTATAGAGCTGTCTCTCTGCTTGTAAGGCCTCATTGAGCCGACTCCGTTCATCTACCAGTCCTTCTAGCATCAGCAGCAACTGAGGGAAAAAGAATAGAAGCAACATGCAAATAGAGACAGGAAGCCACAGTTAATCCTGAGAAAGAGACCAAAAGAATGTATTAGCATGAACTATGACTCAAAAAGCTCACTATCTCATTACTGACTTAACCTTTCTCTATATAGTATGTTACAGTTTTCAAGTCAATGCCATATTATCCTTTTTTACCTTTAAAACTCTATCGGGGGCTTCCCTGGTGGGTGCCGTGGTTAAGAATCCACCTGCCAATGGAGGGGACACGGGTTCAAGCCCTGGTCCAGGAAGATCCCACTTACCGCGGAGCAACTAAGCCCGTGAGCCACAACTACTGAGCCTGCGCTCTAGAACCTGCAGGCCACAACTACTGAGCCCGCGTGCCACAACTACTGAAGCCCGCACGCCCAGAGCCCGTGCTCCGCAACAAGAGAAACCACCACAATGAGAAGCCTGCACACCACAACAAAGAGTAGCCCTCGCTCGCCACAACTAGGGAAAGCCCGTGCGCAGCAACGAAGACCCAACTCAGCCAAAAATAAATAAAATAAAACAAATTAATTAAAAAAAAAAACCTCTATCAGGCAGAATTCAAATATGGGAGCAAGGAGAAGAAAGAGGAGAGTGAAGCCAGAAGGACAGGCAAGAGGCCAAGAAGGAGTGGGAGAGAAAGCAAGGAAGGGCAAGAGGGAAACATACAACAGGACTTACTAGTACTCTTCATTCATTCATTAAACATTTATTGGGCACCTTCTATGTGCCAGACTCTGTTCTAAGGAGAAGCTTACTATCTAGTGGGGGGAAAAGACATTCATGAGTCACAGACACATGTCATTGTGAGCTACAGTAAGTGCAAAGATGAGCTACGATAGTGCATAACTGCAGAGATCTATTTAAGTGAACTGGTAGAGTTTAAAAGCTAGCTTGGAATGAGATGAGTAGTTAGTGAGAGAGATGATAGTGGAGACAGGGAGGAGTACAGGCAAACAGGTCATTTTAAGAAGCTTGGCATTAAAGAGAGGTCACATATGGGGCAGCAGTTACAAAGGAACTACACGTATGAGAAAACAGCATCTGTGGCTGCTACTGACCAAGGCAGGGAACTTTAGAGCACAGATTTTCTATGAAATTCCATCAACAGACACCTTCATAAGTAATTGAGATTGATGGCTTGTTCATTGTTTATCTCACAGTAAAAAATAAGGTTTGTAATTCAATAACTTACTTGTTGTCTTCGGTTTCCAGAAGTTTCCTGACCCTGTGATTCTACTGAAGCAACTTTTTCCCGAAGAAGTAAGACTTCTTGGGTCAGGCGTTCCATAGCTGGTATGTCTTCAGGATCAACCAGCTGCATTTGCAGGTCCTAAAAGTCAAAAACAAGTATAGTAATAAAAATATTGGGTTGCCCAAAAAGTTTGGGTTTTTCCATAAGATCTTATGGAAAAACCCAAACGAACTTTTTGGCCAACCCCATAAGTCATAAAAACACTATTCAGCACAGGAACAAAGTAACAAATCTCTTGAAATAGTTTGCTATACTTTAAGTGGGATATTAATAAGCCGTATGACGGTAGCAATAGCTTCTTTATGAAATCTTAGCAACTCTGACATAAACCAGAGAGAATATGTCAACATCAAGAGGCTCAAACTAACAGTGCATAAGAAGACTCAATGTATCCAAGTGTTGTCTGAAGATGCCCTACAGGTATTCTGAGCTGTAATCATTTCCAATAGTCTTTAAAAAGCTTTGAGAGACCTTTATGAGGTCTTCTTTAATCTGTATTGTCCTGGTCAGGGACTCCATATCAGCGGCCTGCACCTGCAGCTCTTCCTCTTGCACAGCCATCATGGACTGCAGGGCGGAGAGTTCCATCTGAGAAAGAAATCCTGAAGTCAGTGGGTAGAGGAAACAATATGTGTCACAACTTCATTTTAACATTGAAGCAAATGCTTTTCCATATCCTATCAGCCAGTAGTGCAAATAGAAACTAGAACGTGAATAGTGCGCTACTGGATCAGATCAATAAACTGCACTGTGCAGTACTAAAAGGTGTTTCATGGGAAGTTGTAATGTGGTTTTAATGATATCCTCCATCTTTGTTAGCACTACAAAACATACCAAATTTGTTTAATTAATGAGTTTATTATACTACTTTAAAAAATGGGTTACCATTAGCAGATGCAAGAATAGATGTTTTTCTTTACATAAGTATTTCAGCTAAAAGATTAAGAAAAGACAGAATATCTCCATTTTTGCAAGCCTTAATGAATTAATAGAGGCATCAATCATCAATATCACAAGAGATCACCAAACATTACACACCTCCTGATGGAAGAACACACCACCACCTATGAAGAAGTCCTACCAAAAGTTAACACTGTAGGCCCTAAACGTTTAATGTTGTATCCTTCATCTCTCCTCACCAGAAAATGACAGCCAAATATTCGATTATGACAAATTTCACTAAAAATCATGATAATTTCCACAGCTGCTAACATTTACTAGGTGCTTATTACTGTGTTCCAGGCCTTATAAAAAATACTTTGTATATATTTAATCCTTTTAACAAACCTAATGACTTGGCTTCTGCCCACTTTTTCAACCTCAGTATGAACCATTTTCTACCTCATTCATGGTTTTCTAGGCACACTGGACTTTTTCTGTTCTAGGAATGCCAGACTTTCTCTTGACTCAGAGCCTTTGCACCTACTATTCCCTCTGCTTGAAATATCTTCCTGAGTTGCCTCCTTCTCCTCCTCGAGTCCCAGCTTACACGGCATCTGCTCAGAGAAGCATTCTCTAGCATTCTATCTCAAACGGTCCCATACATGTTACTTTCTATTATTTCCCTCATATCGCTTATGACAATCTGTAATTGTATTATTTGTTGTCTGAATCTCCCCAGTAGGAATTAATTACATAGGGTCAGAGACTTTGTTGATTTTGTTCCTTATTCATCCCCACCACTTGCCCTGGCTTAGAGAAGGTACTAATATAGCTGATGAATGAAAGAATGAGTGAATCCTCCCAACAACCCTACAGAATAACTACTCTTCTACTCCTCAATTTACAGATGAGGTGACTGAGGCTGAGAGAAATTAAGGAACTTGTTCAAAATCAGAGCCAGTAAGTGGTAGATCCAGAAAGTAAACTCAAGGAAGTAGAGTCACAGCCACCAGACTATGTCCTATATGCTTCATGGTAATGGCAAGTTATTTGTAAGTAAACATTTCAAGGAAATATTTTGAGATAATTTTTTTAAAGTAATTGTGACAAGTGAAGATGGATGACACACAGCTAGTTTAAGGTGTAATCAAGCTTCCTAAAGGAAGCAGCACCTTTTTCCTTAAGTAATATAAAACGTAAGTTATAAGCAACAAAAATTTTACTTGTGTATCTTTTTTTTTTCTTTAATAAATTTACTTATTTATTTTATTTTTGGCTGCGTTGGGTCTTCATTGCTGCGTGCGCACTTTCTCTAGTTGTGGTGAGCAGGGGCTACTCTTCAATGAGGTGCGCAGGCTTCTCATTGTGGTGGTTTCTCATGCTGCAGGGCATGGGCTCTAGGTGCGCGGGCTTCAGTAGTTGTGGCATGAGGGCTCAGTAGTTGGGCTCGTGCGCTCTAGAGCACAGGCTCAGTAGTTGTGGCGCACGGACTTAGTTGCTCTGCGGCATGTGGGATCTTCCTGGACCAGGGCTTGAACCGTGTCCCCTGCATTGGCAGACGGATTCTTAACCACTGCGCCACCAGGGAAGTCCTACTTGTGTATCTTCTAACTCCATCAATGCTTATAGAATCACTGTGTGGGCTTATGATGGTTTATAACTATACAAGGGTATTTGATGATTCTGGGCTACTGCAGCAGATTAGGAGGAAATGCTTCTCCTCATACTTCCTTCCTTGTTGAAGGAGCTCAGTTACTGTAACTCCTGACCTCTCTCCACCCCTTTACTCACTCAACCCTGGGCAGGCAAAGGGACTTAACAGTAGACTGGGGAAGAATAAACCAAGCAAGCTTGACCTAGTTCCACCTTTCCTCTTCTTGGGAGACAGCTGCCTGTAGGAAGCCACTGCTTCTCCAAAGGCAAGCTCTTCCCCACCATGCAGAATGGTCTGCTGAGGCCCAGCGTTGCCTGTCTGGGCAGATAAGTCTACCTAATTCTGGGGATTGGCCAGCAGGCCCACTTGGTTCTTGCATTAAATTCTCTAGGTAAACCTTTATCAGTAATACAGTTGATAAAGTACCAAACTACCTGCCACTATTTTATTTCATTTCTCATTTTGTTCAGATCTTGGGTATGGAAAAAGGGGTGCTCTTAATTGCTCTCTTCAGAGACCTCTGCCATTTTATATCGAGGTAGTTGCACCATTGAAGAAACACGAAAACATGAAGAAAAAACATTATTGCAGCAAGCTAAAGGTCTGCAGTCAGATAGACACGGGTCTTACATCTTGGCATAATCTCCCGAACAAGGCAATTTAAACTGAGCTTCAGATTCTTCAACTGTAAAATGGGAATAATATCTACTTTTCAGGGTTATGTGAGAATAGAGAAAATGTATTAAAGTGCATGGCATATAGCAGGCAATCAGTGAATGATAACTATTATTACCACCACTACTATTATCTCAGGGGGGTAGGGGGAATGTTGAAAAATCTGGGAAAATCTATATGGCTTTGGTAAATACCTAATATTAGAGGAAATATGATAATGAAAATACATAGCATTGAATTGAGAAGTTGTAGTTGATTAAGAACATACAGACGTAAGCAATAGAGCTAAATATAACTCACTCAAAATACCGATTTTTTTCTTTTAAATATTTTTCTTCAAAATATTCATTTATAGTAATTATAATTTTATGATCCTGAAAACAGGACAAAACCAAAAGTAACATTACTCTTAATTGAGTATATGTGAGATAAATAGGAACAGCATGTGGAAACTAAATTATCTGACATGATAGTGGCTAGGGCAGAACCAAGAAAAAGGAGGGGAACTAGGGGATTTTTTAAACTAGTATTTTTTAAATGCCACACAATTTCACATCCTCAAAACTTGATTCATATAACTCCGTAAGGAGAAATATGGTAATGAAAAGAGAAATTAGAGGTACAATAAGATAATTTCATCACAAATATGAATGCAGGTTTTATATTATAGATGTAACTATGACAAAGAGGTAGAACAAAACTGAGGAGCTACACAGACTAGCCAGGTAAACTTAATTTAGGAACCCATGACACTGGCCGATCTAAAATAGAGGTCATAGTAACATAAAGGCTTTCAGTTTTAGTCTATAACTCTATACTGTGGACCTAATGCTTCTTCTACATCATAGTACAAACAACTAGCTGTATAGGGAAGAAGAAGTGGAAGGGATCCTGTAAGGCTGAGAGGCCTCTTCTAAGAAAATTGATGAAACCTCTATTGCTAGAAATAGAACATATGAATGGGAAAAATTATCTGCTCCAGGAAATGACTTCTTAGGAAGTGTTCTGAGTCACAAAAGACTTGAGTTTAAATCTTAGCTTTAGCATTTTATAGCCATATAACTCTTCCCCACCTCCAGGTTTTAAAACAGTGTTTCAGCTTCTTCATCTATAAAATAGGGCCAATATGACTTACTTAGCAGAGCTGTATTAGTGCTAATTTAAGTATCCAGTACAGTGCACTGCATATAGCAAGTACTCAATAAAAGTGGGTCCTTCTCAAATTTCTCCTGTTTCATGTTTCTAAAACTAATTTCATGGCTCTAATGTCATAATTCTAAGGAGCAATTATGTAGCACTTCATTTTTTCACAAGTCCTTTGTAATTATTTTATTCCAGTTAGCAATGCGCAGAGAAAGCTGTGTCTTTTCAGCACTTAAAAAGTTTTAATGATCCTCATTATAAATAACAAGAGCATCTTGGTGAGAAATGTGTATATAAAGGGATTTCTATTTTTCTCCAGAAAGCAAAAAGGCTCAACCTGCATTTGGACCCAGATATTATACTTGGAGAATTTTACTCTTTTAAATATGAAGTATTTTGAAAAAAATAGGAATTAAGAAATTAGGCTTAACAAGAAAACTCACCCGACTTTCTCTTTCTTTTTTAGCCATGAGCTCAAGTTCCTCTTTGGCATTACTCAGTTCTTTTTCCAGCCCTGCAACTGTATCCAAGTCTCCTAAAAATGAATACATAATGCTAGTTATAATCACTATCAACATAATGTGATCTTTGCTGCCTTGTTTCTAAGGAATTTAAGATACAACCCAACAACAACAAAACACATATGCACAGGTTGTTCTTTGCAGCATTATTTGTAATAGCAAAATACTGCAATCAACCTACAAGCCTATAAAAGAATGAATAAAGCATAGTATATCCACACAGTGAAATACTATATATAGCTGTAAAAAAGAATGAGGAATATCTTTAATGAACTTACATGGAGTGATATCCAAGATATTAAGTACAACAAGCTGGGCACAGAAGAATACATCTAGTGAAGTATGTTTTATATTAGGAAAAGGGGAAATAAGAACATACACATACACATCACATATACACATAGAATTAATCTGCTTATTATTGCAAAAAGAAACACAGGAAGGGTACCTCAGAAATGAAACTGATTGTCTTCAGGGGATGAGTAAAAATAGGAGAGAAAGGACAGGGAAGTAGATGGGACTTCGGAGTACACTTTTCTATATTTTTGAGCTTTGAAGCACGTTAATGTTTTATTATTAACGTGTAAAGTTAGTTCCACAATGAGGAAGCAAAAGCCAAACACTGAATACTAACATAAATAAATGAAACTAAATAGCAAATTGATAAGATAACCACCCAGAAGATAATAAAAAAAATTAATCCAAATAATTTTTGAACTCAGTATTCTAACTGTACACCCTTGGTGGGAAATATTCTAAGGATAAAAAGAATTATAAAGAAATTTTAAACATTATTTAATAGATTTAGTGTTGATAGTGGTATTCATGTAGCCATTCTGAAACTATTTTTGTGTACTGTGCAAATGTATAAATATAGTGATGTTACAGGTAACCAGGTTTCTCAATGTTGGGAGAAGGCAGATACAAATACAAAATAACGGAAAGAAAGAACTTGTATTGTTTAACTGGAATTAGAGGAATCAGTATCAAATGGAGATATATATGTGTGTGTGTGTGTGTGTGTGTGTGTGTGTGTGTGTGTGTGTGTGCGCGCGCGTGTGTGTATATACACATACATATATATGTGTATGTGTATATACACACACACACACGCACACACACACACACGCTCACACATATACATATAAACATCCTTAGCTCTGTTCACTTAAAAGGGCCTAGAAGCAAATGACATACCTGTAGCTATGAACCTATCTTATATCCAGATACTAGTATATAAATGCCATTACCCACTAAAAGGAACCAGAGAGCTCCTTGAAGTAATGGATAATTTCAGGGCGGAGGTAGGCAAAGTAAAAGAAAATCACAGAACACCTTATTGTGCCAGAAAGTATGGAAGTGCTCAAAAACAGATGGGGAAATACTGAAAGGACAGAGGAACAGCTTGAAGGGGCTCCAATTGGCCAAATCCGGGATAATTTGGTTATCAAATGGAATAATGACAGAAATGGATAATACAATGATTTTTTTAAAAAAAGGAACCCATTACTCCATACTGATATAAACAAACGGAGTAGGAAGAATAGGGAAAGGGCATCTCTTCTTTATAAAAGAATACACACTACTAAACAAAGAAGGAATTTTAGAAATAGAAAATCTCTTTTTTAAACTACCAAATAGTGAGTTCCAACAAGCTCAAAGGATGCTAAAACCACTGGGTGAATGACTGTGGGAAAGCAGAACTACCAACATCTCAAGGCATTTGCTGGCAGATCACTTATTAATTACAAAGGGGAAAATGAGCCTTCAGAGTGGAGACATCTGGCAGATACAACCTTAACCAAACAACTAAACTTAATATCACCGAGCATAACACAAACTGATACCATGTGCTCCTGATGTGATGCACTGAGAAAGACATCATCCATGTAGTATTCTTGCCAAAGATGTTTAACTTGAATCTAACCATGAGGAAACAATCAGAGCCAAATTGAGGGCCATTAGCTGGCCCAGAGTTTTAAAAAATGCCAATGTCAGAGAACAGACTTGTGGTTGTCGGGGGGTGGGGGGGTGGGGGGAAGGGTTGGATTGGGAGGCTGGGGTTAGCAGATGCAAACTATTATATATAGAAGGGATAAACAACAAGGTCCCACTGTACAGCACAGGGAACTATATTCAATATCCTGTAATAACCCATAATGTAAAAGAATATGGTAAAGAATATATACATATATATAAAAAACTGAATCAATTTGCTGTACATCAGAAATTAACACAACATTGTAAATCAACTATACTTCAATTGACAAAGAAAGCCCATGTCAAAAAAGACAAAAAAGCCTAGAAAACTGTTCTAGATTAAAAGAGACTAAAGAACCATGACAAGTAGGTGCAATGCATGATCCCTGAGGGAAGAGAACAACCAGCTATCAAGAATATTATTGGGACAATGGGAACTCTGAATATAGACTGTACATTAGATACTAGGACTGTATTAAAGCTAAATTTCCTGAGCATGATAATTATATTGTAGTTATGGAAGACAATGCCCTTGTTCTTAGGAAGTACATAATGAAGTATTTAGGGATAAAGTGTCAATGATTTCTGTAATTTTTAAATGGTTCAGGAAAAAACATTATATCTGTGTGTGCGTGCATGCAAGAAATAATGCAAAAGTAGCAAAATGTTAACAATTGGTGAATCTCAATAAAACTGTATATGGGTATTCATTGTACTATTTTTGCCACTTTTCTATAGGCTTGAAATTTGCAAAATAAAAAATTGGGGAAAGATGCTTTTAAAAAAAGGTAACTACGGAGTAAATTAAACAAATCCAGCATCCTTTACTCTTTAACTAGCATAAAGTTTCTCACTAAAAAATGACTACTTGCACAACTTATCTATGAATTCCATAATACCCTACACTATAACACAAAGTTTATGCATTCTTAAAATCATTAAAAAAAATCGTAAGTTAATTCTCCAAGTCCACATTTCTTATCATAGCACTAGAATCACCAAGTCACTAACCATGGTGAGCCCCTATGTTTGGAACTCACTGAATAATAGTTTCTTTGATGCTTCCCTAGATCCCAAACTTTTGGTCTGTGAAAGTCAGAGACTTTAAGGCACCCATTTGAGTTTTGCTCAGCTGTTTTTAGGGAGTTCAAAGCCTATAATCATCCCTTGGATGGAGGGGAGCTTGGCACTGCCTACCCCTCCCAACACTGTAATGTGGGTTATGTCAATTTACAGTGAGCAGCCTCAGCCTGCTTAAGGTACCCAGGAGACAGCGTCAGCCCTGTGGTCCTGCTGTGCAGGTTTGGAAACCCTGCCTCCTGCCTTCCTGAATCCCTGCAAAGCTAACTGAAAAAGAGAATTAGGATGCAGTTTCTCTGAGTCAAATCGTGTGGCCAGAGCAATACTTTTAATTCAAAATAAGGCAAGGGCAGTTCTCCCTAGAAGACACATGTCTTCAGCCTTTCGGTGGAATCCAAACTTATTTTTTCCATTATGGTAGGAAGAGAAAGAGAGTCTTGGCCAAACCTATTAACAGAGAGTTACAGGAAGGAAAGACAGAGGTTCCTGAGTGAAATGAAATTTGATACTTACCTAACGCAGACCTGGGTATGCTAGTATCCCCTTTGTCAGTCAGTGAGGTGCTATCATCTCTGGAGGGTATAGGCACTGAACCCTAAAAATTGGAAGAGTCGGGGGATTTAGGAAGATACAGGAACCATGATCACAATGGCAAGGACTTGGAACATTCTTGCACAACTTGATATTAAAATTATCACACTTATGCCTCAGATATAAAAAGAAAATGCAGTTGGCATAAACATCTATACAAGTCTATGGTTCTTACTTGATCAGTCTGCTCTGCAAGATGGGGACTGACAGAGGTAACTTCAGCTGGTTGGTTAGAGATGAGTGCCTGGGACGTCATGAAATCTTTCCCTCCTAAATACTGGCGCAGGGCCTGTAATTCTGAATTTCTTTCCATTAGGGCCTGTACCATCTTTTCTGCAGCAGCCTAGTAAGGAAAACACACATAACATTAGAGAGATATTCTAATAAAAAAAATTTGTGTTCTGATGTCATTGTTAAAAGCCAACCATTTAAGAAAAGCCAGTGGGGCCCTAAGAAATAGTTTCCTTGCTTTTATTTTATAGGAAAAACCATAGTCAATGAGCGGAAAGAAAGTCTCTCATAGGCACAATATTGGAAAAACGGAATATAAAAACACATCTGTCACAGATAAAATAATCTAAACTTGTTCTGCTAGAACTATCAGGCTAAGGTATTAAGATTCTGGTTTGAATTGGGTAACATATGTCTTTCTTTACTCATGTGCCTTTGGCCTGAATGGTCTTTGCCCAAACATTTGTTTGGTACACTCCCTTAAGGTCTTTGCCAAATGTCAACTTTATCAGATTGGCCTAGTCTGCGTTTCCTATCTAAAACAGCAATCTCATCTCTACTCCTAATTCTCCCGTCATGCTAAATTCTTTTTACAATGCACTTACCGGTAATCAATATATCTATTTATTGTCTCTCTCTCTCTCCCCAGCCCCCCGCCCTGCCCCAACTGGATGTAAGTTTTCTGAGGGCAAGTACTATGTTTTGTTCAGTGCTGAATCCCAAGCACCCAGAACAATGTCTGGCACATAGTAGGCACTCAATTCACAGGTACTCGAGACCTATTTATTGAATGAATCAATTACACAGAAACATTTTTATCAGACCACATGATCAGGAGAATCTGAAACTCAGAATCACCAAACCCAGTTTATTTCATTTCAAATCCCACAGTTTTCTAAGACACATGATGGTACAATAAGGAAGAAATTTAGAACAAACAAATGCTACCAAAGTCTGCATTTAATCAGAAAATCTAGAAATAATAAACTAAGACTAAAAGAGGGTATAAGATGATGAATATATTAGCTATATTATAGCATCGACTGTCTCTGGGAGAATTACTACTATTTTAAATAAGAAGCTGAGCTCTTGTCATAACTTCTAAGGGAAATAAAAGAATAACCTTCCAGTTTTAGTATGTAAAATTCAGACTCTTCAGGGATTTGGACATAACCATCTTAGAGGTAACAGTACATTATTAATTTGCCCTAATAAAAATCTCTGTGAAATTATGAGAAGAAACAGAGTGAATAATACACAAGACATCTTGTGCCCTATATATGATCTATCTGGCTTGGTACTCTTTTTCTAGCAGTGCTGCTTTTAGCACTGCTCCTCCAAGTGTGGCTCATGGACCAGCGGCATCACCATCACCTGGAAGCTTATAAGAAATGCAAATTCTTGAGGCTACGCTTTTAAAAAGCTATTCAAGGGATTTTTCTGCATATAAAATTCGAGAAGCAGATTTAGAAGAATACAATCATTACACTTTTTCTTGCGTTGAAAATCTTTTGTGATCTCAGGCATCTCCTAGATTCCATTATTTTACTACCAGCAGTATATTAAGTGTTATAAGGCTAATTCTTTCAAATTACAAAGGGGTGAAAAAGAAAACTCAAAGACTTGTTAGCCTCTTGCCAAAGACTTAAATAATTCACAATGATCTTGTTAGGTCTATTCCAGAAGCAATTTCTGCAGCACATGGCAGCATGTATCTAACAAAATGTGTATTTACTGCAGTGGGCCTAAGAATTGGATGAGTGGAATATAACCATCCCATAATATAAGGAAGCATTAGAGAATATTATTGTCAAATAACATAGGCAAATGATAAGAATCTAGTTCCCTCTGAGAACTGACTAGGGAGAATTCGGAGTGACTGGTCCCTGAAATGCAGCACAAGTCAACTATACCAGACTTTCTCTAGCCTTTAGGAGAAAGATACGTGAAAAGGAGGGTAAGTTAAGAATTTACTTTTGAAATATTTGTGTACCATTATTTTGAAATTACTATATGCCATATTACTATGAGATTGTTTATTCTCATCATGGCCTTTGAAAAAACACAAACTTTTTTTTCTCTCTTAAAATAACTCAGATTTTACATGAATTAAGAGAAAATATGGAAAGTATAAGTTTTCCCATACCCTGGCTAGAAACAAAATATCACTCAAGTCTTGATCAGTTAGAATCAAAATCAAAACACTCCAGAACCCTATATTCCTTTCTGTCAAAATTATCAGAACATTAAGGAAAAGAAAATGTACATAATGAATTTAATGAGTGGGGACATGTATTATTTAGGTACCCTCCAAATGCAAAGTGTTCTAGAAATATTTCATACTCTGATGACTGATGTAAAACTGTAGTCTAGTTAATAGGCTGAAGGAGAAGAACTAACAGAATGGACTGTAAAATGACGTAAATTTTACACTTTATAAAGTTCTAATGCTTCCTATAGTGCAGACTATAAACGCACTAAGTGGTACTCTTCTGGACTGGGCATTAGTCCTTACTTGGCTCTCCTGCTCCCTGCTGCTCATGGACTGAAGCAGGCCCTGAATCTCCATTTCATATTCCACCACTTGTTTGTTTCGATCACTTAGAAGGTCCTGCAGCATCCTTTCCTTTCGCTGTAGACGCTGGCACAGCTCCTCAGCTATCTCACTCTGTCCTGGTCCAAGTTTGCAGAGCAATGTTGCACTAAGATCCTAATACAGGAGAGACAGTGTAAGTTTTGGAGGAAAGAATTCCATCTACTGTATATCAAAGGGCTTAAAAGAATCTATCATAGAAGAGAGAGCAAGTATGATGTTTTATTCATTTTTGTTCCCGCAGATCCAGCATAGGCCTGGCACATAAAAGACTGTCAATACATGCTCAGTGAATGAACACTAACAATACAGAAAAAAATACTTAGAATGGCAACTTACATATTGTTTTCTAAAATAAGTCCTTGCCCTATAATGCTCTGGGCACATAATAACGTTAGGTGCGGATAAATGGGCACTCGGTTCATTTATCTCATTTATCTACTCCCGTTTGACTTTATAGGGGGAACACGAAATGATCAGCTGAAAAAAATAACAAGCACTGTATTTATTAGCATGGTGATGAAGCTGCTAGTTCTACACTGGAGGTAATACATGGGGGTTAAAACTGTGGAGCCAGATCGCCTGGGGTGCACACTGGCTCTGCCACTTATTAGCTATGTCACTTTGGACAAGTTGCTTCACTTCAGAAGTCTGTTTCCTTGTCTGTCAAAGAGGAATAATAGTATGTACCTCATAGATTTGCGAGGATTCAATGAATTGACATCCATTAAGCTCTTAAGAAAGTGCATGACGCAGCATGAGCACCATAACAAAGGTTAGCTATTGTACTGTAGGTACATTTTCTAGATCTCATTAATTCTCACATAACTTCTTTGAGAAAGATAATTGTCCCCTTGAGTTTATAGGTATAGGAAAAAGAAGTCCCAGTGAAAGCCAGTGACCTGCCCAGAGACAGGATGGAATTAAAGACTTGGGTCGCCGGCCTCTCAGACCTCAAGAGTCCTAATGCAAGACTGAGATTATGGCATCACTAAACCAGCTGCCCTTAAGTTAACTAAATTCTTGCCTCCACTTCTTTGTTCCTGTCATGCAGAGATGTCTGTAGCTGCTGAATGATACTTTCTTGCTCCTTCTGCCAATGGCTAAATTTCGTTTCCATTTCTTCTTTCAGCCATTGGAGGTTTTGACAGCTGGCAGACAACTGTTCCACTTCCAGGCCTTTGGCCCTCAGGAGACTCTCCATACACTACAGTCACAAAGAAAGCAGCCGTTAAGTCAAAGGGCCACCCCACACTCCTCAGCATAAACAGGAAACCTGATCCAACTTTACATTATCTCCTAAGTTATCTATCAATTTCTTTTGCAAAAGGAAAAAACGTAGTATCTAATCTAACAATGCCATACTAGTCTATTTGTTGCTTTTAGAAACTCTCATCTGGTCTGTAGAGAGATAAGTATAATGTATGTGTTAAATGAAGTACTTTGGAGGAAGTGAAGAACTTCAAGAAGTGTCAGATGGTTAGATATTTAAGCTCTAAAATAAATATACAAAAATAGCCCAGAGTAAATATTAATAAGAAAAACAAGTGTTCTGATTGTGGCTGTACACAGACATGTTAATAAGAAATATTAATGAGAAAAATACAATATAATAGCTGCATCTGAGCAACGTTTATATAAAAGTATATAAATATTAGCAAGGATTAGAAATAAATTAGAACTATGTATAAAAATCCATATTCACTGCCCTCTCCCACAAAGTTCACAGTAGAAGTGCTAAAACTTCTCACTCGCTTATGTATAACGACAGAACTAATGACCGCTATTTTTGTTTGCTTTTGTATATATATTTTTTAATAAAGCAAATATCCTGGTTTTCAGAAAATGATGGAAGGGGTGATGTTTCAGGTTTAGAATCCAAGTGGGAGAGGGATACCAAGTCGTGACAGATTTTGCTCTTACCTGCATGGTAGCTTCATTGGAGGAGAGGATACCGCGCAATCTCTCTAAGTCATGATCTCGCTCTCTCACGGCAAGACAAAGTTGACGCAGTTCTTTTTCTTTTTCTTCTAGACTGGAGAACTTTTCGTCTATAGCCCGCTGCAAGCAAAGTCAGCATCCCAAAGCTCCACAAGAGTCACTATTCTGATCACTCTTATTCAACAAGATTCCAAAGATAAAGGAATGGAAAACCAACTCCCAAAAGCAGCAAATTAAGTAAATACATTTCTGAAGTCCCCCTGTGGATGAAATAATCCACAGCATCATAAGCAAAATTATGGTACATACCTCTAGAGCAACATCTCTATCTTGTATTCTTTGCCGAAGCTTCTCAAGCAACATTTCATTTGCTTCAAGGGTTTTGTCCGAGTTATTTCGATACTGCAGGAGCTCCCGAAATTCCTAATGAGACCAAAAAATATTTTCCTTTATTCATTTATTCAGTATTAACTGAATTTCCACACTTTGTCAAGGAATTTGTGAGTGATTCGGGATAAAAAACAAAATGTGATCACTCTCAAGGGGAACACAGTTTAGCAGAGATGACAGACATACAGAATGTCAACTATTCTGCATCACATATACGCAGGTGTATACATATACGCATGTAGCAAGCTACTAGGGGAACATGGGCTGCATTGCCTAACTCTGCCTGAAGGTGTCACTAAAGTTCTCACAAAAGAGGTTACATTTGCTCTGAGTCTTAAAGGACTAGGAGTTTCCCAAGAGGCTGTGGGGTATCTCTATCAGAGAAAAAAACTGGCACAACGTATGTATACCATGAAAAAATTATATGCTCAGCGAAATATAAGGGATCTGGTGTGACTAAAGCTTAGAGTAGGTGGTAGAACTGATCAGTCTCTTCTTTGGTGCTCCATTTTTTCCTATAACTTTCATTCATCATCTATATAACTCTGGAAATTTCTATACAGAGGTCTTCAGTGGGAGCAGTGGACATATCTTCTCTTCATTTTCCTCATACCTAGCCTAGTATCTAACTCACAGAGGTGCTTAATAACTATTTGCTGAATATTTATTGCTTAACTGTTTCAGGTCTGTATTTCTTGTTTCCTACACTTGCTGGTTAGCATCTTGGTTGACGGATTGTACTTTCTATTTCTTCTGAATCCTCCTGATTCCCACCTCTTAATGTTCTACATGTAGCAGGTACTCAACACAGGTGGACTAATGTTTTGAGATGATATGAACATAAATTCCCGAGCTCTAGGAACCCAGTTGTACTTGAAATCATTCTGTGGACTCACCTGAAGCAGCTGCTCTTTGTGACTCAGACTGTGGTTGAGCTGCTGGATGTGTTGCTCGTGGGTGCGAATCTCATTGTATTTTTCAGCCTCCAGGGTATGAAACTGTTGGCCCTTACTCTGCAATTCTCCTTGTAGCTGCTGCAAGGCTTTTCGCAATTCCTGAATTAAACAGATTCCCTTTTCAAACAATCTAAAATTTTCACAGGGTCATTAGATATGGAGGCCTTAAAACTTTCAAAGCACAGAGAACAAAAAATAAAGTAGCAAAAAGTGCCATTCTTAAAATTACTCTAGAGATACTACTACACATGAGTCAGATATGATGTGGGAAATCATGGGAACCGTGGATGGGCGTAGGATGTAAATTTGATATTACAGTTCAATACTTATTTTTGGCTTAAAAATGATACATCTATATAAGTACTAAGTGGGACTCTGTTCTACCATAAACCTGGATCCTTTACTTTACAGTAAGCTCAAGGATACAACATTCCTACCTATCCTTTTAAATCTTAAAAAAAAAAAAAAAGATGGCATTTGCTCTAAGCGAACAAGAAACCATTTAAGAATTATGTGTTTTAATTTTAAAAAACATACATGACTAATTGTGCACGCCATTCCTCTGACTTGGTTGGTCTTCCCACTTTTCTGTCTCGCTGACTCTTACCCACCCTTCAAGAATAATCTCACATATCTCCTCCTTTGTGAAGCTTTCCTGATTCCCTTCCCCGGTCCCTTGTATATATTCCTACAGGACCCCTATATGCCTCTTCCACAGTATTTACCACATTGAAATACTGTTTACGTGACTGTCTTTCATACGATATTACAAGTAACTTAAGAGGAATAGAGCCTGTGATATTCACCCTTGTATTTCCAGAACACAGCCCCAATACCTGGCACATGGTATAAGGGCAACAAATGTTGAGCTGAATTACTTAGATTAAGTAAGTGACTCAAGGGTTCAACACAAGCTATCCTTATAAAAAGTTACTATCAGGGCAAAGTCTGCATTTACACAGTGCCACAAAATGATTAATGATTTACTTGGTTATGTTTCCAAGAAGCCTCTTTCTGCTGTTCTCTCTCCTGTGCTGCAGCCTCTACAAATTGCACACATCGTCTGGCATCAGCCAGCTGCCGTTCTTTTTGTCGTACCACCCTCTGGAGCTTCTGTATTTCAAGCTGGCTGCAGAATAAAGCGCTCTGAAGGTCAAGCAGAGCCACCTGTTGCTGAGCTGGGGAAGTACCCTCTGAGTTCTGAAAGGAGAGTGAGAATCATCATCACAAGGAGGGCAAGCACTGAGCAGCCGACAAGAACAACAAGATCAACACTGTGGCTGCGAGTGGCACATGCTCAAGTGATGCCTCCTGTCCCAGGTGACCCTCACATACATGAAGTTGTCCAAGTTGACTTTGGTGCAGCATTTCTCGAAGCTTTACCATTGTGTCGTTTTGACCTTCGATCACCTGGTACAACTCCTCGGTCTGAAAACAAAGACAGGGAGTACCAAAAATGTTAGCGAGCTAAATATAAATTCCGTTATCTCGCCTGTACAGATTTTGGAAGCAGGACTATTCCAAAATTCCAATTTAGATGACACTACAGTTTCTCTAGGCTAAGATCTGTTAGTCTGACAATATCCAATTCAACAAATTATAGAATACTTGTCTACTTTGATGGGAAAAATTGTTTCCTCATGGGTCCTTGACTGCCAAATATTTTACCTCATTTTCCCTGCTTTTCAGAGTTTCCTTGAGGTTTTGAATTGTACCATCTTGCTTCTGAGACGACTCCTGGGCGGACTTTAGTTCACAGCTCATTTCATTCAGTTTTTCTTGAAGAATCTGAATTCACCAAAGAAAAACAGTTTGGTAGGTCAATGATTTCTTTTAACCTCAAATGCAACCATGAAGTCCTTCCTCAAATCTAGGTTTAAAGGATTTCTTAGGGAATATTACCTTATTAATTTTTCCCCACATAGCATAACCATTAAAGTCCTAAGTCAATCAGCAACAGAAAGTAGCAGGACATGTGAAATACTTCTTTTAATACTCAATTGCTTCAATTCTCATGCACTGTGCTTTCTCTATGACGGCAGCCATACTGGGGGTACTGGTCCACATGAGTCACTGTGGACCTTTTACACGAAGACCAAGGAGCTTCTGCTATCTACTACAGGACAGGACACAAGGGTACACAAAGCCAGGAGCACAGCATCCCAAATTGTGGGAATTTTCTTCTAAGCAGATGTTAAAACCCATGGGCTCTACAGGGGTAAGAAGTTAAACCAAAATCAAAAGCATGAACCTCTTGTCTCAGTGCCTTATACAGTTGAAAACTGCACTCATGTTTTATTATCAGACCTAAAAGGCACCAGAAATTCTGATCTGTGCAGAACAGGCTAAAATCTTGATGAGAGATACAGGAAAGAACTACACTTTTAAGAACATATTCCACAGAGCACCAGGCATACACAGTACCCATCTCCCAGGTCCTACTCGGAGAGGTTAACGCAGACCCAGCTAGAGCCAGTCACGTTCTCAAAAAACCCTGTGATCTCCGATACCTTGTTGGTGGCCTCTGTTTGCTGGATTTTTTCCTGGAGTTCTGTCAAATGGGAATCAGATACAGCCTGCTGAGTTGTACCGGTCTCACCTGAATTCAGCTTTGGTTGTCTGAGTAACTCTTCGGTCGTGGGCTAGGAAGAAGCAGTGAGACGATTAAGTTAAGCGTAGCCAACAATAAAGTTTATCTTCAAATGTCTTTGGCATCTTTTGCCAGAGACTTAGAAAACCAGCCTTGCTGAATGGCTTATCAGTAATTCCTGAAGCCAGTCCTGTTCCGCATTCTGAGTACTGATTCACTTCCTCTCTAGCTCCCCTCCCCACCTTTCTCTTTCTCTATTCAGTTAAAGCAAGTAATTCAGAGATTAAAAAGAAGAGAGGATTTTTTTAAATGCTTATGATGACCAAATATTTGCTTTATCCTATTTTCAATCAGGGAATTCAAAAGGTCAAACTCACACCATCCCTAAGGGAGAAAAAGTTATAGTTCAACTATCTTTCTTACAACATGCCTATTCACATTATTGGAAAAATGGGTAGATTTCAAATATGGACCATATATTAGATAATAGTATTTAATCAATACTAAATTTCCTAACTTTGGTAACTGTACTGTAGTTATGTAAGAGATGTCCTTGTCTTTAGGAAATACATGCTTATTGAGCGTAAAGATGCATAATATCTGCAACTAATTCTCAAATAACTCAGGAATAAAAAAAAAATGTGTCTATAAACAGTGAGAGTGATAAAGCAAACGTAGCAACATATAGCAACTGGTGAATCTGTGAGTTCTTTGTACTTCTCTTATGACTTCTCTAACTTTGAAATTATTTCAAAATAAAAAGTAACAAAAATTAAAATAAATTTTAAAATCCATAGGGTCTGGGAAGGAGGTATGTTTTATAGGAATATCGATTCACCCAAAAGATTCAGGTGAAAAAAAATCTATTTATATTTGGGATGATCAGACTAAGATAAACTTACTGAACTGTACCTAATATTCATTATGAGCTAAGATACAAAAATAAAACTTTAGCAATTCACTATGGCATTAAATTCCATCTCTTCTCTCCCTGCCTATCCCCCCTCCCTTTCTCCTGCACTCCCATTAGGGAAAATACAAATCCATTAGGAAGAGAAAAAAGGCAGCTATATTCATTTTTTCTTTACCTCACATGTTTAAGCTCTGATTACCACCTTCTAGGCAGTGGGGTTTCAGCTTACCTTAAACCCCTTCCTGACAGCAACTGACTGGAAGTATAAAGATTTCAGAAGAAAAATCTTTTCTATTCTTCCAGGGCTGTTCATCATTTTTTAAAACATCTATGAAGTACCCCCTAATATGCAAAGCACTGTCGGATTTGGAGTGGGGAGCTAAATGATAAAAGAACAAGGAAATACACTAAATATGAGCTAGTGACAAGCCCTATGCTATAAAATAGGAAAGCATGACAAAGTTGTTAAGTTACTTTAAAGTGGTTGATGAGTGGAAGGTCTCTATCAGGCAGCGTTTAAATTAAGATCTACATGACAAAGAACCAGCTCTGCAAAATAAGAATAATCTTATTGAGAAGAATAATCCAGGCAGAGGATCAACTAACGGAAAAGACCTCGGGTAGATATGCCCCTGGGAAAGAGAAAAGCCTACGTGGTTAGAGGAGCACTTTCCAAGAGAAATATAATATGAGCCACATATGTAATTTAAAATTTTCTAGTATCTTCATTGACTAAAGTAAAAATAAATAGGTAAACTTAATTTTAATAAAACATTTTCTTTGACCCAATATATTATACCTAAAATATTATCATAAGCATGTATTCAATATAGAAATTATCAAGATACTTTACATTCTTTCCATAATAAGTCTTTAAAATTAAGGTTATACTTCACACTCACAGCATATCTCATTTCGGACTAGCCACATTTCAAGTGCTCAGTAGGCACACAGGGCTAGTGGCGGCCTTTCTGGAAAGCACAGGGCTAGAGCATACTGGGCAAAGTGGATGGTAATACACGATGAGGTGGAAAGGCAGGGAGGGGCCAGATCTGGTGTACAGAACCTACATCGGAGGTAATGAAGCTGGATTTCATTCTCATTGAAATGAGAATGGACTGCAGGGTTTTTAACGGAAAAGTAATCAATCATATTTAAATTTTAAATAGCTGCTCTGTGATGAATAGATTGTTGGGAGCACCAATAGGAATAGGAAGACCAGCTAGGAGGCTGCTGCAGGGGAGAGATAATAGT
Organism: Aethalodelphis obliquidens; assembly: GCF_003676395.1. Taxonomy (NCBI): domain Eukaryota; kingdom Metazoa; phylum Chordata; class Mammalia; order Artiodactyla; family Delphinidae; genus Aethalodelphis; species Aethalodelphis obliquidens. The sequence continues at coordinate 8,090,219 of NW_020838014.1, read as the reverse complement.
GGCTTGGATTATAGTGGTAGTAATGGAGGGAGAGAGAAATGGATAGATTTGGATATGTTTTGAAGGTAGAGTCAACAGGACTGGATGGTGAGACAGGGAGAAAGAGAAAAGTAGCAAGGATAATGACTCCTAGAAAAAATTGAGATATTTGTTGTTGTGGGTATAACAGGGAGCCTTGCACTGAAGCGATGTGAATTATGTCACACCATGGGAGAGGTAACTATTTTAATAGATATTTACAACAATTCTGACTGATAAATAATTTTATCATTTATTTAATGATAAAACATTCTCTACCAAACTTGCCTTCTTACTTCCTCAGTGTAAAACAAATTTCCAACAACATCTATTACAAGATATTTTTCAAATTTAAACTATAACAAGCAGAATTAAATAGCTTCAAGTTTTAAATGGTCATATTTAATCACTTTAAACCAAAGAATCTTAGAGCTGTGAAGGACACTTTATAAATTAGCCATCTGGTCCAATCCTATCTTACATTTGAGGAAATGGAGACTTAGATAAGTAATTTGTCCAAAGTTACACTGGAAATCAGGAAAAGGATCCAATTAAACCAAATGCAGTTAAGTTGGTAACTTCCTTTTCATCTTTATAAACCCATTGCCTACCATAATGCCCAGAATATTGTACGGACCAAAAGTTTTTGTTTAATAAAGTAAACAGAACAATAAAAACAAAAGCAAATTAACAAAAATAGGCCTGTCTCCTAATTCCCAGACCATTGCTCTAATCTCTCAGTGGTTCTCTTAGAAAAAGACCAGATAAATAGATAAAAAGGTAGATGTTTAATTTATGCATTTCAACATCAACTTTAAATCCAAAGGATGCCACAGAAAAGTACATAATGAGTCTGGATCTCATCTGAACCCATCCTGGCACGAATCATCACAGGAAACCCCTAATTTGGTAAATGTAATGTATTGACCTAAAGGCTAGAAGATGTTTGTTTCTTCTTTATTCATCATATTTTATTATTTTAAATCTCAGGAAAAAAAATTTCCTTTCAGATAAGTCTGCCAAAAGAGTACCTAGCAAAGTCCCACTGAGTAAACAGCTCATAATGAATCTTGTGAAATATCAAGTACATAAACCAACCACTCCTATGAAGATTTTGTAGAGCCTGAAATCGGTAATACTTGATTTGGTTGAATCAGTGTTAATCTCCATGCTATCAGTTACTAAGATCATGTTGTAATCATAATATAATTTTAAATTCAGTTGCTTTTGACTCAGGACAAATGCTTTTCAGCATCAGAAAAGAGAATTGCTTCCAGGCCTAAGGTTGCATAAAATAAGACCTTTAGGCTAAAAGGCAGTTATTTAGATCTTCTGGATTAACAGCAGTTTTCTTGACACTTTCATAGTCATAATAGAAAGTCACAGGGCTCAAACTACTATAATTTTCTATCCTATTGTTAGCAATAGGGGATACACAAGAACTATCAACTAGCATAAAATTAAAGGCCTAATCTTTCACCAGCATCTAATGCTTACCCCTTCCAAAGGGCCTGATCTGGGTTACATAGCTAAGCTATAGAGAGGGATAAATTTATCATAGCCATACAAGAGCAGACTCTGGCATTGCAAGGCTTGAAGCAAAGGTCTCTTACTCTCTGAATTTAGATAGAAAAGAAAAGTGCACGTGAACCAGAGCTGAATTAATGTTTACCAAGGGACCACACCCCTTCTATGACAGCTTTTCTATTGTAGTTCAGGGCCAGACAATAAAGAAGGAAATTATCAGCTAGAATAAAGCTTCAAACCTTTCTTTAGATATTTGACAACCTTGGGTCTTCAGACATAAATTCTGTAGGAGGCAAATAAATCAGTTTGCATAATGTCAGAAAATTAGTAAGCAGGAGAACTACACTGTTGCAGTTTTTCTTTAATATAAGAAAGAAAGAAGGAAAGAGAGAAAGAAAAAGAAGAAAAGCAACCAGGAGGCATTCTGATGGTGATATTTAACAGTAACCAGATTAAACAAAGGAATCAAAATGACCTTACAGAACAATCCCGCTCTTAGGAGAAGAGCTTTTCTTCATATTTGTAGCAGAATTTAGCTAAAGGAAATTGTTTTTTCTTTCAAGTTTTTTCTTTCTACAAACTAAAAAGAGAACTATCAAAAACAATTTACACTTATTTCTATTCTATCCACATTTGTTCAGAAACAGACAAAAATCAGTCTGCCTTTGTCCCACTTAGATCTGCTTTTGCCATAAAGCACAACAGGCCTTAAGGTGCTTAAAAGTCAAGACTTAAACAGTAGATCCAGAATCCAAAACATACATTTTATCTACAAACACTTTGAGCCCAATTAATCTATTTCCTTCCACATTCTTAATTATTGGAGAAAACAGCACAACAATCAAATGCCATGATTCTTCAAGCTGAATGTTTTCTTCCTCCTCTCAATGTTTTATTATTCTACAAACAGTAAAGGCGGTAAGTCAGGTTACAGCAGAAAGGTCAAACACTGCTGTGTTAAAGGTCTGTATTTTTCTGATTCTAAATTTAGTGAAGAAAAGGGACTTGACCTAAAGGTACAGTTACCATATTTTAAATATGCTCATTAGGATGCCAGATTTCTTCACAGAATTCCTAAAGAATCCTCCTGCAATCCTTAGGGTATAGAAAGAAGGTCCTGCACTTAAAACAAGTATTTATTTAATTCAATGTACATAAGACAATGTGGTTTAATATACAGAATAAAAAGGTCTTGGCTGAGAATGGTTAGCAATCTTTGGCTCTGCCTGGGCTAAGTTATTTAAACCATGAGCTTTCCATACCTCTAAATTGAGAGACTGCGTGAGATGATCTTTAAGCTCCTTCCCAGCTCCAAAATTTTTTGAGCCCAGGCACCAAGAGAGTATTTTTAATTTAATATGGAGAAAAAACTCCTCTTGTTTTACCTGTAATTTTCTAAGTCTTCACCTTTCTACAATATTGGCCATATTTGAAAGGGGGGAAAAAAGGTTATTTCCCATCCAGCCTGTCCAAACTATTTTTAGATCCTAATATGAAAACACTATGTTTAATTTGTGACATCTATGTCTGCTCACAGAAATACTGTATTGTAAAGCCCAAATTTAGCTGTGAAGCTCAATGAAAGAAAAGGAAGCAAAAGAAAAGTACACAAGCGTTAGGCATACTAAACATTTTATACAAACGAAAACACGTTTTAAACTTTTGGATAGTCATATTTTTATGTAACACTTTAATATATGCTACTTCTGACAATTTTGTGCAAATTCAAAAATATTTCTCCCATTTCCTCTTTCTAATTGAGATGCAACTATTATACATAATAGAACTATTTTTTAAAAATTTCAAGTGACAATCAACAATTTCATTTAGAAACTCTAAGTTTCCCGGATGATGCTGACTGGTAGCAAGCTTTCCAAAAGTGCCTTCTAGATTGTACACCTTTGTAATGGTATCACTAGAGAATCTGTACCAAGTAGAACATGCCAGATGTTTCACAAAATTAATTGAACCTAGCATTTACTGTTGCTGTAGAAACAAAATAGCATCTGTCAGGTCCCTGTACTAGTAGCTGAATTTAAAAGGTTGGTATGAAATCAACTGGGCAGACATGAACAGCTCAGATTAAGATCAACTGTCATCTTCCAGTCATTAAGAAATTCATGAGTACAATGGATAAAACTCTCCTATCATCGGATAATGGATGAATCCCTACTTAATATCAAACTTCTTCAAACAGAGCTCAGTATACAAACTGGCTGTAAAGAGTTTTTGCCTTAACATTTTAAATGACGATACTTGACTGCCCAAGTCTGTTTTATGAGCGAGTCATCGTTAGTCCTCAAATGACCTCTTAATTTATTTTAAATATTGCCCAGATGTTACAATACTTTGGTGGATTAATAGGTTTTTCCCCAAACCTTTACCCTAAGCTCTAATCAGTTTGAGGCACACGTGCGATGAAAGGCTTAATGCTCTAGGGAGGGCTAAGTAGCAGAACTAACTCCCTTACAGAATAGGAAAAACATTCATAAATCTAAAAATGAAAATAAAAAAAGAAGGGGGTAGGGGATAGAACAAGGAAGTAAGAGGAAAGAGTTCTAGTGCCAGAAATAAGATTAAATGCTTTTTATAGGGTAAAGGTGAATTAGAAATCTTTCTCTTTTTGTCTTAAAAGGTGTGCAATTTTGATAATTAATGGGACAGCCAACAGATAATCTTATAAAGAGGATTGTGAAAAACAAATTATTTGAATCAATCACATTTACTAAAGGGGACACAAATGGGCTCAATGATTAATTTCCTCAAGTCTAGAATATTATTAACCTTCACCTAGACAGAAATCATGTGAAGCCTGAGGCCAGCTAACTTCAATCAGAAAGGCACTATGCAGCCATTTTGTATACCTGGACCCGAAGTGGCAAATAATCTTCACAGAGATCATCCCACAGCTCCTGGAGGTCTGAAATCTCCAAGGGATAACTCACGGATGTCTTGTAAAGGGGTTTCAAAGACCTGTTAAGGAAACCAGAACTAACTCCATCTGTCATGATATGGCCAGGCCTGGTTCCAGGTGGGCTGGATTTCACTGGAATAGGAAGCTTGCTCCCTCGGGGGCTCTGGATGGGCTTATAATCAAGACCTTTAATCATGCTAAGAGCTAGCTCCAGCTTGTGGTTACACATATGCTGTGGGGCCTGTTCATCTGAACAACAGTCACATTTTACAAGTTCCTTTGCACTTCTCTCAGGTTCCTCTTCCTTTTGCTGTGGAGGACTAGCCTGGACACTTGCATCCAAAGATTCCACAGAGGATCCCGGTGTCCCTTCTTCCATGCTTTCTCCATCTGGGGGTACCTTCACACTTGGTAAATCCGGTGGCCCAACCTCAGACAATGCTGGTTCTTCAGTGCAAATGCTGGTGGACCACCTGGTAGAAGGGCCATACGAGATACTTTTTGCCACTTTTCGAGGCACCTTACAAATGGCTTCATAGTCTGAATCAGCAACCCGCAAAGCTGCACAACCACGGCATCTCCTGGGTCGGTTTCCGGGGCCTTCCGAAGCATGACAGCTGTGTAGCTCCTGAGTCTGATCCTCATTTTCTACCCAGCACTCAAACCCTGAATAGGCAAAGTCCTCTTGGAGCAGTGCAGAGTATCTTACATCGGGTAAGCCGGAAATGTCAACCGTTCCATTCCCTGCCTTGGTCTCCGCGCCAGTGTCATCGTTATTCTTCCGATACATGCTAGCAATGCAGAACTTGAGGCGGTCCTTCTCCAGCAGCAGCTTCTGCAAGCGCTCGATAGAAAGGGCTTCGATCCGGGCAATGACGGTGTCGAATCTATAGATCCGATCAAGCATGAAAGCACACTTGCTGCAAGCAAACTCAGCTTTGCCATCCCGGGAGACATCCTTGCCCAGGACGTGCGACAGCAGAACCTGGAGGTTGAGCTTGGATGCCGTGTGGAAGATCCAGCGCCGCTGGTTTCCGCACAGCTCCCGGGCACAGATCCTGCAAATCTCCTTCATCTTCCCTCCTGCGGTTGCCGAGCTTCCCTGATGCGGCTGCTGCTCGTTGATCACTCACTAGCGCTTGGTTGCGTCCCGTCTCCCGCCCCGGTGGCCTCCGATCGGCATGGCACAGCCCGATGGGGTCCCCACTCTGCAGAGGCGCTTCGCTGCCACCCGCGCGCGGGCTCTGGGTACCAGAGTGGTCAGCCCCGCCCCTCGGGGAGGGGGCGGGCGAGGAAACACTTCGGGGGCGGGATGCTGAGTGACATCAGCGCAGGCCGCGCTGAGAACCTGCCATGTCTCCTCCAGCTGTCTCTCCCACCAGCCGTGGTGTCCTCAATGTCCTCCCTTTCAGCTGGCTGGGTTCGCGGTCCACAAGCGGCCGCCCGCGGCTGACGCAAAAACTCAGAGATTGAGGATCAGATTTCAAGATGGCGCCAGAGGCTCGGCGCCTGCGGCCTCCGGCAAACTCCTCTGGGAGCCGTAGTCCAGGAGGCCGGCTCCTCGTTCTGCGCATGCGGGGTGGCGAGCGCGTCCCCTCGCCCCCAAACGACTTTAGTGCTGCTCGCGGTAGAGCACAGACCTGGCTAGCAGTGAGTACCGGAGTGGAGAGCAGGACGGATGCCGACCTCTGCTAGGCCACTTTTATCTGCTAAAATTTCACCCCCAAAGCGCACTAGTTCCCTCACGGATCCTCCCTTCCGCCCTTGCGGGATGTCCCAAGGCTCTGCTTGGGGAGGAGAAAGCCGAATCCCCTCCCCCTCTCTCCACGGGTAGTGCCACGTACTCTGGATGGAGCAGCCTGGCAGCGCCACTAGGTACCGCTGCGCGCCGCCTCCCTCCCTCCTGCAGCACCCCCCTTCCTCTCCCTACCCAGTCCGGTGCCTGGATTAAAAGGCCCCGGGTCTTCACAAGCGGCCGGGGAGAATGGGTTGATAAACCGGAGGTGGCAGGTAGGGCGGATTTTAGGAGGCTCAGTTCAACCTCCCCCTCGACTGTTGGGAGCACCTAGAAAAGAGGACAAGTGTTTCTCTCCTCGTGATGTTGCGGTTGAGTTTAGCAGTCCTGGATGATTTGCCCTTTTTTAGAAAAGAAATCGAGAGAGGGCACAAAGCAGTCACCTGAGAAGGAGTCCAACAAAAGCCACATGAATGCAGCTGGTTAACCAAGATTTTGATGATAACAGAGAAAATGAGCTTTTTCAAGAATACAGACACCTGAGAGTAGATTGCCATCACCGAATCCTCTTTCAGGTTCAGGTAGACTGTAGGCCTTATTTTGGGGGTGGGGAGGGGAGACAAACACGAGAACAAAAGGCCTTATTTATCTGAGCAAGAGTCCAGAGTATCAGAGAGTGCTGCTGTCTGCAGAAGTGGAGCTGGGAATTTCACTGACTTCAGTGAGTATCTTGTCTTATTCAGCATCATCTAGTAGTAAGTCACCCAGCCTTGGGTACAGAACTTAGACTGCACACACAGAGTGGAGGGAAGCTGGAGCTCTCTCTAGGTGGAATCGAGGTGTCAACGTCCGTTTATAATAAACAGTTCTCTCCCTGGCTTGAGAGATATGCAAACTCCGGATGGGAGGAAAAACAGTCCCACACAATCATCTGGAGTTTTCCCAGAGCAGGACGTTTCCCAATTACAATAATGCCAGATTTCACTAACTTGACTTTGTGAGATAATAAGGCCAGCAACAGTCGAAGTATTTCTGACCCTCATCTCCAGGGCACAGCCCATACTCCTGAACCTGGAGACATTCAGATGCCTTCGATGAAAGCCCATAATTAACCCCCAACTTCTTATTGAGCATTAAATGAGATGATTTGGGGGAAGTGCTTTAACAGATTTTGGCTCATATCATGTCAATAATAATAGCTAATATTATTATTTTAATATAATGCAATATTTTAAAGTAATTTTAAAGCTTTACGGGGCTCTGCACACATAAAATTGTATCACTCTCTCATTTAATCATCAAAACAAAATCTTAGTAGCTCCATCGTGAGAGATTAGAACAGCCCTTAGAGCTTTGGCTTTAGTAGGCTACAGAACTTTGCATCTGTGATTTCACCTAAAGAGGCATGTTCTGGTCCCAAAACCAAGAATGTAAAATAGAGTTCCAAGTAAAACTCACTACAGGGCTTCCCTGGTGGCGCAGTGGTTGAGAGTCCGCCTGCCGATGCAGGGGACACGGGTTTGTGCCCCGGTGCGGGAAGATCCCACATGCCGCGGAGCGGCTGGGCCCGTGAGCCATGGCCGTTGAGCCTGCTCGTCCGGAGCCTGTGCTCCGCAAGGGGAGAGGCCACAGCAGTGAGAGGCCCTCGTACCGCAAAAAACAAAACAAAACGAAACAAAACTCACTACAGGTGCATTTTTGCCTATCTCTAGGTATTATCTCTAGGTATATGAGCTTCAGAGTCAGAAGTAATTAAGTAACAATCGTAACAATCTTTGGAATCCATAGTGATCTATAGAGAGGCAAGGAGTTTCTGGCCTGCCAGGACACTACCCTAAAGAACAGCAAGGACTCAAAAGTGCAAAAAGTGCAAATTAAGACATTAATCAAGGCCTCATCTTTGAATGTGGATGGGAGCCACGTTTTCCTATTGGGGAAAATGGTAATGAAACAAAGTAATTAATGAAACAAAGTGCTCCTGGGGAGCAAACTCTAAATAATACTTTGTATTATTCTGTATTCCTTAATAAGATTTTGCACCTGACCTGTAGTCTCTAAACTTTAATGACAACATATGGGTAGTTGGTATACAAGAGCAAGTCAGTACAAATGGAGAAAAGGCAACTTACTATTGAAGAATACGTTTGTAAAGAATATGTAAGTAAAGATCAACATACTGAAAGAGCTATACATACATATCTAGGCTTCCAACAGATAGAAATAGATCACTCAACAATCAAAGAAAATTTGAAGACAGCATTCTTCACTCCCAGAGAACATATTTAAAGACCGTATCTCAAAACAGATAGTAAACTAGAGTACTAGAACCACTCCTAAACATGATCATTTGGTATTATAAAACTAAAAGATCACTTTTGTACAGATCAATTGAAAATAAAAATTAAAAAGTGAAACAAGGAAAATTATGTGATAATAAATTCAGCACTTCATGGTTTATCAATATCATCTTGGTCAAGATTTTGTATTTAGTCAACACTGGCTGTCTATGGGGAGGCAAGAAAATGGGGAGCTGAACAGCAACATTTACTTTTATTCTATATACCATGTATCATTTGAATTTGGGGCAATGAATGTATATTCATATATTATTTTTAAAATGTTTTAAAATTAGGAAATATTCTATAGTTAAAACTAAGAATTGTGCCAATTTAAGGCACTTATATCAGAGTGGTAAGACTTGAACCCTAAAAAATGAAAACTTTTATAATATGTGATATATGTATGTGGACAACTTATATAAACAAAGGTTCAAGGTGATATACAAGTTATTAGTGATTATGTCTGGAGAGTAGAACTATGGATACTTATTTTCTTCTTTCCTCATTTGTATTCTAAAATTTTCTATAAGCATGTATTGATTTTGTGATAAGAAAAAAATGCATTACTAAGAAGAAGATAGGATAAACACATTTTGATATGTTCATATAATATAATATTAACCATCAATAAAAAAGAATGGGGGGCTTCCCTGGTGGCGCAGTGGTTGAGAGTCCGCCTGCCGATGCAGGGGACACGGGTTCGTGCCCTGGTCCGGGAAGATCCCACATGCCGCGGAGCGGCTGGGCCCGTGAGCCATGGCCGCTGAGCCTGCGCATCCGGAGCCTGTGCTCCGCAACGGGAGAGGCCACAGCAGCGAGAGGCCCGCGTACCGCAAAAAAAAAAAAAAAAAAAAAAAAAAAAAAAAAAATGAACTGTGATATCCACAATATGAATGAATCTCAAAAGCATGTTAAGTGAAACAAGCCATTTAACTATATCCTGTGTGATTTCATTTATTTTGTCTAACAACTTAAAGTCTAACCATTTCTATAATGATAGAAATTCAGGAAGTGTTTATGGGGGGTAGAGGATTAATTGCAAGGGAGCACAAAGGAATTTTCTGGGGTGATGAAAATGTTCTATATCTTGTTTTGGGTGATGATTATATGGATGTGTACAGTTTTAAAGCTCATTGAACTGACTGCTTATCTGTAGATCTTATATGTTAGTATAGTTCAATTAAAAAAGATAAGGAGTAAATTAGTATAAAAATATGTATTACCCATAAAGTTTTAATCTGAGGGATTTCTTTCGTGGAAAGTAACCCCTATAACTTTATCATAGGAACAGCTTTGAAAATTGGGAAAATATAGCCCAGAAGAAATTCTATAAAAGGCCCAATTGCGACTTCAAAACATCATAGTTCCTATCCATATGAGTGTTGGAAAATATTATTTTATATACATTTACGCACCAAACATTTACGATTGAAGCAAAGCATGTTGTTAAGGTGGGACCTAGGGCTTTTGTGATGATTTAGAATAGGATGATTACTTCTAAAACTTATCAAAAGTTACATAATAAAGGAAAATCTTACTGAGAACAGGTTTCATATTATGATAAGTGATAATGAGTTAAACAAATGATTCATTTTATATATCAGCAGTTTGCCCTCAAAATGATTGATAAATGCATTCACAAGCACATATTTGCTGTCTATCCTAAGTCAAATCACTTATATCTGGCCCTTAATTTCCTAAGCTACAAAATAAACATATTGAATTTAAACAGTGGTTTTCAACCTTTGGCATGCATCAGAATCACCTGGAGGGCTTGTTAAATGGTAGATTTAACAAGTTTCTAATTCAGTTGGTCTGAGAAGGGGCCCAAGAATTTGCATTCCTAAGAAATTCCCAGAGCATGCAGATGCTGCTGAGAACCACACTTTGAAAACTACTGAATTAGAACTGTCTTAAAGTGTATTCAGACAAATGTCAGACAAACGATCAGAAGGTCTGCAGATAAATGGAAAAACCCATTAATGAAGAACTCCGTACAAATTGTTGAATTTAGAGAACTACATGCCCATTTGGAACAAGATTCCTAAGTATTATTATGGTAGGGATCTTTTGCACTATCTCTATTTTGATCTCTAGATTTGAGAGCCCAGGAAGATTCTCTTCGAACCGTACTTTTGTACTCCCTGTGTCGTAGTGTTTCTAAGACCTAATTCTGGGCTGGGAGGGAGTTTCCAAGAGGTGAAAAATCCCTATGTCCCAAACCAGTTGTATTAGCTTTCATTATCCTAGTTATGATGTTGGAAATAGCTGTTCTAATTACTAAAAACTGTGCCACAGGGGGTGGGGGGAGTGATTCTGGCAGAGAAGCAAAAGCAGATGAGGAAATGCAAGAATATCAAAGTAAAGCCAGTTAGGCTTTATGGTAACACCACAAGCATGTTCATGATTTCCCTCTTGTTGGAAATCTTTAAGAAGCCAGAAACAATCATGCTTTGCATTAATTAATAGTACAGCATTTCAAAACACTTGTTTTAAAACTGGGAGATTTCCAGTTCAACTACAGATTGCTATAATATGGTTATCAGCAGAATTGATTATAAAATAGTAAACACTGCCGTCTTTCAAGTTATTAAATATCCACAGCTGTTTAAGTGAACTTCAAAATATTTGTCAATCAACTGATGAGCAAGAATTTATGCAAACTCAGTTTTTGTTTTGTTTTTTTTCTCTGTCTTCAGAGAGCTTTCAGTTTAGTTGAAGGGGAGAGAATGTGCATGCTACAATCAGAATAACTGATTGGTAAACTAAATGGTACCGACAACTTCAATGTAAGTGCAGAAAAAGTTAAGTATGAGCTGATACAGGTGAAGGGGGCAAGAGTGGGACTTGAGATGGATCTTAGAATGGAGGAAACCAAGGAAAGGACTCCAGAAAAAGAAAACAGCATCCTCAGAAGTCTTGGAAGTTGGGTTAAATATGATGCTAGCCTGTCAGTAAAGGGAAAGATTTTGTGGGATATCTGAGTGGCCAGGTGCATCCTACTCTATACATCTATACATACACTCTGTACATCTCAATAATTACTCATTCAAAGAAAATATATGAAGGGCCAACTGAAAGCCAGACACTATGCTATGGAGGGAACTGGCAACTAGAATTTGGTTAGTGTTTGAGAAAGGCAAAAGAATTTGGACTTTCTGTTATGAAGTTAAGCTAAGAATGGCATGATGAAAAGTTTGTTTTAGGAAAATTAGTCAGACAACAGGATGGCTTGGAGTTTCAGGGACAGGTTTTGAGATGGTTACAGGAAGACCTGTTAAAAATCCATTGCCTAGGGCTTCCCTGGTGGCACAGTGGTTGAGAGTCCGCCTGCCGATGCAGGGGACACGGGTTCGTGCCCCGGTCCGGGAAGATCCCACATGCCGCGGAGCAGCTGGTGCCGTGAGCCATGGCCGCACATCCGGAGCCTGTGCTCCGCAACGGGAGAGGCCACAACAGTGAGGGGCCCGCGTACCGCAAAAAAAAAAAAAAAAAAAAAAAAAAATTCCATTGCCTAGAGACCATGCTTCCCAACAAGCCACCACAATGAGAAGCCTGCACACCTCAACGAAGAATAACCCCTGCTCACTGCAACTAGAGAAAGCCCACACTCAGCAACAAAGACCCATCGCAGCCAAAAATAAAGTTTAAAAAAAATCCATTGCCATTATTCACATGTGAGATAATAAAGGTCTGGTATAAAAATGGAAAGGAACTGGTAAATATGAGACTCATTTTGAAGGAATGAGCAGCAGGACTTGATGACATATATGCAGAGAGGATGAAGGAAAAAAAGGTTAAAAATAGAGATAAAGTTTTTGGCCTGGAAGACTGGTAGAAAAAAATTGCCTAAACAAACAGAAATGTGGGAGTTGAGTCCATTTGCAAAAAGATAATACAAAATTTGACTTGGGACGTGCTGTATTTAGGGGACTGAGGAAAAAACTAAGTGAAAAAAACTAAGTTGAACTCTTCCACAATCAAAACACAGGTGAGAGGGGGACAGAGTTTCAGGAATGAGAGGGGTAGTTAACATTGTCAACATCTAGAGAAAGATCAGGAGAGATGAGGTCAGGCATGCCATTTTCTACAATAGGGTAAACTTGTAAACTAAGGAGTTGTTACCTTTAACTCCTCAGAATCCTTCCCTGTCGAGCCAAATGCTGAATTCTTTTTGACTCTATTTCCAAACGTCTCTAGTGTGTTCAGAAATGTTGTTTTGCATTTTCCCTACACTGTCCTTTTCAGGTTCTTAAAACCTGAAACCTGAATCATGTCACACAGCTTTAGAAGCTTACCCCTCTAATCATCCTGTATACTATTTCTAGAACATTCATAGTAAAGATCCATAATTGCCCACTACCTATAGCACGAGGTCCAAAACTCTTAGTTTGGCATTTCAATATCTGTACAAAAAGATCCTAATGTACTTCTCTAGCAGCTCATCTCACATTTCTTCTCTAACCAAATGGTGACAGGGTAAATTTTTGGATATAGATATGTTACTTGTATACCCCTACCTACCTCTTTCCTAGTCTGATGGTAAGGCCCTTAGCATTCCCTTGACTTGGGAGTTTTTGCAGAGCAAAGAGCGGAGGTTGCCTGAAGTCAAATGCATTTCCTGACTTGGATAAAATTCTAAACGCACTTTGAAGATTAAGCCAGGTATCCCAGTGGGGAAGAGAAGAGAGTAGTGTCTTCGAGGTCAACAAAAGAGGAGAGGATGAGATTTCACCCCAGATGGGAAGAGACTGGGGAGGGGGGGAAAGAGTAACAAGGACCCACCTCCATTATCAATGCCCTGCAGAAGAAGCAGGACCTGTGGGGGAGAAGGCACCGGGTGACTTGGAGAGGCTAGACTCGAGGTCAAGGGGCTCCATAAAGAGTCCAATGTAGCAAGCAGTTAGGATTAGTAGAACTGTATGTGCTGGGGCGGGGTGCTTCAGTGGTGGACCAATGATCAGAGTAGTCTCCTTGATGCTTTGACACCTGATAAAGCCCAGGGACCTTCACCTTCACATAACTGAGAGAGTGGGGAGGAGGAATAACCGAATGAATGGAATTTAATTTCCCACCAGCCTGATTAGGATAGGGACTCAGGGTAACATTAAATTGATTTAAAGAAAGTAACTGTGATATTTCCTGCAAAACTAAATTTGTGAATTCAGAGTAAGTCATACCCACTATGAACTTTTTGTAGGTGTTCAATGAGGGTCAGTCCTAGGCCTTTTTCACCTCTATTCTCTTTCAATATCATCTCATCCTTTTCCACCTTTATATGAGTAACTTCCAATATGTATTTGTGATATTGTGATTTATAATATATATTTGGTTTGTCCCCCTTTCTGGCATAGAATCCTAAAACCCTTGGAATTTCTTCCTTTTTTTTTTTTTTTTTACGTCTTTATTAGAGTATAATTGCTTTACAATGGTGTGTTAGTTTCTGATCTATAACAAAGTGAATCAGTTATACATATACATATGTTCCCATATCTCTTCCCTCTTGCGTCTCCCTCCCTCCCACCCTCCAGGTGGTCACAAAGCACCGAGCTGATCTCCCTGTGCTATGCGGCTGCTTCCCACTAGCTATCTACCTTACATCTGGTAGTGTATACATGTTCATGCCTCTCTCGCTTTGTCACAGCTTACCCTTCCCCCTCCCCATATCCTCAAGTCCATTCTCTAGTCCTTGCAATTTCTTAAATGATGAGAGTGATAAAGGTCTTTTGTTAATAAGGTGACTTTTGGAATGTCACTAGGACACTGGGGGGGTGGGGGGGTGGGGCTTGGCGGTAGTGGCCAGAGGAACCAACCATGTGATTAGAGGTTTGGAATTTTCAGTCCCACACCCCAATCTCCAGGGAAGGGAAAGGGGCTGGAGGCTGAGTCAGTCGACAATGGCCAATGAGTCAATCATGCTTTTGTAATGAAGCCTCCATAAAATCCCAAGAGGACTGGGTTCAGAGAGCTTCTGGGTTGGTGAACATGGGGAAATTCAGGGAGGTGCCTGGTGAGGGCTTGGGAGCTCCTCACTCCTTCTCATATTACCTTGCCATATGCATATCTCCCATCTCTCTGTTCCTGGGTTATATCCTGATACAATAAACCAGTGATCCAGTAAGTAAAATGTTTCTTTTAGTTCTGTGACCTGCTCTAGCAAACTAATCTAACCCGAGGAAGGGGTCATGTGAACCTCTAAATTTATAGACAGTCGGTAGTACATGTAACATCTGGACTTGTGACTGGTGTCTGAAGTCCAAGGAGGGGTTGTTGGAACCTCTAACCTATTGCTGGTCAGAAGCACAGGTGATAAACTGGGATTGCAACTGTTGTCTGAAGCCCAGGGGTGGGGAGGAGGGGGAGAGGGAGCAGTGGGAGGGGTGTGGAGGCAGTCTTATAAGACTGAATCCTTAACCTGTGGCCTCTGATGCTATCTCCAGGTAGACAGTGTCAGAATTGAGTTGAATTCTTGGACACTCTGTGTCTAAGAATTGCTTGGTGCTGTGTGGGAAGTGTCCCTGCTCTCAATACACGTGTTGGAATTGGTGTTCAGAACCAGTAAAAGAATATCTTTATTCCAGAATTCTCCTCTGAGTTCAACTCTCAAATGGCCAACTACCTATTTGTATCTGCACCTGTATGTGTTAGAGACATCTCAAAATTACCCCAGGAAAGATTGATTGACGTCTTCCCCTTAACTATAGTGCCTCCCCCTCCTTCCTCCTAATTCTCTATTAAGGATCAGGGAACTATGGATTGTGGGCTCAACCCGACCCCCATCTATTTTTGTAAATAAACCTTATTGGAACACAGCCATGCCGAGTCCTTCATGTATTGTCTATGGTTGTTTTTGTGCTGCAACAGCAGAAATCTTATGGCCTGCAAAGTCTAAATTATTTACTCTCTGGCCTTTTATAGAAAAAGTTTGCTGATCCTTGCTCTTTTTTTTTTCCCCAGTGTATTTATCACAGTTTGCAATTATTTGTTTGATCACGTGGTTATTTAACTAGCTCCCTTATTAGAATGTAAGCTCCCTGAGGGGAAAGACTCTGCCATGCTTATTCTTACTGTTTCTCCAGCACTTAATTTCACCACTGTCTGGCCATGGTAGGCACTCAATAAACAGTCATGGACTGGATTACATGAACGGATGAATGAATGAATGACTTATTATATCTTAAAATTTTATTTCGTTCTTTTGCCTTAGCACAAAACTTCCATTCTTGGTTACCCTCTAGTGACCTCATATCTTAATAGAGTTCCATAATAGTTAGTCCTCTCACCTTTCTCCTCTACTCACTCCTTCCAGACTAATCTTCCTAAAACAGATCTCAGATATATCACTTTCTGGCATAGTAACCTGGAGACCTAATGACTTACCCACAATCATAAACTTCTTGACCTGCCATCCAAGGCCCTCTGACTCTAGTATCACCCTATCTTTCTAGCCTAAACTCATTGTCCCCCTGCATATCCTCACTATTCCAACTACTGCTTCCTTACCTGGAACTTCCCTACCACTCTCTTATCTTCTTGTAATGTTCTTTCCCATTACTACCATCTCCTCTTGTCAAAATCCTAACCAACCTTCAAGTATTTTCTTTAAGCTGCCTCTCTTAATCCCCTCAAAAGACATCTTTCTCTTCTTTGACCTTCCAAAGCACTTTTTATTCCTATAGTAATATGTGTGTCATTTTTCCATATTGCCTTCTTCCCTAAAGGGCTGGTAAGCTCCTTAAGAAGAGGAACCACACTTTACTCATCTTGTTATCTTCTGAGGTACTTTTATCAGTATGTTCCTAGATCTAAGTAAATAATCATTGAATGAATAAATAAATTGATGCCTAATATTTTTTGTCTTATTAAAATCCTACTCATTCCTTACAGACCAGAGTCTTCACGGCCCACCCCAGCCCCTGATTTTTCCCTTTCTCTCCTGCCTTGTATTTTGTTTCCATCAGAGACTTTCTTACCTTCCAATTAGATTGTAATCCCTAGAAGTCAGAGACTAAGCCTTATGTCTTTGTCTTCCTCTTCCTTCACCTTACAGTACCTGTGCAACTGTAAATGCTCAATAAATAAAGCTATAAAGAAGCCCCTCTTTTCTCCATCTGATAAAGTCTGTTTCTGAGACATGTTACCAACGAAGGTTTGCCTGGGAGACCGTGACGTTGAATGAGGATTTGTAAAGGAGTCTCCAGCTTCAATATTCATCAGCTTAAGAAAGGGATATTGAAAAGCTGCTCTAAAAAACATTCTCCTTACATGACGTTGGCTGAAGCTGCCTGAGCTGCTAATCCCTGCCAGGTTTTCAGTCTCTGCCTTGAGCATTTAGAGCGCATTCTTGCCTTAACCTCTACGTCAGATCTCTCCACGGTAACACTGGAATGTTTGCTATTTTAGGAAATCTGCCTCACTGCATGCAGTGATATTTACATTAGGTTCCAGACAAGGCAGAAATGCAATGGCTTGACGGTCTGCTGCTTTGTGTGAGTAGGAAGGTCCTGATGGCTTAATGGATGCCTCTCCCTAATTCTGTTGCCCTGTTTCATTTTTTAGGCCAACCACAGTGTAATTACACATTAATAAATAGTGCTTATATAATACTGGGGGGAAAGATGGAGAGAGAAAAGAGGAAACAAAACAAGAATTCCTCCAGACATTTCCTTTGCAAGTACATTACCTCCGCGCCACGTCAACGCCCCCCCACCCCCGCCATTCCCCCACCCCCCCCACCCCCCGCGCCTTCCTACCCTCCAGGTCTGGTTTCATTTAAAAAGTTCTTTGAGATAAAGCTTCCACCATTCTGTAGAAGGGAATAATATCAATAACTGGAATGATTCCCAGCTTTTCCCTGCAACTCTGTGGATACCTTCAGTAAGGAAGAGAAAAACGCTTTGTAAACTGCACTTTATTAGATTTTCTGACTCCCTAGTAAAAAAGAGGCAGACGAGTTGCCGCAGCGTGACAGCGCCATCACAAAGCTGAGCACTCTGGTCACCACATGCCGTCGATCCGAATGGCCATGGAGGACTGAGAGCATACACGGAGTGTTGTCAATCCGTGGCATGTCAAGCTTGTGGCATTTTTTGTTGTTCTATGAAATTAATTATATAAAAGAAGTTCATGAGTATTCTACAGGTACACTCCAGCTAAAATGGATGCTGAACAATGTTTTGGTAGAATGGAAAAGGCAAACAACTAGAGGGATAATAAAATCAATTAAACCAAATAATCTTTATCAAAACTGTCTCTCTCATTGGAGGAAGAAAGGCTCTGAAGTAAAACTTCCTGTACTCAGAGACTATTTCCCAGTCCAGACTTTCATACTGGCGTCACGTGAGAAGTATTTATCTCTGGGAGGTGGAGTAAGATGAGTGTTTTTCATCTGGACAACTCACACCTAGAAGCATATGACTTGTGGGCTCTCTTTCTTCTAAAGCCCAACTGTGGTGTCCCCAGTTGTGAGGGGTTGGGGGGGGGGTGGAGTTCAGGCCTCAGAACTCAAGCTCCTCTGTTCCCTAACATCTGTAAGGGGTTCCAGGGATGGCTTTGCTGGCGATGAGAGAATTCTTCAGCCTCTGTGGAGCAGGCCCAGGGCTTAGAAATTGAACCTGTGCCTTCCGCATTGTAGAGGTATGGCGCCTGTGGTGAGAAGTGGCATGGCAGACTAAGGTTTGAGTATAATACAGTAGAACTAAGAAGCTGCTACTGTTAGCAAAGATAACACCCACAGCAAGGACTTCAGGTGTCACAAATAGTAAGTTGTCACACATCACTGTTTAGACAAAGTGCTTTATAATTGGCTTTACAATATTCTTTACCTTTATCTAACTCACAGAATGG
Source organism: Aethalodelphis obliquidens (assembly GCF_003676395.1). Classification (NCBI taxonomy): domain Eukaryota; kingdom Metazoa; phylum Chordata; class Mammalia; order Artiodactyla; family Delphinidae; genus Aethalodelphis; species Aethalodelphis obliquidens. Next base: position 8,071,840 of record NW_020838014.1, on the reverse strand, counting down.
GCTAGTTGAAGCAGTTACTAGCTGCATCAAACCATGATTTGCTATCTCAAAAGGTGACATCAATTATCTGCTCAGTCTTCTGTCTAAACAACCACCAGGATTGCCTTTGTATAATGCAACTCATAAGCTTTTATTCCCTTTGCTTAATTTTTAAATTGTTAGTTCTTCATTGCCTACAACATGAAGTCCTTAGCTTGACATTTATGGGACTTTCCAGCTATATATTCCATCATTCTCCAACACTTGTCATATATTTGAAAACACCAATTACTTCCAATTCCTTAAGTGTGTTCCACACCACTGTATATATTGTTCCCCTAACCTAGAATGCCCTTCTCCTACTTTCTGCAGGGTGTACTCAGCCTTTAAGGCCCCAGGTCAAGGCTGACTTCCAAGTGAGGCTTTCTCTGACTTCCAAAGATAGGGTTAATCCCTCTCATCTCTGGGTCCTCTTAGCACTATGAGTATACTTCTCTCTCTTCATTTATCACACTGCATTTTAGTTCTTTGTTTACATGCCAATCTCTTATTGGGCTTTAAACGCTTTGAAGGCCAGGTCTCCCTAGACCAGTGGTTCTTATCGAGCAGCCATATCCTAGAGTGCATTTTGGAAGTTTGCGGGGGCATTTCTTGTTTCAGTGATGAGTGGGGCTAGGGGGGCTACATAACTTGCAATGGGTAGGACAAAGCATTATTCCAAAATGTGAATGACTTTCAAATGTTCCACTGGGCAGTGATGCAGGTAATCAAACTGTTTATGTAATCATCTGGACCTAGGACTTAATTCTGTTGTATATATGAACACAACGTTAATATACTCTGACTTTTCTATGAGTTAAACTGCTACGTAAATTAAAGGAATATTATTTAATTTATTTGTTTATTTGGAAATTTACCAAGAGTTTTTCACTTTGGCACTGCCACTGGATCATAACTAACGGCACTGTCCCTTGCCTTTTTTTTTTTTTTTTTTTTTTGTGCGCGGGGCCCCCTCTGTTTTTTCCTCTCCCCTTTTGGGGCCCAGGCTCTGGACGCGCAGGCTCAGCGGCCATGGCTCACGGGCCCAGCCGCTCCGCGGCATGTGGGATCTTCCCGGACCGGGGCACGAACCCGTGTCCCCTGCATCGGCAGGCGGACTCTCAACCACTGTGCCACCAGGGAAGCCCCCTTGCCATTTTGGAATTGCCAATATAACATGCCTGCACCAGACTGCATTTGAAGCTGTGACTTCCCATACAAGCACCTGCCTATTTCTTTATATCCTTTAATATAGTTGTGCCCAAGAATTTACATATTAAAATAAACATTAGTTTATTATAAATTAATCTCTTTTTATGTTTCATGTAGTTCAGTATCTACTTCACTGGATTGCTTTGAGGCTTAAACTAATCTGAATTAATTATATAAGGTATTTAGAGCAGCACCTGGTACATAGAAAATGCCACCATATTGTGCTGACATTATTACAGAAAAGTTGTTGAATATTCATTGATAAATATTTTAAATTATATTTGGAATATGTATTTAAGAAATCCTGTGACTTTACTTCTAGGTTTTATATTATAATAATCTGAACCATTTGAGTGTGACTACATGATCCCAAAATTTTATAGAATGTGCTTCAATATTTCTTTTTGTCTAGGGGACTAAAGTGAGACATAATTCTCATTGTGATCAATTTGCCCTGAATGATTCACACTCTGTTGTGGTCTTCCTGGGGAGCAATAACACAAATAGACAACTTTGAGTTTGGTCTTTGCCTATAAAACAGCTTTTCTATGTGCAAGGCTAACAGGTCCGGAGGGAGAACTGTGACCATTAATCTCACTAATACTGCTATACTGAATAATTTTGTCATTGTCTTTTGTAAGACAAAGATAGTTACAATGTGCATGAAGTTTACAATATCTGACTCATTAACTATGTCTGTTTTAGCCACTACTTATTTTAATAACAGCCTTAGGGGCTTCCCTGGTGGCGCAGTGGTTGAGAGTCCTCCTGCTGATGCAGGGGACACGGGTTTGTGCCCCGGTCTGGGAAGATCCCACATGCCGCAGAGCGGCTAGGCCTGTGAGCCATGGCCGCTGAGCCTGCGCGTCCGGAGCCTGTGCTCCACAACGGGAGAGGCCACAACAGTGAGAGGCCCGCGTACCGCAAAAACAAAAAAAAAAACAAAAAAAACCCCAAAAAAACCCCCAAAAAAACCCAGAACAGCCTTACTCTCTTTCAGGTTGTTAACAACAGTATTTACCGTGGACAACAGTAGTTATGAGGACAACAGTAGTTACCGTGTTTTGAGCACTGTGCTAGGCACTTCACATATATTATTTCTAACCCTTACAAATAGATGAACATTACAGAGGAGGAAATTGTACTTGGAAGGGTTATATAACTTGTCCAAGGCCATACATGTAAAAAGTGTTGATGCTGACTGAGATCAAATTCCAAAGCCTGAGCTCATTCTTTCATACCACTCTGCTTCCCCAGATAAAATCCTGGAGACTTCATACTAGAATCTGTTATTGAAGGACCAAGATCCTGTCGCTAAACTGGGACTTGAATGTTTCCTTCCGTTAAGTCAATCTGAACCACTTGAGCATGGCTCAATATTCCCAAGGTATTACAGAAATCATTTCAATCTTTCTTTCTGTCTAGGCCATAGAATATAAGATAGACGCACAGTGACCAAACCATTTCCTTTCTTTTGGAATCTGGACACACATTGAGAGAAGGAAGTTTTCAGAAGATTATCTGAACACTCACTAGAAGGCTGACTCTCTGGCCAGGCTTCTTTGGGCTGTGTTAGAAATGATAGTATAAAATAATTCTATGCACACTAAGTACTTGGTGCCTAGTTTTTTGTTTTTTTTCTTCATAAGGCACAGACCCAAAGGGAGAAACTAGAAAATGAGCTGCGGGAGGCTTTCTGTCCTCCACATTTGAGAGGACCTACTGTCAGAGGCCCCCTGTGGCAGAGCTCTCCAGCTTGGGTATTCCGGCCAGTGTGCCTCAAAATGGCCCACCACTGTGCTGAGATGCCAGCCCCTCAGCTCTCAGGTGGTGGAGGCTCTGAAGGTGGACACAGGTAATCACCTCCAACCAGCCTCAGCCACTTTACTTCAGAGTAACATAGACACATAATCAGCTCCTATGAAACGGAACTTTCTCTGAAAAATGTTGGGAAACACTGATTGACAGAATTCACAGCATGATGTAATCAGGTTTATAAATGTACAAAGAGTTGGGCAATAACAATAATAATAAATTTTTATAGGTACCGGCAACATTAAAGAAGCATATCAATTTAGCACAATTTATGTGACGATGTATTTATTTCTTCTGCTCACCCAATGTTATTATCCTCTAGACGCTGTACTTAACCTTGTTCTAAGCTTTCCTTTAGGATAGATTGTAAATAATTTAGTCTCTTTGAAATTATAATTTTTCTGTTCTTCAAGTCTGTTTTAAAAACTGATACCAAGTGAGAGAGTGGCATGGACATATATACACTACCAAACGTAAAATAGATAGCTAGTGGGAAGCAGCCGCATAGCACAGGGAGATCAGCTGGGTGCTTTGTGACCACCTAGAGGGGGGGGAAAGGGGGGGGGGGAGGGAGGGAGACGCAAGAGGGAAGAGATATGGGAACATATGTATATGTATAACTGATTCACTTTGTTATAAAGCAGAAACTAACACACCATTGTAAAGCAATTATACTCCAATAAAGATGTTAAAAAAAAAAAGCTGATACCAACCCACTTCCCCTTCTTAACATTGCAAATATTGAACTACATATACCCATTTCAGTGCTTACCAAAGATACTAATGAAAATACGTATGTGTACCTAAATATGTTTCTATATGTCTGGAAATATAAAACTAGAACAATGAGAGTGATTTTATTTCAGGATTTACGTGAGTATTTTTCTTTCCAAGTGCTTACCTTGGGGACTATACACTTTCCCCAATGACGCTGGACTCATTAGAACAGAATGTCAAAATTGTGGGACACTTTGGAGATCGTCTGGGCTAATTTTCCCATTTTACACATATGGAGGCTGAGAGTGATGTATCCATGGTCATACAGTTAATAAAGAAAGAATCAGGATAGAAACCTACTTCTCCTAATTCCCAGCCAAGTTATTCCTAATTAAAAAATGTTATGGGATCTTCCATACATTTCAATATGTATCTTGCAAAAAGCCTAGAAACTTTAATTTTTACTCATATCTATCACATTATATGCATACACATCATTTCCTGAGTTTGTTAACCAGAGCTTTCCAACCAAAATGGATCCAGAGTCCAAGGGGTTTACAGTGTAGCCAAGATAGTGATTTCTTCTGCCCTCATTGTGGCCTAAGCACCCAGGATGGTCACTTTCAAGTGAGAAGCTCCATCCATTTACTGCTACACCTTATAAATATTATCACTCATTATTTTTTTAAATTATAATTAATGAGTGAATTTATGGCAGGGGCTCAATTTTAAAAATGTACAAAATCATTGCCTTTCTTCTATACTTATCATAGCTATTGAAAACTGTAATTCTTTTTTTTTTTCTTTTTTGCTTATTTGGATTTGCAGACTTTTAGGTAATTGCTATTTATTACTTGAGTAATAAAAAAGAGCAGTGGATAATGAGAAAAATGAGAAAAAGTCACTGGTTTTAAGCAATTTGATTATGTTGTAAATCACGCCTTTTTCTACATTTCTTATTATCATTTGCTATTTTTGTCACGACACAGGAAAGGTGAGGAAACACTGCTTTATACTAATTTTTAGCACTGCTCTTTTTATCCTGATTCCAACCTTTGTATATGTGACCAATAAATTAAGCTGCACATGTTTTGCTTTATCATTGATCTAAGATTTGTAAGAATACCTAGTAATTGTGTATGTTGCTTGGGCACAGATACATTCTAGGGTTCCTTCAGAAAGTATCTTTTTAGTAAATTAAAAGTTGAATGAAGGAGGGGAGTTCCCTCTGAGGTAACCTCCAAGAACAACAGTACAGATTAATGCAATAATTTTCACAGCAGTGAGGGTTCTCTCTTCAATATTAAAACCACATTATACATTCTCTATAGTTATACATCACTAGAGTGGCAGGCAGAATCCTAAGATGGCCCCTGTGACCTCCACCTCCTGGTATCCACACCTGTGTACAATCCTTTAGTGTGGAGAAACCTGTAACTTGCTTCTAACCAATAGAATACAGCAAAGGTGAGGGATATTGCTACATAGTTATGCACTGTTATATGGCAAAAGTGAAGGGGTGTTGCTGCAGATGTAACTAAGGCCCCTACTCAGTTGACTTTAAGTTAACAAAAAGGGATAGTACACTGAGGGGCTTGACTTGATCAGGTGAACCTCTTAAAAGAGTGTCTAGAAGGGAGATAAGCAAGAGACTGTCTCTCTCCATGGCTGGCTGTGAAGAAGCAAGCTGCCATAACTTCTACAGTCACACAGAAATATTCTTCCAACAACCTGAGGGAGCTTAGAAGTGGAACCTTCCCTAAGCGAGCCTCTAGCTGAGAAAGCAGTCCAGCTGACAACTTGATTTCAGACTTGTGAGACCCTGAGCAGAAAACCCAACTAAACCATGCCTGGACTCTTGACCCACAGAAACTGGAATAATAAATGCATGCTGTTTTGAACCACTGAGTTTGTAGTAATTTCTTACACAGCAATAGAAAACTAATACATATAAATGTAAAGTAGGGCTCCTGAAAGCATGAAGCTTTGTGCCTCAGGAAGTACAGCCCAAATCTCACCTGTACTTCCATGTCAGCTGGCTCTTCCAACAGATGTAGCAGTTGTTGCTTCTCTTGAGATAGCTGTTCTGCAAGTTTCTCCTGTGCAGCCAGGCTCTGACTCAGTTCTTCAATTCTTCTGGAGCAAAGAAAAAGTAAGAACAATTATAGCCATGGTACTATTGCTACCTTTATTTTTCAGCCTGCTCCAAAGATAGCATGGTCCAGTACAGTAAGTTTTTACCTTTTGAGTCATTGAACTCTTTGAAACTTTTCTTCAGTAAGCCATGTATTCTCTGCCCCAGTCCCCAAATATATACACAAACGATTTTTTGCTTACATTGTCACAGGTTCAGAGACCTCTTGAAGCCAATCCATGGTTCTATAGACCATAGATATAAAATTCTTGGAATAGGGGCCATAAGTTGTAGAGTTTTTTAAATTGTTATTGTTGTTCCATTCAAAACCCAATTATTAGGTAACTGTTATGTATATAACTCAATGCACACTACCAAGTACTGGGAATATAAAGTTGGAAAACACACAACCTCTGCTGTATAGAAACTTAAGTTCTTTTGGTGTATGTGCCAAGAGTTTGGGAAATGGGGAGGCACAGCTACATCAACAGATAGAATATAATAAGTGCTACCACACCAGGGGTATATACCAAATAGTACACTGAGTGTTGCCATGGAGCTACAGGAGGAAAGATAAAGAAGTAATTCATTTGACTTGGAGGAGACTGTGGGCTCAGGAGAAGAGATTGTGAAGACTGGGTTACTTTCCAGGCTCAGAAGGAGGAGCTTAAATGAAGGAATGAAGGCATGAAGATATGAGACATATGGGAAAGCGTCACTGGAAGGGAAAAGGGGCAAAGGCTGGTGGGAAGAGACAATGGCTGGAGAAGAGGCTGGAAATTCAGACTAGAATTCAGTTGTCAAAGACTACGCATGCTGTGCTGATGTCTATAAACCACAGGTTCAACTCGACAGTTATTCATCACCTACTACGTGCAGGGCATTATCTTGCTGTTTCTCTGTGTATAAGTCTTTGAGTACTAGAGATACCTGTCCTAGGAAATGTGCTGGTACTAGATGAAATGTTTCCGATTGTGCTTATGATTCCTGGGTATGTAAGATAGTGATAGCACCTTGGCAGGAAAATAGTTTGGCAGAACGTGAAGCGTATCAGAAAGTCAAGTAGGAATCTCTTAAATTAAGCTATGAGGATTAGCTAAGATGTGGGGATCAGAAAGAACTTTAAAAACTTTATACAAATGCAAGCTATAATGATAATTATGATGATGAATGTGGACTCCATATCAACTTCCCCACAGTATCTATGCTAGAATGTCTCTACCTTTCTCAAGTTCGTATCTCATTCATCCCTTTGACCCTCAGTCTCTACAGATAATCTAGTCTCCTACTTTACAAAGCTATTCAAGGCCATCTGATATGAACTCCCTCAATTTACTTGTCAGGTATGCATTTGTTTCTTTTTTCTGTTTTTGGTTTGACAAGCATTTATTGGACTGAGACAGTCTCAGGGAACCTAGCAGGGAAGATCTGAAGAAAATACAACACCACACAGAGAACTGTACACTAATGGATGTGCATATAAAACAAAACAATAGGGCTTCCCTGGTGGCGCAGTGGTTGAGAATCTGCCTGCCAATGCAGGGGACACGGGTTCGAGCCCTGGTCTGGGAAGATCCCACATGCCGCGGAGCAACTAGCCCCGTGAGCCACAATTTCTGAGCCTGCGCGTCTGGAGCCTGTGCTCCGCAACAAGAGACGCTGCGATAGTGAGAGGCCCGCGCATCGTGATGAGGAGTGGCCGCCGCTTGCCACAACTGAGAAAGCCCTTGCACAGAAATGAAGAGCCAACACAGCCATAAAAAAAAAAAAAAAAAAAAAAAAAGGCAAAATTCCTTAAAAAAAAAGAAAAAACAATATAAAGACTTAATTCTGCTGTCACAAAAGCCTTCACAGAAGTAACCATTGATGCCTTAGTGAGTTCTGAAGAATGAATTAGGAGCTCACCAAGAAGGGAAAACACACGTTTCCCACAGAAGGAAGAGCATGAGCAAAATTCTGGGGACCTGACATAGCACAGTATGCTTCTGGAGGTGCTGTGCCTTTAGGGTTTTGATTCCAGCAATGCCTGAAGCCATGTTACATAACTCTCTAAATGCCAATTTCTTCATTTATAAAGTATAATAATCCCTATCTCATGGGATTGTTAACTTTATGAGAGAATTAAATTTTATGGGAGAATTAAACAAGAATGTAAAGTACTCAGCTCAACTGTACAGCAAGAGCCCAACAAACCTTAGTCGTCATTATTATTACTAGTCTGGCATCAGTGATATATGAAGGGGTCATGGTAGGGGATGAGTCTGGGGGAAATCAGGGGTCAAATCATAACAGGCTTTATGGGCTTCCCTGGTGGCGCAGTGGTTGAGAGTCCGCCTGCCGATGCAGGGGACACGGGTTCGTGCCCCGGTCCGGGAAGATCCCACATGCCGCGGAGCGGCTGGGCCCGTGAGCCATGGCCGAGCATCTGGAGCCTGTGCTCCGCAACGGGAGAGGCCACAACAGTGAGAGGCCCGCGTACCGAAAAAAAATCATAACAGGCTTTGATGGCCACACTAAGAACAGATTTTATCTCCTAAAGATTTTGGAGAATTTTCTAAATTGCTCTGCAATAATATGATCAGATTTGTGTCTCAAAAAGATCACATTGGTCACTGTGCGTACCTTGTGTGTTTTTCACCTATTCAGTTAAAAACCACTTAAGGCTTTTTATGCCACCATAGTATCATGCATTGAAGAGGCTAAATTATTTGTCAGTTTCATATTGTTGAATTTCCCACTTCAAAGCTGCTCTGAATTGTTAGATTGGGATGGAATGCAGAGGGTAGAACCGGAAGTAAAGGGAACAGTAACTGCAGTAACCAAGACACAGTGGTGGCCTCAACAAATGCCCGCTTACTTTATGAGAAAATTCAAGTTCCTTATTATATACAAAGCCAGCACCATCAGACCCCCTATTCCCAATACAGCTTATCTCTCATTAGTCTTCCCCAGACCCTCTGCTCTGGTTACATAGCACTAATTACACGTCTTGAAATATGCCCTTCCCTATATCTCCCCTCAGTGGTGTCTCCTCCTGTACAGGAGATTCCCCCACGCCACTCACCTCCTACACTCTTTCTTCTAACTCCTATTCACTCATCAAAACTCACCTCAGATTTCACCTCCTTCAGGACACTTTCAATGGCACCTTGCTCTTTTAGTCTGGAATAGATGATAATTCTATACGCCCCAGAGCATCCCATGTTACTTCTATCAGAGAACTTATTAAAATTGTGTAACGTGTGTCTTGATGACAGGAAGTGGGTCTTTCATCTCTGTAACCTGAGTGCTTAGCCCAGTGTCTGGCATATAGCTGGTGCTCAGTAAATGTGAATAAGTGAATCCATGTCTCTTGTTTGCTACCATTTGACCATTGTTCTACTTATACCTACTTAAGTCTCCTGATTGCCAACTAGTCAGTTCTGTTAATGGATACCACTAAAGACACAGCCCTAAAAAGAGATTTCTTTACTTGCAGGAACCATAAAGTCTTGGTAATGGTGAAGGTCCACCGTAAGGCATCCAAAGGGAACAGTGCAGCTGCTATATACTCACACAGGCTCGAGAACAGGCAAAAGACAAATGGCAAATAGAGCACCAAAAGCACCTACTTGTCCCTTTGGGCCAGGGCCTCAGTGTATTGGTTGGGCTTGACCCGGTTTCCTGGTACATCTTCCCTGTCCTTGGTGACTCCCTTCAGTTTCTCTGAGAGCTCCAGGTTACACTCTTTCTCTGCTTCCACCAGAGCCGCCATCCGTGCGGCTTCATTTTTTGCTAGCCTGGATTCCTGCAAAAAGAGCGAGAAAAGAACAAAACCTGAAAGGCTACAAACATGGGTACTTTAGGGAGGGAAAAGGTGAATGCCAGGAGGCAGAGCAGTCGGAAAAGAGGTAAAAGGGGACCCCTAGCCGTGGATACTCACCTCCTGCAGAAGCTGGATCTTATTCTCCAGGAGCTCGTAAACATGCTCCGTCTCCTGCTGTCTCTCCTCAAACTGGCGCCGGAGCTCAGCTTCATTATGGCTGTTGAGATTCTCCACATCAGTGCTAAAACCAGAGCATTGGCCAGTCAGAGCCAGTCATATAATTTAGCAAGTGGACCCATTAAGGCTGTTTCAGTAATTCAGAGTCCCATTGATGAGAATAAAAATGAAGTATTTTTTTTCTCTGCAATTATTTGTGGAACTGCTCTTTCCAACTTTTCAGGTAATCTTTTAGGAACTCTGATTTGTGTTGCTTGTCAATCAGAATATACCTGACTCCCTAGAGGTTTCATTACTGCTATAGCTTCAAGAGAAGAATCTTGCATATGAAAGGCAGGTAGTCATCAGATGGTTTAGAACTCAGCCTCCATGTTCTCCATCATCTGTCCCCAGACTTTCCCATTAAGACTGCTCTCCCAGAGTGCTTTGCTAGTTCCCTGCTTGTCTTGCTATTTGAATTTAGAGTGTCCCTTCCATTTAGGTTGCTGGAATAGAATATCTATTTGGATAGCCACAGAAATGCTTTTCTCCTTTATAGCCAGTAACCCATAGACTGTCCTGAATCTGGGCTACCTACCCAGAGTTCTATCCAGTTTTCCCACAGTCCCATGCAGAAAGCAGACGTTTAAACTATGGAAGCTCAGGGTTCTGGCCCAGCTTTGCTTCTCTGATGTCCTTAGGAATGAATGCCCAGGCGCTAGCATGAAGCGGGTAAGGTGTCACCAGCTTATTTATAGCTAACAACAGCTGCCTTTGGATGTCTGAGGATTAGAAATTTGGGGGCAGTATCAGGTGCTGAATGATCTTAATTCTGGTTTGTTTTATTCTTGTTTTAAGCCCTTTGTTAAGAACCATGGACAATCTTCTTTTTCTCAGGGCAGAGAACGATATTGAGCCTTCATAGGCTCATGATAAATCAAATACTACTGCTCTATCCAAGTCCAGTAGTATTTTAATACTTGGCCCAGAAGGTTGTGCCCATGGTGACCAAATGGAACTTCCCTAAAGATTATAGAATTCCTTGCTTGATACTGGACACTACTCAGCACTGTCCCAGAGACTATATTTATCTTGAGTTCCCATGTCATTATGCAGCCTTTTGGTGGTAGAAGGGTCTTTGTTGTACAAGGGACACAAGTCAAGAGAATAACCTAAGACCCTTAAATAGACCTCAGGAATCATCAACTTTGACTCCATATTCTTTGATAAATGCAATAGACAACAGCTAACTACAATGTCTTGAGATTGGAAGTTATACATTTTCTGAGTAAGTCAGCCAGGAATGCCTGATTTAATAGGCTACAGCTGTTGTGAAGGCAGAAGAGCCTTGGACATGATGCCAGAAGATGTGGGCTTTGCCACTCATTTGAGAAGACGTTAACACTCTGTACCTTAGTTTTCTCATTGCTAAAAATAGGATAATGCCTCCTAATTAAAAACTGAAACGACATAATTTTTTTTAAAAGCACTACACAAATCTCAAAACTTGTAACTCAATTGTTATTATAAATTTTCCTAAAATCTATTAGTTCACTTAATGCCTTAGTAAGTATTGAGTAATTCCAGCATACTGCATATGGTTGAGTCTGGTTTGAGTATTCTGATGTTGCTGGACTATCATTCTAAGCATCAAGAAATACTGTGGAGATAGAAGGAACGCCAGATCAGATTGGATGTATACTGATTCTAGGATATAATCTGAAAATTATTTTTAGTAACGATTTCAATAGTACTTGTCATTTAAAACTAAGGGTTTTTTAATTATAAAAACTGTAAATTATAAAAGTAACCATCTTAACAATACAGAAGGTATAGAAAGAAAAAAAATTGAAGTCTTCTCCCCATCAAAAACTCCACTCTCACTCCCATGATACAGGCAATGTTAAAGAGCTTGGTATGTAACCCTGCAGTTTTTTTCTATTCATATTCAAGCAAACACATGTACACATAGATTGTCTTTACCCAAAGGGGCTTATATGCTAAATATCATGCAGCACTTTTCCCCCTTACTTAGTCTATCAGGGACTTCCCACCAGGATAATAATATAGAGCTAACTCATTCCTTTTAATGACTACATAATATTCCACAGTATGTTTATATCAAAATGTTTTCAACCATTGCCCTATTGATGTATAGTTGTTCCTAGTTTTTTTTTTGCCATTGCAAATAATGATGCAGTTAATATCCTTATACATCTATCCTTTCATACTCTTGCTTTTATTTATAAGGAATAGATTCCTTTTAGGAATTATTTGATCAAGGGAAGTGCTAATTTTTTATTTTGATAGGTAGTACCACATTCCAAAAATGTTATCACAATTCACACTCTCACCAGCACTATATGAGAGTGCCCATTTCTGCCAAACTCTATGTCAGCCCTGGATGTTATTAGTAGATTACTGACTGGGAAGTTTATAAACTTAGGTCTGATGAATTTACCAATCTATGTCAACATCTCTCAGACTTATTGGAGCCCAAGGAAAGAAAAGCACATTGTTTCAGTTTCTTAACTGGATGCAGCATTCAAACGCCAGAGTTAAGGAATTTGGTTCCAAATCTATTGCGCTCAGTTAATGAGCCAGACTGGAAAGGACCAAGAGCTCAACTAGTTCAAACTGCAACTCACCATGTTTTATCCAGATGCTGTTTCTTGTCCTGGAGTTCTCGTTTCAGGCTCTCTACTTCAACCTTCAACTCGATGTTCTGAAAAGTACACAGGCATTAATCGTCATTAACTGCCACAGACCCTCTATCAGAGAAAGACAAATATTATATCACTTTTATGTAGACTCTAAAATATGATACAAATGAAATTATTTACTAAACAGAAACAGACTCACAGACATAGAAAACTTATGGTTACCAAAGGGGAAAGGCGGGGGGTGGGGCGGGGAGAGAAAAAATGAGTATGGGATTAACAAATACACACCACTGTATATAAAATAAACAACAAGGATTTACTGTATAGCACAGGGAACTATATTCAATATCTTGTAACAACCTGTAATGGAAAAGAATCTGAAAAAGAATATATATATTATATATATATACACACCTGAATCACTTTATACCTGAAACTTATGCAATATTGTAAATCAACAGTTCAATTTTTTTAAGTGTTCACTGTTATTACTTATAAAAACAACAGTTTTTCCTCCCTGACTAGGATAGCTGAAGTTCTCAGTCATAATCACATATTACATTAATCCTATGTCATAGAAAGGAAAGAAAATTATTACACCAAAGGTGGGATATCCTAGGCAATCTGATCTGAACATTCTTCACGCTAGCTTTATTCTTCTACATAAGTAGAAAAGAGAAATGAAAAGGACGGAAAGAAAAAAAAAGAGAAAAAATATAGTTACTTCTCTAGGCTTTAGCACTACGTCTATTCAAGCAAATAGACAATAAAGTTTACAAGTCTCACACAGAACTGCTAAAACAGTTTCATCCCACAAGGTTAGATCCTAAATCTTATGATCAATTATTCTGGTGGATCAAGGTAATTTCATGGGCATTACAAAATCTACCACATGGAAATGCAAGTACATTCCAATTTACAGCATTAAATTCTAACCCTCTCTACCCTCTTTCTGCAGAAAAATCACCGGATAGTTAATCACGTTTCTCCATTCTCCGTTAGTAAATATATAAATTGTTAAATTCCAAGAATAGCTGAAGTGGATCCAAAATTAACTGCAGTTGCTTATCTTATCAGCTCTTTGTCAAGATATCCAGGGAAATGCATGTACTCAAGAGAGGGTGGCTGGCGGGCGAGAGCACCTTTCTCTCCTTTTACTCTCCAGAAGAATATCCACCCACCTAACCCAAGGAAAAGTTCCAATGATGAAGCTGAACTTAAATGATAAGCAATACAATAAATTTTCATTATGATATTAGTACCTAGAACTAGAGGACTGGGCTAACAATGAGTTATAGATTAACTGTGTTTAATCAGATTTTCTCTGTGTTGGTAGCTTGTTTTGTTTCAGGACACATCACTTGAACAGTCTTAACGCCAATCCATGTTAAACACAGGATTCTCCTGAATTGATTTCCACCCTGGTGTGTACTGCAAAGTTCAATATAGAATTGGGTTAAAAGAAACCAGTAACCAATTACCTGATTCCTTTCCAAGGATTCAGTTTTTTTTTTTTTAAGACTCTATCCTTTTATTTAACATGCCATAACTTCTTTCCTCCCTTCCAGTTTTATTGGGATATAACTGACACACAGCACTGTATAAGTTTAAAGTGTTCAGCATAATGATTTGACTTATGTACACCATGAAATGATTACCATAATAAGTTTAGTGAACATCCATCATCCCATATAAATACAACATGAAGGAAATAGAAAAAAATTTTTTTCCAAGGCTTCGATTTTAACTCTGTAAATTGATCTACTGCTCATATAATCCACAATGTGCCTATCCCTTTTAAAAATAGAGATTTTCAAAATTTTGTCCCAGCAGAAGCTGTGACACTGGGAATCATAAAAAAATGAAACAAAACAAAACTGCTTTTTTAAAAAAATCAAAAGAGAAACGGTTTTGCCTGACCACCTTAAGAAAAAAAAAAGATCTTAACGCAAAATGTATCAGCCCTTTCATCATTAGATTAGAAGCATTATTACCCATTATATTGACTAGATCAATAGTTTGCATACTGTGTCCCACCAGTATTCCACAAGATACTTCTAGGAATGGGAGAGGGAGAAGTTTAAATTAAAGAAGTGTGGTCACAGCCAGGGAATGTTAAAGGGTCTGCTCTGACTCTTGCAGACCCCTCTCCTCCACTGTTAACAGCACTCTTAATGTGGAAAGGGACTTATCAGGTCTTGTGAGGAATAATGAAGAGGTCTGACACTTGTTTCTTATACTCAGTATGCCTGCAGTCCAGTTGAGAGGAGCAAAATTCTGAGGTATGGATTTAAAATGCTAAAGGGGATCCCTGATGAGGAAGTTTAGGATATAGCCTAACCCAGGGAAGGTTTAATGTGTGAGATATACAAGGGTAGAGAAGGTCACTGTAGATAAGGAAATATGGTATTAAGCTAGAAATTTCTCTACAGTCCATTCAGGAGCTCACTTATTTCAAGCACAGATATCTGATACAGCAAAATTCTAGAATAATTAAAAAAATTTTATCCATGGATTGATAAACAGATAAACAAAATGGAATGTTATTTGGCCATCAAAAGGAATAATAGATGCTACAACATGGCTGAACCTTGAAAATATTATGATAAGTAAAAGAAGTCAGTCACAGAAACCACACATTGTATGATGCCATTTATATGCCAGAATAGGCAAAGCCAGAGAAACAAAGTAGACAGGTGGCTGACTAGGGCTGGGGGGATAGGGGAATTGGGAAGTCATGGTTAATGGGTTGGGTTGGGGGTTTCTTTGTGGAGTGATGAAAACGTTCTAAAACTGATTGCTATGATATTTGCACAACTCTGTGAATATTCTAGAAACACTGATGTGTACATTGTACACTTTAAATGAGTGAGTTTGTATTGGTATGTGAATTTTATTTCAATTAAATTATAAAAAAATGTTTTAAAAAGCCCTAGGAAGTTATAGTGGTTATAATTAAATGATAACAATGATTACATATTGCATATCACACAGGCAGTTAGAACAGTGTCCAGCACCTAGGGAACATCATTATTATATCTGAACTAAAGAGCAAAACTATACATTGCCTTCAAGCATCTCTAACAGAAGTTAGCACTGGGTATTTCAAAATCTCTTTCCAATCCTGCCCCTCCTCTCCAGCCCCCATGGTTACCACCCTATGAGGTACTCCTTCCTTATCACTGGGATCAGAGTGAATAGTCTCCAAACTGATCTCCCCAACCTCAGTCTCTCCACCATTTACATTTTTCCTAAAGCATATTTCTGATTAGTTTACTCAGAAAGCTTTTCATGGTTTTTAATTGCACAGCAATTAAATTTTACACTACTCAGCTTGAAAATGGAGTCTACTCAAAATCTGACCTCAACTTACCTATCCGGCCTTATCTGCCATCACACTCCACCAATCTCCCCCACTAAAAGTCATTTCTTATGCCTCTGATGTTTCATAACTGTCATTCTTTTTGTACTTCAATATTGACACACCAACTAATGCTCTACCTGCCCTTTTACACTTTTGAATTACAGACTCCCTTGGGACAGAGAAAAATGACGGTGTGGTGGAACTAGCCAGGTGTGCTGGTTGCCAGCTTGTGCCTTTCGGCTTTGCGATGTTGGGACGTGGGTTTCAGGACAGCAGACCTAGAAAGGCAGAAATCCGTTTCTGCCACTTACTAACTGGGTGACCTTTTTTGTGTAAGTTATTTAACCTCTTAGAACATAACTTCCTCATCAATAAAAAGGGGTTACAAAAATTACCTTGAGCGGTGTAGTGAGGGGTAAATGAAATAACCTAAGCACCCAGCATAATGCCTGCCTCAAATATCTAGCAGCTGTGACTAACTTGAGGCCCTCAGTGTTTTGCAACTTCGTGTGTAGCAAATGCACTGAATGAGTGAACCAACCAACCGACAGGAACAGATACACCTAGGCAGAAGTGGAATGACAATATGTTTGTTGAAGAAAAAAGGGATTGGCTAATGCTGTGTGATTATACAGAAAAACTTTTTATCTGAAGCCTTTAAAAGACCTTCTCTGTTTTAAATCGTGAATATCCCTAAGAGGTATATTATTAACCCGTTGAAGATAAAAGGTTGCTAAAACTGAGGCAGGAAAAGGAAAAATAACTTGCCGCAGGACAACTCAAGTCACTAGTAGAATTCCAAACACTGCTTAGAATTCCAGCCTCCTCTTCTACCTTTCATCCTCCCCCATAAAAGGGCCATTCTACTCTTGGGCCTAGTCTACTCTGAGACTCAGAGTTACTAATTAAGATCTCCAGACCTTAAAATGGACATTTTAGAGAGAAAGGTGAGCAGGGACCAAGCATTAGATGGTCTTAAGAAATTATCTTAAATTGGTACAGCCACTATGGAGAACAGTGTGGAGGTTCCTTAAAAAACAAAAAATAGAGCTACCATATGACCCAGCAATCCCACTCCTGGGCATATATCTGGAGAAAACCAGACTTCAAAAAGAAACACACACCCCATTGTTCACAGCAGCACTATTTACAATAACCAAGACATGGAAGCAACCTAAATGTCCATCAACAGAGGATTGGATAAAGATGTGGTACATATATACAATGGAATGTTATTTAGCCATTAAAAAGAATGAAATAATGCCATTTGCAGCAACATGGATGGACCTAGAGATTATCATACTAAGTGAAGTAGTCAGACAAAGACAAATATGATATGATATCACTTATATGTGGAATATAAAAAATGATAGAAACGGGATTAACATATACACACTACTATATATAAAATAGATAATCAACAAGGACCTACTGTATAGCACAGGAAACTCTACTCAATACTCTGTAATAACCTATATGGGAAAAGTATATGTATATGTATGACTAAATAACTTTGCTGTACACCTGAAACTAACACAACATTGTAAATTAACTATACTCCAATATGAAATATAATTTTTTTTAAATAAAAAAAGACTATTATTACATTTAAAAAAAGAAAATTATCTTTAAGTTTTTGGGTACAATAATGGTATTATGGTTATGGTTAAAAACAAAGACCTTATTGGTTAGAGGTGCGTTCTGATGTCTGTCCAGATGCAGGTCTGTGGTGTCTGAGAGTTGCTGTGAGGAGAAGGGAGGACAGAGGCAGCAGAATGTTGGTAACTGATGAAGCTGGGTGACAGGTACACAGGTCCCCAGTACTCGGGACAGGTACATGGGAGGCACTGTTCTCTTTATCTTTGTCTACTTTTGAAAAATTTCCTAATGAAAAGTTAGAAAGGGCATTTTCATCACAAAAAGGTAGATATCCACATTCTTTTTTAATTTTTTCCTTTTCACCTCTGGAATTCCCTAAACTATGGTCACAGATAGCAAAGAATGTTTGGCTCCCTACAGCAGCTCCTTTCAGCCACTAGACTTACATAAAACAGTGGTGCTAAGTCCATTTCCCAATACTGAGGGATAAAGAAAATAAACCTGCCTCTTAAACCTGGGGGACTCAGAATACAACTAGGTCATAGGGAGGAAGGAAGATCTGCAGAAATAAACGACAAACAAGATTCTTTTAGAGAGGAATCTGCGATTATCTTTAACTGGGCAGTCGGAGCTAATAAAAATCACAAGTCTCTCACTTCACCTCCTACCCTCTTGCAGTCTCCTTCAACTCTCACATTGCCTCACACTCCCTCTTCTTCTCCCTCCCCTCCCCCCTCACTTTACCCAGCTGGAACTGCACCCTTCTGGTCTGACACTGCACCGCGATGACATCAGTCATTATCCAATGGCTATCTTTTCTGAAAACCAGAGTTCTGAGTGATAGTAGTTTATGGCAAGATAGTTTCCAAGACACCACTGGCCTTTGGTGGGGCCACCCTCTTCACCTCTAAACTAAGAGCTACTGCTGATTGAGAAATCAATCATGTAAGTACCCTTGGATGCCACCAAGGCTTTGCCTGAGTTGCTCTTAGCCTGTGATGTCTTCTCTCTTCTTTCTTTTTTTATTATTATCATTATTATTTTTTGGCTGCGTTGGGTCTTTGTTGCTGTGCGCAGGTTTTCTCTAGTTGGCTTCAGTAGTTGTGGCACGAGGGCTCAGTAGTTGTGGCTCGTGGGCTCTAGAACATAGGCTCAGTAGTTGTGGCGCACGGGCTTAGTTGCTCTGCAGTATGTGGGATCCTCCCGGACAAGGGATCGAACCCGTGTCCTCTGCAATGGCAGGCGGATTCTTAACCACTACGCTACCAGGGAAGTCCCTCTTTTCTTTCTAAAACTGTTCTTCATTAGGGTTCAGTTCAAACACCCCCCTACTCCCCCTTCCAGGAAACCTTCCCTAATCCCCTAGTCAGAACTTAATAATTCATTTCTCTTCACTTCTACTGTTTATCACTAAGATGACTATAATTTAGCATCCATACTGGGACTCTTCTGAAAGTGAAAAGAGGTACTATCACAATTATACCAGGACTGTCCTGAGTAAACCAGGATTCGGTCATCTGACACCTATCTCTAGTATAGCACTCGACTCACTCTGCTTCGATTAGTTATTTAAAATGTCTGGCTTCCCTTCTAGGTTTTAATAGCTGGAAAAGTACTTTGCCCTCATTAGCTCTCCATATATGTTTATGGAATAAACACTTTACCATTTGTCTTGAATTGCTAACTTACTTTTTTGTTTTGGTATTTAACTTCGTGTGTGTGTGTGTGTGTGTGCGCGCGCGCGCGCGTGTGTTTCAACTGATCTTCAAGCACTTTTGACGACAAGGATTATGTCTTACTTTATATCTCATAGTCTGCTGCTGGGGGAAGAGTACTCAAAAAAAAAAAAAAACCTTGACAGCATACCAGTATACATTCATTGATAACATCAGCAAGTAACTATGCACTGGAGATTAAAGCTTGCCAGAACCAAAGTGCTTGTCGGTGTGATAAGAAGTGAATTAGGGTCAGTGAGTGAAGGAAGTGGGTACTGCACCTTTGTTAGACAGTACGAAACAAGCCAGAGAAAAGCAGGCCTTCCATGGAAGAGTTTTTTTTTTTTTTTAACTTTTCCTTTTATATTGGAGTATAGCTGATTAACAAGGTTGTAATAGTATCAGGTGCATATCAAAGAGACTCAGCCATACACATGTATGTCTCCACTCTCCCCCAAACTCCCCTCCCATCCAGGCTGCCATATAACATTGAGCAGAGTTCTCTGTGCTATAGAGTAGGTCCCTGTTGGTTATCATGGAAGAGTTTTTACTTGGGACAAAAATAAATATGGCCAGATCTTACTCTGAATCAGTTCGGTAGCCCAAAGGAATTCAAAAAGAAATAGTTTAACAGGAGGAAGAGTCTCAAATTCTTGTGAGGAGATCCTCTTATAATTCCTGATTATTAACCCAAAATGAAAAGTCACTCTAGTGGATGGATTTTATTTTAAAATGTTTTCTTTTCTTTTTAGAACCATATCCTTTCTAGGAAAAGTGTAGTTCAGAAATATTTTTGTTCACAGTGAATTTCTTTTCCAGACTTCTCTGAAACCACTGGGGCAAAGCATTAGCTCTATAAAACAGGGCGAAGTACTGAATATTTTCATAAGGGGTTCTTCTATCTGTCCTGAACAAGGGGCAAGGGTTTGGTCACTATACAATCCCTGGAAACACATTTTAGTAGCTTCCAAGTGAGTTGTTTTGTAGATGAGATTTCTTTTCATTCACCTAGTTTTAAAGCAAAACTAAGACCCTAGAGGGTCTAACTATTGGGCTCTGTCATTAACTGTGTGACCTTAGACTAGTCACTCCCAGAGCTTTATGTTTTTATACAGTCAATTAATTTGAATCAGAGCCTCTCTCTCTTGCCCATAAGAATTATAATACCACCTGCATTGTTCATCTTCTCTGTTGATGTAAGACACCTAGCCAGAAGGTGTTCAAATGCAAATCATAAAAGTCCTCAGACCCTCAGGTCGAGGAAAGACCTTATTCAGAGGTGCAGCCCCTGCCTTTCCACAGATTCCAGGTTCACTGTCATCCACTAGTGTAATCAAGCCCCAAATTAGACACATAGGTTGCCCCAACATGTGACAAGAAGAGTTCATTGCCAGGGAAAGGATAGCAGGGCAGTGTCCCCAGCCTCCGTAAGCAGAAGACTACAAGGCCAGGCACTCTCCTGCCAGAGACTGCTTTAGTGTCCAGTTCCACAAAGAAGTGGAAAAAAACCAAGTGGAAAGTTTCCGTTTATACAATACCAAGTACAAGGATCTACATCCGGATGGCAGAACTCCTCTGTTCAGGCCACTCTTTCAAACCACGTTAGTCCTTAGTAGAGGCCTGAAAACAATACCAATTCCTTCCCAGCTCAGTTTACCTTGATTAGACAAACACAGACACCCACCTCTGAATAAGCACTGAGGCTGTGGATGAGTTCTAAGGTGGCCAGGTATTTGGACAGACACAGCCAGGGCTCACGTGTGTGTGTGTGTGTGTGTGTGTGTGTGTGTGTGTGTGTGTGAGAGAGAGAGAGAGAGAGAGAGAGAGAGACAGACAGATAGACAGAAAGGGTACTCACTGGGCAGAAGACAGGTAGCTAACTTGTGAGATGGCAGCATTTATTTATTCACTTTTTTAAAATCAAATATTTATTGAGCATCTCCTTTGGATATGTAAGGCACTCGAATAAGTATTAAAAAGAGCAAGGCAGACACAATCACAGTCCTCAGGGAATTTACAGCCTATGGGGGCAATTAAACAGATAATTATAGTAGAATGTGATAAACAAAAGAGACCCAGAATCAAATAGCTGCATGGAAATACACACAGGTGGTAGATATAAATAGTAGCAGATACATAAATCAATGCAAGTCCACCCTATAACTCCTGGCTTTAGCCTCCAAAGAAACATTCCTAGACCCAACTCCACATGTGTTATACCTTGGGTCGCCCTTCCTCTCAGCTCCCTGGTTCTAATCTTTTAAGGGAGGAGGAATATAAATCTGAAATTACAGAGCTGCCAAGGGAAAACAAAGAATCTTGTACTTAGGGCAGCAATATGGTGAAGAGTATAGACTTGAGAACAAAACTGGCCTGGGTTCAAATACTTACTATCACATTCTGTTAGGCTGAATCATATGAAAGTGCAGATATTCAACCATTTTTCACAGTTCCACATAATTCATCCTCTATATTCTAGAAGTAAGTCACTTCACCTAAGTTGTAGTTCCTTCAGGTGCTTATAATCACTACCTTTCAAGGATACTGTGAAAATTAAATGAAAGGATGTAAATGAAAATACCTGACATATAGTAGGTGTTCAATAAACATTAGTTTCCCCAAAGGTAGTAAGATGTAGGAATCACAAGCAGAGATCGGTATTTCTGGTCAACCTTGAGTTTAGGAACCCAAGAAAGATAGATTAAAAGGAGGTTAAATGATAAAATGATTAACTAAAAACTTTGGGTTTTGACGGTGTGGGAGGCTGTGATTTGGGACAGGGGAAGGGGACATACGAGAATTTTCTGTACCTTCTGTTCAATTTTGCTGCAAACCTAAAACTGCCCTAAAAAATAAAGTCCATTTAAAAACATGGGGAAAAATATGAGTTGTCTTGGGCATTTTTTATTTACACTCTGAGCTCAGAGGTCCCAATATACGCACTGCCTTGGTGTTCGCAATGATCAACTTAAACCCTTCTTAGTCACTCTGTTAAAATCTTGGTCGAGTCCCAAAAGCCTCTGTTGATCTGGCCCAACTGAGCTGGCAAGTGAGAAAACATCCATATAAATACCAGTGATCTCAGTGATTCTCTCCCTGTCCCCAGCACATTCCTTAGCAGGACGAATCTCTCTCACTTGGCTGGAGCCTCTCTGTTCATAAATAGGACTGGCTGGGCTTAATTTAGAAAAGTGCAGGCCTCTTATGAAAGTCAGGGGTGAGGCTGGAGCCCCTACAATCCCAGGACACCTTGTGTGGAGACAGGAACCCGGCCCCACTGAAGGGGCTATAAAAGGGACGCTCAGAATGATTTATTTTCCTCAGCTATTTAGAAACTGGAGTTCAGGGGAACCATCCTGTGCTTTCCTTAACTTCCCTTGGGGTAGCAGGGATAGAATTGGGAGTTATAAAGTATAAAAATTATATTAATTTTAGGGGCTTCCCTGGTGGCGCAGTGGTTGAGAGTCCACCTGCCGATGCAGGGGATGCAGGTTTGTGTCCCGGTCCGGGAGGATCCCACATGCTGCAGAGCAGCTGGGCCCGTGAGCCATGGCCGCTGAGCCTACGCGTCCGGAGCCTGTGCTCCGCAACGGGAGAGGCCACAACAGTGAGAGGCCCGTGTACCACAAAAAAAAAAAAAAAAAAAAAAATTATATTAATTTTTCTACAGATAAATTGGTACATAGGAAACCTGAGGCCACCTAAACATTTTTTTAAAGGATGTTTGCAGATGTAATTATTATTTTATTTATTTACTTTTGCTGTGTTGGGTCTTTGTTTCTAGAAACAAAGTTGGGTCTTTGTTTCTAGAAAGCGAGGGCTTTCTCTAGTTGTGGCAAGCGGGGGCCACTCTTCATCGCGGTGCGCGGGCCTCTCACTATCGTGGCCTCTCGTTGCGGAGCACAGGCTTCAGATGCGCAGGCTAAGTAGTTGTGGCTCACGGGCCTAGTTGCTCCGCGGCATGTGGGATCCTCCCAGACCAGGGCTCTAACCCGTGTCCCCTGCATTAGCAGGCAGATTCTCAACCACTGCACCACCAGGAAAGCCCTAAACATTTTAAAATTATCTGTGGCATCTAACATGATCTGACATTTATCCCCAAATTCAGCTCTCCATTCTGGATCGGCACTTGCTTTGATCTACTCTCCAAAAAGAATAAAGCCACTCATTGGTATTCTGCAAAGTCCAGGACAGTTTTTCTTGCATTGAAACTTTCACTACAAAATGGAATCTAAGTTCCAACACCTGGCAGTCACTCCTCCCTTGGAAGCCTATCCGTGACATGAAGCCAGGTCCTATGATCAGGCAACTCCTCTGAAATAATACCTGTGCTTGAGACCAGGGGCAGCACTTAGACTGTAGACTCTAAGTTGTATCATTCAGGATGGCAGCCACGAGCCACACGAAGCTATTGAACCCTTAAGCTATGACTAGTCCAAAATGAGATGTGCTGTAAGGATTTCGAAGACTTAATACACACTGGATTGAAAAGACTAGCCACAACAAAAGAACATAAAATCCTAATGATTTTCTTAATGCTGATTTCATGTTGAAATATTTTAAATACGTTATTAACATTAATTTACTTTTCTTTTAATGTGGCCACTAGAAAATTTTAAATTACATCTGTGGGGACTTCCCTGGTGGTCCAGCAATTAAGACTCCTTGCTCCAGGGAACCAGACCCCGCATGCCACAGCTAAGATCCCACGTGCCTCAACTAAGACCCGGTGTATGTAGATAGATAGATAGATTACATCTGTGGCTTACATTAAATTTCTGCTGGACAGTGCTGTTCTACAAAATGTTAGAAAAAAGATGTACCAGTTTTAAGTACACTACATGAAGACATGTCCTGACCTGCATCACAATTAATCCCATGGTCTAAGAGCACCTGTAAGAGTTTTATGGGGTTATGGTATTCATCAACCAACAAAATACAGAAGTGACTCTAGCTAATTATAAGTGAAGCAAAATTATCTAGGGGGTGATAGGCACCACACTGAAGAAGTCAGGTCACAGTACTACTCAAACTATGTTCAGACACTAAACTGCAAGTGTCAGGAGGGCAGGGACCCCCTCTATCTCCTTACCCTTGCATCCCTATTGCTAGCACAGTGCCCATACACAGAAGTGCCCACACATGGAAGATAATTATTTATCCAATGAATGGGTGTTGTTAAAAATAAAAACACAGCCCTCTCTTAAACCATTCTCACTGTCAAGAATTTCCTCTTCCTATACTGTCTCTTTTCTCAAGTTGTTTGCTTCCTACTTCTGCTAACCCTTCTCTTGGAGAGGCTTCTTAGTTCCAGGAAGAGTTGGAGGTTCACCTGGAGTGCTCCAAAGCCAGCTTGTGGGCTCTCAGGTGGAGGAGACATCAAAGGATGGAAAGGTGGCCTCCTGTTTCCCATGTACAGATGAGCCTCACCTGCAACTTCCAGGGTGTTTGCAATCAGTCAACACCAACTTTCTGAGTTTCTATTATGGGCTCAACAATGTTGACGAGAATGTTGAAGGCAATAGAGTAAGTTTGAGATCAATCCAACCCACAAAGTACTTATAATCTAGAAGAAGAAATAAGCAAGGTACACATTGGAAAGATAATTGCCAGCCAGGGATTAAACACGTGCCAGATCATATATCTGAACTATAACTGCTGGAAGAGCGCAGAGAGTAAAAGATGGTTTCAAGGATTGATTATGATGAAAGGCCCACCTGAGCAGGTAGAATCTAAGTTGGACTTTGACACCTAAGTAGGGTTTGGAATAAGCAGAGATAAAGGATACAGGTATTCCAGGCGTGAACAAGGATGTGTCAGCAGGAATTAGCACACATGAGGGAGACTGACTCACTCTAGGAATATATTTGAAAATACATAGTGAGAGAATAAAGCTTGCTTCCTACTTCATGGAGAATACTGAAGTAACTAGAAGAAAACCCCTACAGTCTCCTATCACCATATCTATCCATCATCTACTAGCATCTGTGCTCACAAACTGTCTTTCCATGTGTGACCACAGATAACTACCCATGCTCCCATCTAAAGCCAAACCTTCCACTTAGGCATTAGGTTCCATTCTCTCTACTTCTCAAAAGTAGCAACCAGAAAGTCTCCTTAATCAATATTTCACTTTCTACTGGAAAAGTCTACTGGTACACAAGCATACTATTATTCATCTACCTTTTAAAAAATCTTCTATGGACTCCTTACCTTTACCAGTTACTGTTCCATTTCTTTGCTCTCCTTTGCAACAAAACTCAACGTAATCAGTCCAATTCCTCTCCTCCCATTTTTTGTTAAACCTACTGCAATCAGACTTTTGCCTCTACCACTACCAAAACTACTCTAATCAAGATCACTAATGACATTCATGTTGTCAAATCCAAAGGTCAATTCTTAGTCATCATATACTTGAGCAATCAGCAGCATTTCAAAAGGTTGATCTCTCTCTTCCATTGTATGTTTTCTTTACTTGGCTTCCAGAATCCAGATTCTCTTGGTTTTCTTCCCACTTCACTGGTTACATTTTCTCCATCTCCTCTGCTGGTTCTTCCTCCTTTCCCCAAACTATTAACGTTAGAGTGACCCAGGGCTTAGTCTTTGGTCCTTTTATCTTCCACCTTGGTAGGACTAACTCCCTTGGCGATCTGTACAGTCTCATGGCTTTTTTTTTTTTTTTGTCTGCATTGGGTCTTCGTTGCTGTGCATGGGCTTTCTCTAGTTGCAGCGAGCAGAGACTACTCTTCATTGTGGTGTGCGGGCTTCTCATTGTGGTGGCTTCTTTTGTAGCAGAGCATGGGCTCTACGTGCCTGGGCTTCAGTAGTTGTGGAGCACGGACTCAGTAGTTGTGGCTTGCAGGCTCTAGAGCGCAGGCTCAGTATTTGTGGTGCATGGGCTTAGTTGCTTCACAGCATGTGGGATCTTCCCAGACCAGGGCTCGAACCCGTGTCCCCTGCATTGGCAGGCGGATTCTTCTTTTTTTTGTTGTTTTAATTTACTTTTTGAATTTTATCTATTTTTTTATACAGCAGGTTCTTATTAGTCATCCATTTTATACGTATCAGTGTATACATGTCAATCCCAATCTCCCAATTCATCCCACCACCACCTGCCCCGCCGCTTCCCCCCTTGGTGTCCATACGTTTGTTCTCTACATCTGTGTCTCTATTTGGCAGGCGGATTCTTAACTACTGCGCCACCAGGGAAGTCCAGTCTCATGACTTTAAATACCATCTATATGCTGATGACTCTCAAATTTATATCTCCAGCCCAACCTTTTCTCCAAAATTTCAGATTTATACACTCAACTACTTACATATTGCCACTGGAAATGTCCAACAAATATCTCAAACATAAATGTCCAAAACGGAATTCCTACTCTCTACCCTCAAACCTGTTCTATCTTCCCTATCTCAATTATGGCAACTCCATCCTTCCAGTTGCTTAGGCCAAAACCCCTGATGTCATCATTGATTCCTTTCTTTCTCTCACATTCCATATCCAATCCATCAGCAATCTTGTTGGTGTTACCTTCACCACTTCTCTCCACATTAACTGCTATTATCTTAGCCTGATCACCATCTCTTATGTGGACAACTACAATGACTTCCTAATAGCCCTTCTGGCTTCTACCCTTGCCTTCCCATGGGCTATTCTCAGTACTGTAACTACAACGATCTTTCAAACGTCAGATAGGACTGTCACTGGCTGAGTGTCATCTTGTCACTCAGAGTAAAAGCTGAAGTCTTTAAAATTATCTACTAGGGCCTATCTGATGTGTACAATCTCCATTACCTCTGGGACCTCATCTCCCAACATCCTCGCCCATTCTTATGCTGTTTCAGTCTCCATGGCTCTCCTGCTCTTTCTCTACCTGGAATGGTCTCCTCCCAGTTATCTGTTTGGCTAACTTCTTCATCTCCTTTAGGTCATTGCTTAAAAACTATTTTCTATTGCATAGCCACTCTGGAAAACAGTTTGGTAGTATCTTGTAAATTGAAATACATGATTATTATATGATCTAACAATTCTACTACTAGGTATTTATCCAAGAGAAATACAACAAAGACTTGTACATGAATATGCACAGCACCTTTAGTCGTAATAGCCAATCACAGGACACAATCCATATGTTCATCAACAGGTGAATGGATAAACAAATTGCATTATATTCATACAATGGAATACTACTCAGCAATGAAAAAAGAGTAAACTACTGATACAAACAACATAGATGACCTCAAAATCATTGTGCTAAGTGAAAGAAGCCTAACACCAGAATCTATGCTCCCTGATTCCATTTATATGAAATTCTAGAATAGACAGAACTAAACTATAGACTGAAAGCAGATCAATGGTTTCCAGCAGTCAGAGATGTAAAAGGACTGGCACCGGTGGGACACAGCAATTTTTTGAGGCGATGGAAGTGTTTTATATCTCAGTTGTGGGGTGGCTATTTCATAGGTAGATATATATATATTTGTTAAAATTCATCAAACTGTACACTTAATACAGTCAATTTAAACAAAAAAAAAAGAGAGAGAGGAAAACAGAAATGGCAACACAGCCAAGTACAAAGGGCGAGTAAGGAGCTCAGCATAGAGACCACCAATCTGGGCTGGCTTCATTGCCTCAGGTCAGCCTTATGGGGGCTATAAATGTTGTGACGGTAAACCCATGAATAAATCTTCCTCCATCCACTGGTCATTCTCATGTTTATTGACTTCCCTTCCCATCTCATATCTGTATAATAAAGTTACAAAAAGATACAGGAAAATCATGTGGTGGACAGTCTCTAACAGGGCTCCCCATGATCCCTGCCTTCCAGGGTTCATGTCTTTGTGTAATCCCCACCTTGAGTACAGTAGGATGTGTAACTTGCTTCCAACCAATAGTCTATGGCAAAGGTGACATACTGTCACTCCTGTGACTACATTAAGTATTAAGAATATCTTACTAGCTGACTTGCTCTAGAGCTTCTCCTTGCTGCCTTGATGATGTGAATGTGTGGGGAAAGTCCACATGGCAAGCAACAGTAGGTGCCTTCAGAGAACTATGGGCAGTCTCTAGCCAACATTCAGCAAGAAGTCTGGGCCCTGAGTCCTACAAGGAAATAAAGTCTGCCAACAACTCAAGTGAGCTCAGAAGCAGATTCATCCCCAGTCAAGCCTCAGATAAGGATTCACCCTGGCCATTACTTTGGTTGTAGCCTAGTAAAACCCTAAGCAGAGAACTCAGCTAAGCTGTGCCTGGACTGCTGACTCATGTAAACTGTGAGATAATGTGTTTTAAAAACCACTTTCTAAATGTAGCCTCTCCTGACCACTCTTGAATGCTGCAAACTGCCCTCCATTCTTATACTTTTTGACCCCCTTACCCTACTCTACTATTTTTTTCCCCATTAGGACTTACCACTTGCCAACATTCTAAATATGTTATTTAATATTTATTTATTGTCTGCCCCCTCATAATAGAATATAAATTTCATGAGGGTAGGAATGTTCATCTGTTTTGCTCATTTATATTATTATTATAATCACCTCCAATAGCACCTGGAACATAGTAGGTACTATCAATATAGGTGAATGAATATAGTAGGTGCTACGAATATAACATAGTAGGTGTTATTGAATATTCAATAAATATTTTTAAATGAACGAGGCCTAATGCTTAGATTTCAACTAGGATCAACCTAATTTTATTCTTGCAGGGACAGAGCATAGCTAATCACTGTCTGTCACATACTGAGACTTCTAAAATTTTCTATTAGGCCACCTCTGAGTTTGTTCTTCCCCAAATTAAAAATCCCAATTCCATTGCCCTTTTCTCATTTGCCTCATTTTCTAATTTTTAAGTTCTAATTTTTGAGTCTGAATATTTCTCAATTTCCTCTGAATTTCTGGAGTTCTACACCAGACAGCACTAGTCTGACAGGGCAATGTACGGGGATAAGGATAGCCTGGTTTCTATTACATTCCACAAGGCAATTGCACCTGTTTCACAAGTAAAAATAAGGTCAATGCCACCTTTTAGGGCAGATACATCAATGAGACAATGCCACCTCTTCCTGCCACAATCTTGGTAAAAACCACCATGAAAATGGATATCATTTTACTAGAGCTCCTTCTTTTCTTTTTAGTCTGACTTTAACGCAATGTAGAGTTATTCACTAAAAAACATCATTTGCATTTGAACAGTGACTAACTTTAGTTTCTAAAGAAATGTGCCAAGACCTTGCTTATTAACTGAAGAATTAGGCCATGTAGCTGCTAGGATACCAGGTATACACCCTGAGGCTATTAATGGCAAATCTGGTCCTGTGAAAAATGGGGACAACCAACTTCATAGCGTTATTATGTGGTTGGGATTAAATATATGTAAACTGCATAGCATAGTGCCTGGCACGTAGTAAACACCAAATGGATCCCCTCCTCCATAGGGTCTAAATGTGAAGCATTTAGCATATATTTTCCATGTGTATGCACAGATTTGGGAATAGAGGAGAGAGGATACAAGACAAAGAAGGACAGGATACTGATACCAAAAGGTGGGACAAGACCTGGGCCTAGAAACCTCTCCTGGAGATAAGTAGCCTAGAAATAGATAGAGAAGGAGTCCTCAGGCTATTTTCCTCATGACCGTTAATTGCCCTCCATCTTATATCAAGACCCTTAGGCACTGGTGACATACTTTGACACCTCGAAGAAGTAGGGAGAACAGGAGAGGAAAGAGGGGAGAGAGAAATTAGGAAGTTAGCATTGAGGGCCAAAGGAGGGTAGAGAAAGCCTGAGGCAGAGTTCTGGTTCTAACTGACATCACCACCCTCCACCTGCAGCAATTCAGGCAAGCCCCCTGATGTGGCCCGACACAACGAAGCTTTCCACAGCTGAAGGGACCTCTCTGCTCTCACCCCCAGCTTTGTAGAGACTGGCAGGGACCAGTTATGACCATCCTGACTCTGAGTTCTCTGAGGCTTCAAATGGTTTGGCAGCAACCTGGGCTTCTCCATTATCCCACAAGCCTGGAAGGGATCGGAGAGAAAGAACAAGACTTCAAGTGGAGACTGCTCCCCACCTCTAAAGAATCTTCTCCTCTGAGACCCAGAGGTCCACTACCTTCATCTGATTTCTGTGCCAGGAAGACCCTAGGATCCAGCTCTGGACTCAGGAGCTCCTGACTTTGCAGCAGAGTGATGACAACACACCATGTCATCAACTGAGTTGTGTTAGGTGGGCAGGACAAGGTTTATGTTTGTACTGAGCATACGCTCCGCTTGACTAGAGAGAATCTGGATGGGGGGGGCGGGTCTGATGGAGTATTTCTAGGAGGGGCAGCCACCTCTGTGCCCTCAGAAGGAAGCTCTGAAACCTACCAAGGAAAAGTGACCTGGAAGGACTTGCTTACTTCTGGCCCTCAGCCAGGGCCCAGACTCTCCTTTTGCAGCTCTAGGTCATGGCCTTCATGCTGGCAGCCTCTGTCCACCCAGGGGCCTCAGAGGAGGGCTTCCTCCTCAAGCCTCCATGTGGGCTAAGGCTGTGTGTGTATAAAGAGGTGGCTTCCTGCCCGACACGCCAGTGGGGCCGTATGTGAGGTTGGGAGGTAAAAAGCTGGCATGACAAGGCAGTCGGTGCCTTTCATTCACTCCCAACCTCTTTGAGCCAAGTTTCCAAATAACAGGGATGATAACTGCCCAGTGCGGCTCAAAGTCTGTTCTAAAGTTGCTTGGCAAAAAGCCACCTGACTATTACTTAGCCCTCCACAGAACAGCATGTACCAAGTCAGATCACTGTCTTTTGGTGTGTGGGTGGATTAGCTGCTACTTAACATGATAGGGTGGGCCCCTTTCCAGTTTGCACCAGCCCCCTGCTCTGTACCTTCTCCATGTATAACACAGCCTCATTTCTCTGGGAAGTCGAACTTGCTTAGATGAGATGGCAAAGGCCAGAGGAGGAAGAAACCCCCCAGCCTCCTCCCCACAAAAAAAATATCTCCATGGCTTTTGGAAACATATAATGAAGAAACTCCTAGGGAAGGGGTACGTAGGCTGAGGAACTAAATATTTGGCAGCAGGCACAGGGTACAGAATCATTTATCTGTGAAGTACTCTAGCTTCTGCTGTGTATACTCTATTTTAGCCCAGGATTATCAATACAAAGAAGAAGAAAGTCTAAACTTCTGACAAGCATATAAATTCCTTGAACTTTTTTTGAAGACCCAGGAAGTCACTACAAGTGCCTGGACAGGAAGCAAGGCCTCCTGGATTCTAGTTTCAACATGACCATTAATTTGCAATGTGACCTTAGGCGAGTTACTTTACCACTCTGGGTCTCTGTCTCTCTGTCTTTAAAATAAATGTTTTACTCATTAGGGAAAGCTGAGTGAATGGTATATAGGAACTCTCTATTTTTGCAACTATTCTGTATATCTAAAGTTCCTTTAAAATAAAAAGCTTTCTTAAGAAGTGAAGTGAGGGGAACTTCCCTGGTGGCACAGTAAAGAATCTGCCTGCCAATGCAGGGGACACGGGTTCAAGCCCTGGTCTGGGAAGATCCTACATGCCCCGGAGCAACTAATCCCGTGTGCTGCAACTACTGAGCCCGCGAGCCACAACTACTGAGCCCGCATGCCACAACTACTGAAGCCCACGCGCCTAGAGCCCGTGCTCCGCAACAAGAGAAGCCACCGCAATGAGAAACCCATGCACTACAACAAAGAGTAGCCCCTGCTCACTGCAACTAGAGAAAGCCTGCGCGCAGCAATGAAGACCCAACACAGACAAAAATAAAATAAATAAATAAATTTATTTATTTTTTTAAAAAGTGAAGGGGGCATACAGACTATCTCCAGGATCTTTTGTAACTCTAAACTGATTCTGTGTTCTTATTTATCTCCTTTCAAGTGAAAGTAAGTCATTTTCCAGCTATCCAAATATATATCAAAGCAGAATTTTCAGATCCACTCCTCCTACCGCAGACGAGATGTTGAGTAGCCCAAGCAACAAACTTATTTTTTGCTTTTAACATACCCTATACCCTGGGCAAAAGCTGCATTCTCCAAAAACACATTAAAAACATTCCCTCCATATCCTCTTTGTTCTCGTAAACAAATAAATTCATCCAGCTGGGAAAAGCTGTTTCTGGCAGCCCATGCTCACAGAATCTCAGTTTTTCCCTAGCAACGGGGCTAATTATAACTCCAGCTACCTGGTAACAGCACTAGAGTTTCCTAACATTGACTGGCAGTTTTAAAGCCATCTCAGCTCTGCTGGCACGTGCCTTCCTGAGAAGGCATCAGAGGAGCTGTGAGACTGGGAGAAGGGAAGCGACTACCTTAGTTAAGGTGAGGGTATGCAAAGAGGCTGCTCAGAATCACGGAACTTCAGAGCTGGGAGAGATGTTAGTGTCAATCCCAGTTCAGCCCACACGTTTTATACCTAAAGAACCAGAGACCCAGAAGAAGCGACTTGTCTTAGCCAGGATCCTGGCAGTCTTCTTGATTCCCTTCCGTCAACCCTTCCATCCCATCAACCACCAAGTCCTACAGATAGTTGACCTCCCAAATATTTTGCAAGTCAGCTCCCTCTCCTCCACTCCTATTGCCATGGGCCTCATTTAGGCCCTCATCATCTCTTGGTTGGCCTATCTGTTCTCCTGACTTCCTGTCTTATCTTCCTTGAATCCATCTTTCCCACCCATCAGAAGGATCTGTCATGTTCCCTGCTGCTTAAAGCCCACCAGTGGCTTCCTATCCTCCTTAGGATAAAGTCTACACTCTTTAAAATGGCACAAAGGATTACGCCCTGCAGACCCTTCAGCCTCATTCTATGCCTAGAACTTAAATTTAGCAACACAAAACCACTTACAATTCTCCACACATACAATGTGGTTTCTTGTCTCTTAGCTTTTGCTTCTTTCTTTTAACCCTCCCCCCCCCCGCCCCCGCACCATTGACTAACCAATGCTTACTCTCCTTTGAAGACAAAGCTCAGGGGTCATCTCTTCAAAGACTCTTTAGTAGATTTTCCTTCCATCTCCTCTATTCAGTTGGGTTAGAGATGCCTCATTTGAGTTCCCTTATACTTCATACGATCTCTGTTACTGTCTCCTACCATACTCTATATCACTTGTGTCTCATGCATCTGTGAAGCCTCAACTTCCCAGCATAGTACTTGGAATATAGTAGGCGCCCAATTAATGTTTATTAATGCACGAATGGCGAAATCCAAAGTTCTCCATGATTTGTCCCCTGCTTACCTTTCCAACCACCACCACAAGTCCTCAATATCATGTGTTCCAGTCATACTGAAAGATTTGAAGTGTGTCAAGCACGCAATGCTTTTTCCTGTTTCTATGCCCTTGTAAATACTATTCCTTCTGCCTGAAATGCTTTACCCCGATCCTTGTTCTATTATTATTTTTTAAGATTCAATTCAAACTTCATATGCTTGACAAGGCCTTTTCTGGTGCATTTTACTGTTCTCCTTAGTACTATAGAGCAATCTGTACATACCTCTATAGTAGCCCTTATTATACCATTTTTATTTATTTGTTGATAACTTTCTCCACCAGCATCTAGCACAGTAGCTGGCATACAGCAGTCAATAGATGCTTGAATTAACGAATGCATGTGTAGAGACATGAGTAAATGAATGGCCAAGGTGATAATGTAAATAAGGTAAACATTTGAGACAGGGACTTACGATGCCTAGTCTTTCAACTATATTATGCTCCTTTTATCAGTGTGTAAACCTGGATGTACATAATAGGAAGAAGTGGCTTTCTGATAAGTCCATGCAGAAGTACAAATTATGTAGACCTCGTTAAGGAGATAGTTGAAAGTGGTTTAAAATTAAATCAGGCTCCAGGATTTACTTTTAGATTTGTTTCCTAGTGATTAAAAGAAAAGGTCTTAAGTATTCAAAGGAAAAAAATGTCCTCTTCCAAACAGGTAAGTATTATGACATCTAATTAAGAGCTCTTAAAAATGAGAAGAGTTGTGTTAGGTAAAAACAAAACAAAGCCAAAAGTTGTATTTGTTAAGGATTTCACAAAATTTTGAAGTAACTATGACAGTTATGGGAAAGTTGCTTTAAAAAATTTTAGTGGTAAAATATACATAATATAAAGTTTACCATTTTAACCATTTTTAAGTATACAGGTCAGTGGCATTAAGTACATTATCATTGTGTAACCATCCACCTGCAGAACTTTTTCCCCAATTGAGTCTATATCCACTAAACAATAACTCCCCATTCCCTACCTCCCCACAGCCCCTGGCAACCACCATTCTACTCTGTCTTTATGAATTTGATTGCTCTAGGTACTTCCTGTAAGTGGAATCATATAATATTTGTCCTTTTGTGACTGGTTTATTTCACTTAGTATAACATCCTTAAAGTTCATCCATGCTGTAACATGTGTCAGAATTTCCTTCCTTTTTAAGGCTTAATAATATTCCATTGTATGTATATACCACATTTTGTTTATCCATTTATCTGTCAGTGGACACTTAGTTTGCTTCTACCTTTTGGCTAAGTGAATAATACTGCTATGAATGTGGGTGTACAAATATCTGTTCGAGTTCCTGCTTTCACTTATTTTGGGTATATACCTAGAATTTGAATTGCTGGATCATATAATAATTCTATGTTCAATTTTTTGAAGAATTGTCATACTGTTTTCCACAGTGGCAACACCATTTTACATTCTCAACCAGCTATACACAGGGTTCCCACTTTCTCCACATCCTGGCCAATGTACGTTATTTTCTGTTTTTGTTTTGTTTTTATCATAGCCATCCAAATGGGTGTGAAGTTTAAAAAAAAATTTTTAACCAAAAACACAACTATTGGTTACAACTATTTAATGAATGAAGTCTTCCTACTTTCCTCCTACTTCTACTCCCCCAAAGAAGAGGAAATGCACAAGCAAGCCTTCAAGAACCTCAGAAAGCAGAGAATGAGGTGTCAGCACACATACTATGTACAGACATGGACACAAGAGACTGTGAGTTCCACAGAAATGTTTAAAAATAGTTTGGCCAAATTCACCCTTATTTCTTTCTCTTTATTTACATTTCCCCCTTCCTTACTGTACACATTTCTTAAAGTTCACATAAGTAAAACATAGGGGAAAAAAACTTAGCAGCTGACTAAACAAGGTATCCAACTATAAAAAGAAAACAGTCAACTCTGTTAAGTATAAGAAAACCACTTATTCTGCAACAGCAGCTGCAAGTTACTTTAGACAGTAATCTGAGAAGGTGCACACTCTCTAGTATGTGTCTCCAGGTATGCAGGATGGTCATAATCCTTTACATTTATTTAACATCTAACACATTAAACATGTTTACATATAGGGAGGAGGGCAGGGTGGGAATTCATGCCTCCATTTCAGGAAACTAAGGTTCAAAGAAGTTAAGGACCAGGCCAAGGATATGTAGTAGGAAAAGGTAAATTCAGAATTCAAGTTTTCTGGGAATTCCCTGGCAGTCCAGTGGTTAAGACTTGACGCTTTCACCGCGGTGGCCCAGGATCGGAGAACTAAGATCCCGCAAGCCATGCGGCGCAGGCAAAAAAAAAAAAAAAAAAAAGGAACACAGAATTCAGGTTTTCTGATTGAGTTCAAAACTTGTGTCCCTACATTTTGATATCCCTCAAAGATACCTGTTTTTCTGTAATTGCCTCCATTGGTTCAAGTCAAGGTTCCTAAATTATATGGCCTGATGGAGTTCCTTGGGGCGTCACTTAACTTTTGGGTACTTAGCACTGTAAGTCTGCACGTATACTCTTACTCATCGTATTTCCCAAAGCCTAAAGAAATCAGGTTAGGACTAAAGAAAATCAGTCATTGAGACAAAAAGAAATTCAATGAAGAGAGCAGATCTTGAAAGTTCTCATACAAGGAAAAAGAATTGTAACCATGTGTGGTGATGGATGTGAACTAGACTTAACTGCGGTGATCATCTCGTGACATATACATATAGAGTCATTATGTTGTACACCTGAAATTAACATAATACGTTAATTATATCTCCATTAAAAAGAAAGCTAGGTCTTAAAAATTAAATAATTTAGAACCAGGCCAAGCTACAAAGTATTAAACCAAGGTGATAAAAAATTTTGAATCATAAACAAGCATAGTCATAATAATTATTGTGAAAGCAAAGGATTTTGTATTATTACTAACTAAAATATTTTATTTAAAAATGTAACAAATCTAGCCTTTCTTGTTTATTTTTTTTTTGAAGAAACATTTGTATGTGAGGGTGATAGTAACTGTGCTGTAATAGGGACACTTCGATTATAGTATGTTATTTACACATGGGCAAACTAAAATGGAGAATTGAGACAAATAGGGCAAATTGTCCCAAATCCACTACTGAAGAAGAAGAAACTGATCTGGAATTCAAAAGTGGCCCAAATTGGATGTGTCCAGTAACTGGACTTATCTGCATAATTCTGCCATCTCCCAGTTTGTCACAACAGGGGCAAATATTGTTTGAGGGCTTACTACCATGTGAGAGGCATTGTGCTGGTTTCAGTGGATTGGCTCACTTGATCTTGCTCCAGACCCTGTAAGATAGAAATTACTACAAGACCTACTTCAGCTCAGGGAAATTATAGTATTTGCCCAAGTTAACCCAGGTAGCAAGTAGTAGAACGAAGATTCCATCTCAAGCCTGTCTTATTCCTAACTCTTAACTACTATGCCCAGTGATAGCAGAACAGTAGAAATGATAAAAATTTGGTAAGCAAGTAAAGTCAGTGGGCTCTTTATCATGATTTTAAAAACCTAGCTGTGAAAAAAACCAAAAACCAAACAAACCTAGCTGCAGAAATAAGCTATGTATAAACTTCAAAGTTTGCTCAGGAAAAATATCTAGACTCAAAGATGAGAAACCACAGCTCAGAGAAGTCAGGCAGTTTAAAGACCACAAAACAATGGAACACAACTCTTTCAACTCCTGTCTAAAGGCCAAATCGACTTTAACCGTCCAACACCAATTGTGTCATATTTAAACATTGACTCTATCTGGTCCAGGAGGACAACATTCAGTTTCTCCTGTCGCTTTTGTTATTGGATCTGACCCTGTCAGATTTTAAATTCCATTCTTAGAATGGAACCTTAAATCTTTTTCAAAGCAACCTTATATAATAATAAATTCACACAAGCTTAGCAAGTAAGTAGTCATCGTGTGGCAAAACACAGTGGATGGTGGTTTTGTATGCTGTTTGGGGACTGGGTGTTTATCACACAGCAGTGGATTTCACAAATTCCAGGGTTGGGCATATTTCTAGTGGGGGCACGCTCAGCTATCATGAGAAGATGCAGGATTAGATAATCAACAACAACGAGGAAGTCAGCCAAGTTGCCGCCCAGAAATTATTTACCAGAGCAGCTGCTGTTCAGAAATGCTAACAAGCCAGTCTTGCTGGGAGTGGGCCATGCTCAGCTGTAAACCACTCACCATGTTTTCTCACTTTACTTTGCTCCAGAATCAGGAGCTCTGCGTACTGCAACGGTTTCTCCCTTCCTTGCATTATATATTGTTTTCCCCCAAAACTGAACCTACAATTAATATTTGCTATCAAGAGGGGGCAGTGGTACCTAATCATGTAGGTATATACCCTAGTTGTTCTGTGCTGAGGGTAAGCAGCCTCCTCCTGTGTGTTTAAATATTTACAGAAGCTGAAGCTTAAAGGGTAGTTTAACTTAAACATTCAACCAGAAATAGCCAGTCTCGCAGAACCAACTCTTATGTATAATTTAATATTATTTTATTTCTGAATTCTCTGAGTATCTTGAAAGAGAGAAACCCTTAACTCCTTTTTTATTTACTTGCTCTGAAGTTGATACTTTTAGGTTTTTATGTAACTCTCTAACTCTTACAACTTCTCTTACAATTAAACAGCCTTGTAGCTTCCTTTACAATGAAGAATTATGTATATCTACTTTAGTCTCTCCCTCAATCAGCTACATAAAGGAGGACTTGCCACTCGGAAAGAAAGACAGAACCCACTCTCCAGTCCTTTTCTCCTGCAGTTTCTCATATTTCCCTTCCCTGTAGTCACTATGGTGAAATGCTTGATTGCCTCTAAGACAGTAACTTTTTACTCTTCAGTACAAATATTTCAACAAAAGTCTACAGTAGTAAAAATATGTGAAATGATAAAATAGTTACTATTCATAATAGAATTTTATTACATATGTTTCACAAATACTGGTTTTCTTTAAGAGAATCCACGCATACAGCACCCAAATTATTGCAGATTCTCACTTAGTTGGGCATGATTTAATGCTTTTACTATATTTAAAGAGTCCTTCCAACACTAAAAAAAAAATCAAGCTAAGTTTAGTCACAGAACAGGGCTCTAAATTCTTATCTGAATTACCTGACTTACCATGTGATGCACTGCACATCACTCTCCCTGTCTCTGCCAACATGGCTGCTAATTAATTGTCCTAACCTTGTGGAGTCACAAAGGGACTAACATGGATGAACGTAAAACCCATTCATGGGAACGTCTGAGGGTGAGATTAAAGGAACCAAATTGCTTTATCATTTTTAAATATCATAATAACTATTACTACTAGTAGGCATACAACTACTACCCTCTCATACCTGTAGGATGCTATGAAGTTTACAAAGTGCTTTGATTATGTCTTCTTATTTAATCTTTATGGCTGCTATTTATTCATACTCTCAACAAATAATTTTCAGGGCCTATGGTGCTGTGCATAATTCTTTTTTTTTTTTTTTTTTTTTTTTGCGGTACGCGGGCCTCTCACTCTTGTGGCCTCTCCCGTTGCTGAGCACAGGCTCCGGACGCGCAGCCTCAGCGGCCATGGCTCATAGGCCCAGCTGCTCCGCGGCATGTGGGATCTTCCCGGACCGGGGCACGAACCCGTGTCCCCTGCATCGGCAGGCGGACGCTCAACTACTGTGCCACCAGGGAAGCCCCTGTGCGTTATTCTTAATGCCAGTTCTACAGGGACTGGAACAGGCTCAGAGATGCTAAGTAACTCGCCCAGGTCTCTGATTGTCCAAGGCTCCTGATCTGTGGTTTTCTAATCCCTTGTCCTTCCATCAAAATGCAACTGCCCCGATTTCTATCAATTCCTCATCACTACACAGTGTGATAAACTAACTTCAACTACGATGTTCATGATTGATAACGGCTTTATGTATTCTGCTTCCCAAATAAGGGCATTTTAACCTAGGCTGTTGATGCTTCCCAAATAATCGCAGCCAAACAGGATGAGTAATGTGACAGGCGACTGGAACAAAGGTATGGTGAGAAGGGAAAGGAGGGGACACAATAGTTTGAGATTCCCCATATTATAGGATGCCTGTAGCTGCCTGACTACTTTGCTCTTAGACCAGGAAGAGACAGGGCCGTTTCTACTTTCTGAGTGGGACTAGTGTCAATACAGGAGTCTAACAAAGGGTTGTCACCTCTGCATGTGACAATGTCCTGTGGCCCACTTACCCCCACCATACCTCGGTGCAGCTCCTATAATCCTCTCAGTCACACTTCTCCAGGACAGCGACGGTGCCCTCTCACACCCACCCAGAGTGTCCCCTTAGCCAGTGCAGAGCAGAGGGTGAGACCAACTGACTCAAGCGGTCATTTGATTCGAGCTAAAAAAATCCTTTCCCTCAAATTATCTACGAAATTGCCCCTTTCTTCTGTCTTGCTTTGGAGACAGTTAATGGGAAAATGTCCCTCCCTCTGCACAGTGAACAAATTCATTCACTATTCCTACTCCGAGGCAAATACTGCACTCACGCTCCCCTTCTCCCTCTCTCTGAGTTACCAACCCTCACTTGGCAATATCCCTCTCGACCCCTGGCAGCTCCATTGAAGCACATTCACTATATAGTCACATAAAAGACAAAAGATGAGTCTGGATCAATTTCAGGAAAATTCAGATTAAAACATGGAAATCCAGAAAAGTCAGAAAATAGGGCTAAATCCCTCAGATTTAGCTGTTCATCTTAGTTGAATTCACCAAACAGTGGTTTGGGTCTGAAACACCAGTTATTCCTCTGATCTAAAGTATTATCTAGCAGCCTGTAACGCTTCCCAAACTCCTTCTCGACAGGACAGGGCACACATAGATAATGATAATATTGGTAGAGTCCTCTGGTGCAAACAGCTGGAGATTTAGAAACTGATAAAGTCAGAGGCCACCAGCTCCAGGTCGCTCAGGCCGCTTCAGGTCCTGCTAGCCCAGACACTAAGAAAGCTAAGGAAACCAACATTGTGGCAACCAGTTAGGAAGCTTAATCCTTGTAAACCATAGCCTAATGTCCTCTTACCAAGGTGCTGTCTCATCTCACCCTCAACTCAGCCAATCCCCTCTGTCTTCCTTCCCAGCCCCACTCCCCCATCAATCAAGACAGCCCTCCCTTTCAGGGAAGCCGCCATTCCCTCTCCTACCCCACCCAAGGCCAACGGCTGTTCATTCCATCAATACCCTTTCTTCATTCTAAGGTGAACTATTCCTAAAGATGAAAATGCCTAAGACCCCGTCCTAAAAGCTCATCTGCATAATCATCTTCAAAAACAAACACGAATTTCTCAAGGAACAGAAATGTCCTCAGCCCCTGCCCCGCTCCCCATGGCATCATTCCCTGCCCCCATGTGCCAGAGCTAGAAGGGTCCCTTCTCTAAGCAGAGCGTGTGACTTGAAAACTACCAGCTTCAGTCACCTCCGGGGCTTGTTTAAAAATGCAGATTTCTAAGCTCCCCCTCCCTTACTAAATCAGAATCCCTGGGGGTAAGGCAGTAATCGACACTTTAAACCAGCCCCCAAGGTGATTGTTCTGCACAGTTCCAAACCAGAGGTCGAGAGCCTCTGATTTAATCCAGCTCGCTCTCTTTACAGAGTAGGAAAGTAGGAAACAGGCACAGATGAGGTGAAATGGGCTTGTCCAAGGTCACACTGGCGTTAAGGTGACCAGGCCAGGCCAGGCCGGGAGACCGCCTACCCCACTGATTCGCACAGCACCAGCTAGGAAGAGCTCGGAATCTGGATGTGTCCACCACCAGCCCCTGCCCCCCACGAGCCGCAGGCCCCCGCACTCACCCTCTTGTAGATGTCCTCCCTGCTGGCCTCATACTTCTGCTGCATGCGCTCCTCCAGGAAGTAGATGCGCAGCTTGAGGCTGAAGTTCTCCTTCTTCAGGTCATTGAGGTGCTGGGACAGAGTGCGATATCCATTAGACATGGTGGGCAACCCATGGGGAGGAGCACATGCCCAATCGCCCCCTCAGCCCAGGAACGTGGTGCAGCTGCACCGCGGCATGAAGCGAGCCGGCGGCGACGCTGCGAGGCTACGGCGACATGCCCCTGATGGCTGGCGCGCTCTCCCGCACTTGGGCCTGGGCTCGCTGCTCTGGGTGCTGGAGCGCAGCGCGCTTTCCTTTTTTACCTCGGGAGATATTTGCGGAATCCCTGACAGAGGAACATGCTGCGTGAACTCAGACACAAGTGGTGTAACCCGACTCCAAGCTAGGACTCGGCTCTCACCCTCCCTCAGCCTCTCAGGCCCAACTGTAGGCAGTTAACAGTTTCTCAGAAAAGAGAGGGGGCTGACCCTCAGAAGCTTCCAGGAAATGGGGAATGGGAGTAATTCAAGGTGATGGTTGGGTTGCAAGGACACAGAATGGCCCACAAAATGGTGACCACGTATCAAATATCCCCCTTCTGTCAGGTGCAAATCTTAAAGAACGACTCATCAGAGGGGTTTCTAATTTCCTTGAATGATCCAGAAGCTCACCTCTCAACAGTTCCTTCCCAGTTTTATTCCCTGGACCTTTCCAGCCCTGAGGCAGTTAAAGAAATAGCCTTTATTACCGTGCCCCTCCCCCCATACACACCTGAGCCACCTCCCAAGAAAGGGCCAATCTTCTAGTTCAGTGGAATCTTTGCAAAAATCTGTTTACCAGTTACACAAACTCCAAGAGGCAGGGTCAAAGGTTCCTCCCTCTAAGGGATGAGGGCGAAAAGAGGGTGGGAGGCGATGGAGGGAGGTGTCAGGCTGGAGCCCAGAGACTTTACCCAGTCACTAGTTCTTAACTCCAGCACCTGCCAAGTGGAGCTAGGCACTCATTACCAGATCCTGCTCCTAAAGCAATCTAAGATCCTTGAATGACAGCTGCAACGCTGGCAGGAAGTATTATTTATACCACACCACACGGGACATTGAAGGTGACTGGGAGACAGCGCCACAGCACAGATACCACACACAGGTTCTTGGTTGCAGTAATACTAGCTTGAAAACAAATTAACATTAACATCCAAAGTAAAGGAAACAAAAACTTTATACTTAATTCACGTAGAAGCTTCCTCCCCAACCTACCTGCTCTTCATTCTTCTAATTCTTTCTTCTCTCTTCATAATAATTCCAATCAACCTCCCTTTTTTGTACACTGCAGGTAGTATGTTGGGCATGAGGAATACAAAGATGAAGACAGTCCCAGCCCTCCAAGAGATAGGTGGCCGTAGAGATGTAGGTGCGTATGTTTTACACTATAATCCTCCAGGCCTGTGTTATTCAAACATTTTACATTTCACACTGCAATCCAGTGCATGCACACACACACACAACTGAAGTAAAAGTTCCCCAAAGTAATGTTAACCATCACTATGTAGGATGCACTCTGATATTTCCTATTCCATTTCTCTTTTTGGGAGTGACCCACTGAATTGATTCCATGACCCACTAATATGTTTTGTCCTAAAGTTTGAAAAATACTGAATCTGTGGGAACCCAGAAGAAAGAGTGATTCATTCTCATTAGGATGGTGAGAGAAAGAAAGCTTTGACTAGGAGTTGCACTTGCACTTTGCTTTGAAAGACAGAAAAAATTTGAGTGAATAAAGTGGCCTCAGGAGGGCATAATTAGAACTGAGCATTCTCTCAAATAGAGCTGGATTATAAGTAGGCAACACATTTCTTACCTAGACCACTGGTAACTTAAGACAATATATTCTTCATTTTTTTTAAAAAAGCACACATTTAAAATGCATTTAGCTAATTTCATTAAATCTGTGCTCTTAGAATAAATGAATTTCACCTAGGCTTAATTAGAGACAGTGAGGAAGAGAAAAGTCTGAGGTAAGACTCAAGACGATCCTTTTCTGGTCCCAGCTTTGTTACTAAATAGACGTATGACCTTGGGAGTACACGTCTCCAGGGGCCTAACTGTCCTCATTTATAAAATGAAGTGGTTGGAAGTGGTGATTTTTAAGGCCCGTTCCTGGTCTAAGCTCCTAGAGGAATAACCTGATTATTATTACCTCCATTTTGCACAGGGGGAACCAGGTGCCAGATTCTAGATTAGTGTTTAATCATGCTTTTGATGTCTACTTGGATTCTTTCATCATGTAAGATAATTTAATAGAAGCTTTATGGAAAGTAAAATTGCCTATGAATGCAGGTGCTCTTATCCAACCTATATATTTCTTTCTTCACATTAAGCCTATTTTCTCTTATGCCCTGTGATCCCTTGTTCTTTTCCTATCTCTCTAGCCTCTTCTCTGTGTTGTTTTTTTTTTTCTTTTTTCCTGGCTCTTTAAAGCTACTACTTAAATGATGATTAGCCATTAGCCTTCTGATTTTTTTCTCTTCACACTTTCTCCCTTAGAGATTTTATCCACTTTTAGGGCTTTGACTTTTGCCTCCCAAACAGTCCCCAAACCTCCAACTGAGTTGTCTCACCCAAGATCTAGCCCTACATATCCTTGGCTAAATAGTTCAACTTGCATGTGCCATTCTCACGACAAACCTCATGGCAAACACTTTTGCAACAGTGTCTGTCATGTCTGCCAGAATTCATCCAGCTAGTTCTTCTCCTTATTAAAGCTAAGAAAACCCATTATTTTCAAAGCATTATTTTCAAAACTCAAATCTTATCCTGTCATCTCCCTTACTTAAAAATCCTTCACAGGCATCTCATCACTCTTAGTATAAAAGAAAAAAAAAA
The DNA here is from genome assembly GCF_003676395.1 of Aethalodelphis obliquidens. Classification (NCBI taxonomy): domain Eukaryota; kingdom Metazoa; phylum Chordata; class Mammalia; order Artiodactyla; family Delphinidae; genus Aethalodelphis; species Aethalodelphis obliquidens. The sequence goes on along the minus strand of NW_020838014.1, from coordinate 8,027,643 downwards.
ATCACACCCTCTCAAGACACCCTGCCTCTTTTTTCAAGCCACTTTCTCAAGTTTGAATTCCACCCAAACAAAGCTTTCCCTGCTACGCCAGACTGGAAAAACTCTTTCCTCTTGAGCTCCTAAGGCAACTCCTAACGTTTGGCAAGTGCTCGTACGCTGCCTCGTGGTAATGCTTTTCTGTTGTCCTGCAGGGTTATTTACACATTTTAGAGCTTTTCACTTTTTCATGTGTCTACCTCTCCGACTAGTCTGTAAGCTGCCCAAGGGTCGATGACTTATCTGTCTCTCTATATTCCTTCAGTTCCCACAATTGCCAAGAAGACCTCCCCAGTTAATTCTTCCCGCTGTGCGGTATACAATCACCTCAGTCAGACTAGAGTGTTTTGAGGGCTGGCAAGGCATATTTTGTGTCTTTGTATTCTCGTTGCAGAATATTTAGGACGCACTCCCTAAATATGTGTTAAATTAATGAATAGATAATGATTGCATATATATTTCATTTTTTGCTGATTTGATCTGTTAAATATGGGCTAGGTTGCTTATGTTAGGTTGGCCAAAAAGTTCGTTCGGCTAGGATCTTACGAAAAAACCCAAACAAACTTTTTGGCCAACCCAATATTATTCTCATAACTTTCCAATGATATAAAAAAGTTTGTTTTAATGATTCCAAAGAAACTACATCTGCTAGAATGGTGACTAGAAAAATAATGTTTTGTTCACTTAAATTTCTAAGTTTATATGCCCATCTTGACTTTTCTCCTGAACTCCAATCTACACCTAACTTCCTAGTAGAAATCTCTACTTGAATATGGACAGCTCATACTCGTGATATATAAAACTGGATTCCTAATTTCTCCCAGGACATATGTTCCTTCCTCTTTGGACCCCATTTCAGTTTGTAACCACCAATATTTGCAGTTGTTTGGGCCAAAACTTTTGAATTATTCTTGACCCTTCTTTCTCATGCACATCGTCTCATCTGTCTGTAAATCTGTCTATCAAGATTTCTATTTTCAACACATATAGAGAAGCTAGCTACCACCACTGCCACTCGTACCTTTGCCACTCTGGCCCAAGATACTGTGATCTCTCCTCTGAGTTATTTGAATAGCCCTTTAACTGGTCTCCCCACTCCCACCCTTGCTCCCCTATAGTCGATTCTTAGCGTGGCAGCCATATCACTATGAGGGTTACAAAATGTCAGATTGCTCCTCTGCTGGAAACCCCCAATGGCTTCCCATCTAATTGAGAGTGAAAGGCTAAGTCAGTCGTTTTGTTAGCCCATAAGTCCCAAGGCCCTGCATAATCTGGAGCCTCTCCCCTACCCTCTCTTCTACGTTTTTCCTACTACTCTTCCCCTATGTACTCTGCCCCGGCCACACTGTTTCTCTTTGCTGTTTCTCAGAAACACCAAGCACCCTCCCTCCTCAAGGCCTTTCAGCTTATTGATCCTTCTGAATACTATGCTCTTTCTTTAGTTATCTGCATTCTCCTCCTCACCCTCTTCAAGTCTTTGATCAAATGTCACTTCCTCTATGAGGTGACCACCCTATTTAAAACTGTTACTCACCCTATGCCTCACCCCAGCCCTCCATGTCTCCCTTCATTGTTTTTTTTTAATCCCATAGCACTATCACCTTCTAAAATATTATATTTACTTATTTATTTTGTTTCTTGTCTGTCTCTCCCTACTAGCATGTGAACTCCGTGAGAAAGCCAGGATATGGGCCTGTTTTGTTCACTGCTATATCACCTGTACCCAGAATGGTGCCTGGCACATAGTAGGTGCTCAAGAAATATTTAATAGAAGTATGGATGAATAACTAACGTGCTGACTTTGACTTCATTGGATTTAATCCTAATAGAATTCAATCTGTATACAAGATTATGCAGATCTTGTAGGAGGAAGAGCATATCTAAAGGTAATTTTATAAGTAAAATTAATTCTTCTAACAGACTAATTTTAATGCACAATGCAGAATCTGAACTATGTACAAGAGTTCTGAATAAATGGGGAATAATATATGATAAATAACAATCAAAGGGCATTATGAACTGTACAAATAATAAAAACTATAGAAATTAGGAAAGAGAGGCTACCAGAGAAGGTTCCAGAGAGAAGTGACATTTTTGCTCTCCTTAAAGGATGAATCAAGTTTGCATAGGCTGGAGGGAGAATGCAAGGCAATCTAGGCAGGTAGAACATAAGCAAAGGTGCAGAGGACCAAGTGGACTGAAACAAAGGGCACATGCTGTCCTGTAGTGGGTGAACAGAGAGGACAGGAAGTGAAGAACCATTTTAGAAAGATCTTGAAAGTCAGGATGAGGAGCCTGAGTTTGTTCCTTTAGCAGATCCTGGTTCTCAGTTTGAACAAAGGGCGAGGAACTACCTACTACTTACTTTATTTGCTTATTACTTATGTTTTATTTGTTTGTGTTTTGTAGCTTTATCAAACAAAACCACACACAACCTGGGCTGCTCACTAGACCTCCTAAATCAGGGCCTCTCAGAGCTTTGGATAAGCTCTGCACTGCTTAGGAAACAAACACTGCAGGTTCTTGAGCAAGGGGCAGTGCTTCCATCTTTGTTCTTCCTTTTTAATGTAGTATATAGAAAATCTTTACTCTTCTCTGAAAATATTTTTTCCAAACATTAACAGTTCTCCCCTGCTCCTTGCTTAATTTCTTCTTCCCACTGCTTCTTAATGTATTAGTCCAGACTGGAAACAAGACTTTAATAAGAACTCAATCAATGCCAACAATAGTAGGAGATTACAACCCAGCTGTTTTATGTCATGCCCCATTAACATAACGGACTGTCAAGTCAGCCTTTAAAAACAACTCAGCCTCAATTTGCTTAATCATATTCAGACCCCCCAGATAGTTCTTACAACGGAAATGCTTGAAAACATATTAATCTCTTACCAATCCCTCTCCTAAAAATACAGTTCCACTTCACTAAAAATGATTAATCATCTTAATTGACACATTCTTTTCAAATATAATCAAACTTTTGCAACTCAACTTCACCAATTTGATATCTGTGATAATTCATAATTTTACATTTCATGAAAATAAAAATATTCGTAAATAACTTAATATGGTAAGCAGAGGAACAGGAGAATAGTGTTTTAAGCAACCCTTGACATTTTACTACCCACTTACAAATTGGCAATAAATATTATCACTATTATACATATTTATCTAGGTGGGATAGCACAGAATTGTGGAAAGGGCAATAGCTTTTGAACCAAGGAGATCTGGGTTCAAATCTCAGCTCTGCTATTTTCTAATTGTGTGACTTTCGGAAAAATACTTAATAGTAATTAACTGTAGGAAAGGAGTCAGGAGGTCGGATTGGGGTAGGCTATTAAGAGTGTTGCAATTGCATCTGTAATGTGAACTTTTAGTTTTCAATATGAGGCAAATAGAGCAAAAATAATATGTGTTAAAATTTACATATTGGGGGGACTTCCCTGGCCGTCCAGTGGTTAAGACTTCACCTTCCAATGCAGGGGGTGTGGGTTCAATTCCTGGTCAGAGAGCTAAGATCCCACATGCCTTGTGGCCAAAAACCCCAAAAAAACATAAAACAGAAGCAATATTGTAACAAATTCAATAAGGACTTTAAAAAAATGGTTCAAATCAAAAAATCTTTAAAAATATTTAGATATTGGATACATGGACAAGTGTTTTATTGTTCTTTGTATGTTCTTGTCTGTGAAATAGTTTATTATTTTAAAAAAACTATTTTAAATGGAATGAAACTAGGAATTACAGGAAGGCAGCTTTCAATTAAATATAAGAATAAATTCTCTAGTAGAGCTGGATGTAATGAACTTATTGCCACACTCCATCCATACATTCATACATCAAATATTTACTTAGCACTTACATTATGAGAGATAGTAAATTTCCTGCCACAAAAAGGAATCAACTGAAATTAAAGGGCCACTTGTCAGGGATATTGTTAAGAATCTTCACACATCCACTAGGTTAGTTCTGGAGAACTTTTAAGGTCTTTAGCCATCCTGAGATTCTACGTTTGAAACATATTTTCTCATAGAAACAATATTACCAAAGGCAGCACCAATGAGAGAGCTGTCACTTTTTGAAAGATCTCAGAGCACCCCACCAGCTCTCTTATGGTAGAGCCCTAAAAGGTAGTGGGAGTCTACCTGTTCAGACTGAGTGCTCTGGTTGCCTTGCACAGGAAGAGGAAGAGATAAGTGAGCATAAAGGACATGTTATTCCAAGACAAAAGCAGCAACAACGACTAGGGACCTAAGGATGACTCTCAACAGTCTTTGCTAACTGTTACATTTTCAAAACAGACCTGTGGGAAAGTCACACCAATGGCTGGAGAGCGCTTCCCGCTCTTTAGCACCCAGGAACCCTACTTGTTTTGGATTAGACGGCAGGGATAGACACAAAGGGATGGGGCAAGGAGAAGGAGGAGGATGGTTTGTTTCACACATAAATATTTTATTTGTAATACATGTATGTGTCTGGGAGTCCCTATGTTTTTATGATAAAATCTAAGTTGCAGAAATACAAAAGTTTAATTACTGGCTGTTTTGAATGACTTTGACTTGTATTACAAAATTAATTAGATATAATTACACTATCTTCACAACAACAATCACTTGTACAGGATTTGACAATACACAAAGCACTTCCATATATGTATTATTTCATTTTATCTTCATTACAACACTGTGAAGTAAGTGGATTGGATATTATTATCCCCATTTTATACTCCAGGAAAGTAAGACATCAGGAGGTTAGCCGATTTGCTTAGCTAGAAAGTGGAGGAGCACAGACTACAGCTTCCAGCAGTCTGACCCATATTTCATACTCATCAGGGCCTTATTCATGACACTAGATGACCCCTGTGAACCTAGGGTTCCCCTGTGACTAATAAGGTACTTCCAATTCTACCTTAGGTCCCTGCATATTTTCAAAAAGTATCCTTCATTATAAATAATATTGCTTGTGACCTCAGAGGATCTGACCACCTGAACCTATATAAAACACAGTTTTCTCCATTTTCAAGGTGACTAAACCAAAGCTAGTCTTCAAAAGATTAAACATAGGGTTACTATATGACCTAGCAATTCCACTCCTAGGTATACACCCAAGAGAAGAGATACATATGTCCACACAAAACAGAAGCATCATTTGCATAGTCAAAAAGCAGAACATTGCAAACATCCAAAAACAGAAGATTGAATACACAAAGTTTAGCATATCCATATAATGGAATACTACTCTGTCACAAAAAGGAATGAAGTACTGACACATGCTATAACACAAATGAACCTTGAAAACATTATATAATGTGAAATAAGCCAGGCACAAAAAGTCACATATTACATGATTCTATTTATATGAAATTTTCAGACTAGACAAATCCATAGGGAAATTAGATGAGTGGTTTCCAGGGCGTGGGAGAAGAGGGAACAGGAAATGACTACTAATGGGTATGATGGGTTTTTGGGGGGTGATGAAAATGTCCTGGAACTAGATAGTGGTAATTGTTGCACAACTCATTAAATATACAAAAAACATGGAATTGTACACTTTAAAAGGGTGAATTTTATGGTATGTAAATTACATTTCAAAAAAGCTGTTATTTAAAAAAGAAGAAAGAAACTAAAGCTGTGAGAAGTAACATATCCAGTCCTTTGCCTTCTACAAAGGATTTTTCTATGATAAAGATTTAAGTTCAATTCAGTTCAATTCAGTTAAAAGCAAATGGTTTAGAACTGACCATTTCTAAATGTATATTAATCCTACTTAGATTATGGGGCCCTAACATAAAGGCTAGATAAAGTATACTTTAAGTGGCCCTCAATATTAAATACTCATGGATTACTATGTTCTATCAAAAGTTAAATCCTTAAATAAAACAGAAAGAAAACATGATCCACCCTATATTTTGACAGGAAAAACCTACTCATTTGGCTGCCCTGAAGAATATGCATAACTTCTGCAGAACATTCTAATAAGGAAAATGTCAATCGAAGTCAATCAACTTGGTCTTCCACTCATCAACCTTTTCACTTCCACACAGGGTTTCTGTCCAGTGTTCCAGAAGCCAGCTGTTGATGCCTGCCTCAGAAAGCAGACTGAGAACTCTACAAACATCTGGCTTTTTTTCTTTGGGGTTGCACAATAAACAAATCTTTCTTCTGAAACTCTGTTTCTGAAATTTCAACATAATCCCTGAAGTTTCAGTCTTTTAAATGCTAAAATATTAACAATACCATTCAACTTTTTCCCCTTAAACTCAGAAGCATACTGATACCCATCCTCTACACAGCCTTGTCCTGAAATACGTGGCCTGATGGCAAGACAGCTAACAACAGAGCTATTATATCAGGTCAATAAATAAACCCTGTCTTTGGCAGCATCATTGTGTAGATAAATGGCAGGGGTTCCAGTGATGTTCCTGCTGTCTTCCCCCACCATAGATACACACCCACGCTACCCACAATGATCCTGGAATAGCAGGGTGTTGTCATCATCATATTGGAGTGCTACGAACTATATAAAAACAAAACAAAACAAATAACAACTTCCCTGGTCACCAAAAATAAATGGCCCAGCCAGAAATAGCACTGTCAGAGACAGTTAAATGAGTTCCATGGCAAAACGACAGTTGAGCTGCACTGATGCTGGGAGCTCCCGAGGATTCCTAGGCTCCAAACTAGATTCTCCTACGGTTTGGCCCGACCAACAAGAGCAGGACTTGGTGTTGTTTGTTCACAACTGGTTCGACCCAGGAAGATTATTTGCTGAGCTTTTAGTATTCAGATGGAACGTGTCCATTTATGGCCTCACCTATTTTTCTAGATTTTCATTAATTCTTTCTCCACTCTTCTCTAGGAAAGAAGGTGATTTCAAAGGCACAATTAGGACTTTGTCCAGGCATAAGAGCTGAGTTCGCAGTGATACCATGAATAACCATGGCAGTAACAATAAGGCTTTGACCGAGAGTAGCAGGTGGTAGGGGGAGATAAAACCAGCTTGAACCCCATTCTATACTCTAGTGCTCCAGCCATGACAAAAAGCCTCCTGTTGCTGAACTTGCTCTGCTGCTTCCAGGACTTTTCACGGGTAGCAGTGTCAGCCTGGAAAGTCATTCCTCTTCAATTTCCATTCAGCTCTGACTTCACTATCTCCAACTAGCCTGTACGGATTTGAATTAGATATTACCTACTAAAGGAAGCCCATCTGACCCTAAAGTCTGGGTAAGGGTCCCTCCTGAGTGCCTCCACAGCATTGTAATGATTACATTCTGTTGTAATTGGCTAATCTGTAAACTCCCTGAGGGCAGGAACCATGTTTGCCTATCCATTATTGTATGTGCAGTGCTTAAGACATTATGTTGTATACAGTAAGCACTTTAGAAATATTTGTTGAATGATTAGATAAATGAAAGGAATGCACATTATTAAAAATTCAGATAATACAAAAAGTTATAAAGAAGGTAAAAATCATGGCTAATCCTATCACCCAGACCTAATCACTTTAAATATTTTGGTGTATATCCTTCCAGACATTTCTAGTTTTTCTCCCTCAAAAATGAGATCTTATAAATACTATGATATCACTTATATGTGGAATCTAAAAAATACAACAAACTAGTGAATATAACATAAAAGAAGCAGACTCACAGACAGAGAACAAACCAGTGGTTACCAGTGGGGAGGGAGGGGCAGTATAGGGGTGGGGGAGTGAAGGTACAAACTGTTGGGTGTAAGATAGGCTCAAGGATGTGCTGTATAACAAATAGCCAATATTTTTAATAATGGAAATGGAAAGTAACCTTTAAAAATCGTGTAAAAATAAAATTTTTTAAAGAGATCTTATTTTGTGTAATATTCAAATTGTTGTTGTTGTTTTTCTGTTGTTTAATCTTAAATTTGTTATTATTATTACACACATCCTTCCAAGTCAGTACATTGCTCTGTGATGCTCTGTTGTATGTGTACCATGGCTGAAATAATCAATCCTTGCCTTGATGAATAATAGATTGTTTCTAATATTTTATTAGTATAAAAACACTGAAACATTCATCCTTCAACACACACCTTTTCATACTTGATCACTGCGCATGTAAAAGCTAGAACAGGCCTGGCACATAGACTGTACCCATATACTGTGTAGATGAACAAACAAATGAATAAGGGAGCAGCTGTACATAGAGAGGCATAATGAAATTGTGGCTAAGCGTTCAGGTTCTGGAATCGGTACACTTCTGTTAAAATCCCAGCTCTAGCACTTTCTAGCAATCACTAGTCTTTTCCTAGCTTCAGTGTCCCTCCCTGTACAAATGAAAATAATGGTTGTACCAACCTCAAAAGACTGTTTTCAGAACTGAATAAGATAATGCAAGTCAGGTGCATTCACAGAGGTCTGCACACTGTAGTACTCAATAAATACTAATTGATAACATTATTTTTGTTATTTTAAAATTTTATCATTGGAATGGAAATTCCTCAAGTCCATAGGAAGAAAGACAGAGCTTCTCTTCATACAGTGAAGAGGAGAAGGCAACAAGTTCTAATGAGGACACAGAGAGGAGATAACAAAAAATAAGAAGGATTATTCTCATTCAATGCCATTTTCTCTGTGGAAGTGATTGCTCTTTTCTGTGTTGGTAACCATACCTTCCAGAACTTTCAGGGCTGTTCAATTTTTGTAATTTCATTCTTTTTGATAAAGTTACTTTGTTAATTGTGTAACCAAATGTGAACCAATATTTATAACTTTGTAAAGTTTACCAATATGTATGAATACAAATTAGAAAAAAGGTTTTGTCCTAACATCTAGGTTTTTTTTTTTTTCGAGGTATGTGGGCCTCTCACTGTTGTAGCCTCTCCCGCTCCAGATGCGCAGGCTCAGCGGCCATGGCTCACGGGCACAGACGCTCTGTGGCACGTGGGATGTGGGATCTTCCCGGACTGGGGCACGAACCCGTGTCCCCTGCATCAGCAGGCAGACTCTCAAGCACTGCGCCACCAGGGAAGCCCCTAACGACTGGTTTTTAAAGACATACATTTGATTGGCAATTACTCTAATCTTGTGATCTCTTCCACTGGTGCCTTAGATGTTATTTAAATTAAATTTCGTGTAATTTAAATTTCTTATGTCCTAATCAGAGTGTGTGCTCTCCGAGAATGGTAACTCATATACATCTCTGCATCCTCTACAGCACTCAGAATCATTGCTTTCATTCATAGTTCTTAAGAAAAAGGTGATTGATCTGATGCCTATTTTTGGCAGTGTTGCTTAGGAATGAAAACGTTGCCGAAGTTCTGTGGAATGACTGTGTGGAATCCCTCTGAAAAGTCATGTTTAACAAGAAAGAAAAAATCCTGTGCTTATGATTGCAGAAAGTTTCAGATTTATCCCCGCTTCCCTTCTCATCTAATAACTTTTTGAAAGTCTCAAGACACTAGTGAAACCAAAACCAGTATGCTTGGGGCACTGTGGTTTGAGGAACATAAATGCCATTTTCAAAAAAAAAAAAAAGAAAGAAAATGTACTTCACCAGTAGCTTTCATTTGCCAAGGCTGTAATTAAAGAGAAACTCAAGAAGCACTTGAAATGGATGGACCTAAAGGCAGAAGTCACATGACCCAGATTCACCTAAACTAGAACAGGAAACCCAGGCCGTGATAACTCAGATCTCCATAAGGGTAGAAAAGTCCCTTTTAGGACTCACTTCCCGCACCCCACCCCCCCCAGGCTTCAAGACCCAAGTGGAAAAATTTGCCAGGATGGGTGGGGCCTCAACAGGCTGACTCACTGTGGTTGGATTCAGACTGCCCAGAAAAGCTAGCTTCAGACTATAATTAAGCAAACACTGCAGCTGGTCTTGTTGGCATTTTCATGTTAAAGACAGCATTATTAGAAAATGTGTAAACAGGGGAGGGCAGTGGAGGCCTCCTCTAGACCGTAAAGCCACAGACCCCTACCCTTTCCATGGCTTTTCTATATATAGCATCTGCCATTTTGATTCTCTGCATAGAACCAAATTGCACACATTGCACTAATGTAACCTCTCCTCTGAATGGTCCTCTCATTTCCCCAAGAACCTTGACTCTTGGAATTATCTTGGCTCTGCCACTTTATACCTGTAATAGCTTTCATCAAGTTCTTTGAGTCTTGGTCTCTTCACTCATATAATGGATGTAATATAATATCTAATATCTATCTCATAAGTTAGGAAAATGAACTGAAAAAGAGCTGAAATAAAATGTGTTAAATGTCGAAAAAGTGCCTAGTGTTTAATAAACACTCAATACATATTATTATTAGCTATTATTATGATCTTCTTAATAACTCCTGTCCAATATTTCAAAAGGTCTCTGCTTCTTTCTCTTACTTTACGTTTATAATTTTATGATCCCAGTTTAGGTAGACAGTTATCTCCCTTTAACCTCACCATTAAAAATAAATGTGCTGGGCTTCCCTGGTGGCGCAGTGGTTGGGAGTCTCCCTGCCGATGCAGGGGACACGGGTTCGTGCCCTGGTGTGGGAAGATCCCACATGCCGCAGAGCGGCTAGGCCCGTGAGCCACGGCCGCTGAGCCTGTGCATCCGGGGCCTGTGCTCCGCAACGGGAGAGGCCGCAGCGGTGAGAGGCCTGCGTACCACAAAAAAATAAAAAATAAAAAAATAAATGTACTTTTCCCACCTGCCTCTGTAGTACAATGGATAGCACATTGGACTTCTAAAAATAAATGTATTTTTCCTGACTTCTCAGTTTCCTATCCTAACCAATTAATTCATATACCAGTACCCTCTTTAGAATCATTTTACTTACTGTGAATATACTTAGTGAATACTGAAGTAGAGGCCAGGGGGAATACAAATCCAATATAACACCTAATCTTCAACACTTTTCAACAAATTTAACTTAATTGATGAACATCTACTGAGCACTTACTATGTACCAGCATTATGCTAGGTTCTAGAGACTAGAAAAAGGTGAACAAGAGGCTTTCTGCCTCTGAATTGCCTAGAGTCTGGGTATACATTTTTTTTTTTTTTTCGATACGCGGGCCTCTCACTGTTTTGGCCTCTCCCGTTGCGGAGCACAGGCTCCGGACGCGCAGGCCCAGCGGCCATGGCTCATGGGCCCAGCCGCTCTGCGGCATGTGGGATCTTCCTGGACCGGGACACGAACCCGTGTCCCCTGCATCGGCAGGCGGACTCTCAACCACTGCGCCACAGGGAAGCCCTGGGTATACATTTTGAGACTGGAGAATGAGGGGAGGCGTCCTAAAATGAAAAACAAATAAACAAAAAACTGGACCTGAACTGAAACTTGAAGGCTTTAACCAGGTAAAGAAGAGGAGAGAAAAATTATTCTAGGCAGCAGGAACAGCCAGAAAAAAGGCTTGCAAGTATGAAACAACTTTGACTTGCAAGCAGTTCAGAATTAATGGAATAGAAAGCATGTGATGGAGAATACTGGGAGATAAAAGTGGATTTACAGTTTACCTAGGGAAGATAGAACTGCACTCTGTGCCCATCTAAATAGGAGGAGCTCATGATTCCAGGCCTATATGAGTCAGCACTCTTATTACCACCAACATAGAAAGTACTATTTTAGGTCACAAAAATGACGAGTATTCTCAGCACATTATGAGATGCTTGGTAAGTTCCTTTGTTACTCTTTGTGCCTTTATTTCCTGATTTGTAAACTGGTGTAATAATCATGCTTTCTTCACAGGGTTTCCATTAGCATTAAATGAGATGATACTGCACATACTTAGCACACTACTTGACACACAAAGTGATCAACACACGCTAGCTAGTGCTATCTATGTGCTGCTCTAGTCTCGCTCACCCCAGAGATGCTGGAGGTGGGGTGGGTGCTGTGATCAGTGAGAAAACATATAGGAAAGAATTTTTCTCAACATATGACTATGGCCATTTGACATAAGACTATGTAAAATGACCCAACAACCTGTCAGGATTTGTAATCATGGTACCTAAACTCCATCATCCTGAAAAAGTCACAATCTCTATAAGTTCCGGTTCCCTCACTTGAAAATAGGAACAGTGATGCTTGTTTCATGCAGGTTTATAAAGACAAAATAAGGCAATTTATGAGAAGCACTTAACCCACTTCTCAAGTCTATAGTTCTGGAAAGGATAGAGATCATTCCATCAATGTATCTTTGGGGGGCGGGGGAAGTGCCTTTAAAACAAAGCTGACAAGGTTTAAAAATTAATTAAATCATTCACTCATTCAAAAAGTACAAATGAAGCATACATACTAAGCAAAACTCTTTTATCATGGGAAACAATACCTATTAATTTACTTCTACCAGTGTAAAGTTGAGTAGGCTTATCTGTGCCACTATTTCTGACCCCTTCCCCCTGCCTATCCTTCTCTAACCCCACTCATACTGTGGGTCGGGGATACAGAATGTAAGAAAAGAAAAGAAAGAAAACTATATCTTCAAAGCTCCGTTCCCTTGGCCCCTTCCTCCTGCACCAATATAGTGAAGAAAGATGCTGTCACTTTCACTTGATAATTGACCAATGATGTATTATCCATAATGTGCCAGTATTTACATTTTTAGTCTATTATCACTTACTCATAAATCAAAGGATCTTTTCCCTAGAATTTCCTCCATCAACAAATATTTCAGAAATAATCATATTAACTGATCAATTAATTTTTACTGATTAAGTATATTTAATATTACTTCTTTCCTTGTTCTTTTTTTTTGGAAGTCTTTGGGTTTTTTTTTACATCTTTATTGGAGTATAATTGCTTTACAATGGTGTGTTAGTTTCTGCTATATAACAAAGTGAACCAGTTTTACATATACATATGTTACCATATGTCCTCGCTCTTGCGTCTCCCTCCCTCCCACCCTCCCTATCCCACCCATCCAGGTGGTCACAAAGCACCGAACTGATCTCCCTGTGCTATGCGGCTGCTTCCCACTAGCTATCTATTTTACGTTTGGTACTGTATATATGTCCATGCCACTCTCTCACTTGTCACAGCTTAACCTTCCCCCTCCCCATATCCTCAAGTCCATTCTCTAGTAGGTCTGTGTCATTATTCCCGTCTTACCCCTAGGTTCTTCATGACATTTATTTTTTCTCAGATTCCATATATATGTGTTAGCATATGGTATTTGTCTTTCTCTTTCTGACTTACTTCACTCTGTATGACAGACTCTAGGTCCATCCACCTCACTACAAATAACTCAATTTCGTTTCTTTTTATGGCTGAGTAATATTCCATTGTATATACGTGCCACATCTTCTTTATCTATTCATCTGATGATGGACACTTAGGTTGTTTCCATCTCCTGGCTATTGTAATTAGAGCTGCAATGAATGTTTTGGTACATCACTCTTTTTGAATTATGGTTTTCTCAGGGTATATGCCCAGTAGTGGGATTGCTGGGTCATATGGTAGTTCTATTTGTAGTTTTTTAAGGAACCTCCATACTGTTCTCCATAGTGGCTGTACCACATTCCCACCAGCAGTGCAAGAGTGTTCCCTTTTCTCCACACCCTCTCCAGCATTTATTGTTTCTAGATTTTTTGATGATGGCCATTCTGATGGGTGTGAGATGATATCTCATTGTAGTTTTGATTTGCATTTCTCTAATGATTAATGATGTTGAGCATTCTTTCATGTGTTTGTTGGCAGTCTGTATATCTTCTTTGGAGAAATGTCTATTTAGGTCTTCTGCCCATTTTTGGATTGGGTTGTTTGTTTTTTTGATATTGAGCTGCATGAGCTGCTTGTAAATTTTGGAGCTTAATCCTTTGTCAGTTGCTTCATTTGCAAATATTTTCTCCCATTCTGAGGGTTGTCTTTTGGTCTTATTTATGGTTTCCTTTGCTGTGCATAAGCTTTGAAGTTTCATTAGGTCCCATTTGTTTATTTTTGTTTTTATTTCCATTTCTCTAGGAGGTGGGTCAAAAAGGATCTTGCTGTGATTTATGTCACAGAGTGTTCGGCCTATGTTTTCCTCTAAGAGTTTGATAGTTTCTGGCCTTACATTTAGGTCTTTAATCCATTTTCTGCTTATTTTTGTGTATGGTGTTAGGGCGTGTGCTAATCTCATACTTTTACATGTACCTGTCCAGTTTTCCCAGCACCACTTATTGAAGAGGCTGTCCTTTCTCCACTGTATATTCGTGCCTCCTTTATCAAAGATAAGGTGACCATATGTGCATGGGTTTATCTCTGGGCTTTCTATCCTGTTCCATTAATCTGTATTTCTGTTTTTGTGCCAGTACCATACTGTCTTGATTACTGTAGCTTTGTAATATAGTCTGAAGTCAGGAAGCCTGATTCCTCCAGCTCCGTTTTTCATTCTCAAGATCGCTTTGTCTATTCGAGGTCTTTTGTGTTTCCATACAAGTTGTGAAATTTTTTGTTCTAGTTCTGTGAAAAATGCCAGTGGTAGTTTGATAGGGATTGCATTGAATCTGTACATTGCTTTGGGTAGTAGAGTCATTTTCACAATGTTGATTCTTCCAATCCAAGAACATTGTATATCTCTCCATCTATTTGTATCATCCTTAATTTCTTTCATCTGTGTCTTACAATTTTCTGCATACAGGTCTTTTGTCTGCTTAGGTAGGTTTATTCCTAGACATTTTATTCTTTTTGTTGCAATGGTAAACAGGAGTGTTTTCTTGATTTCACTTTCAGATTTTTCATCATTAGTATATAGGAATGCCAGAGATTTTTGTGCATTAATTTTGTATCCTGCTACTTTACCAAATTCATTGATTAGCTCTAGTAGTTTTCTGGTAGCATCTTTAGGATTCTCTATGTATAGTATCGTGTCATCTGCAAACAGTGACAGCTTTACTTCTTCTTTTCTGATTTGGATTCCTTTTATTTCTTTTCTTCTCTGATTGCTGTGGTTAAAACTTCCAAAACTATGTTGAATAAGAGTGGTGAGAGTGGGCAACCTTGTCTTGTTCCTGATCTTAGTGGAAATGCATTCAGTTTTTCACCATTGAGGACAATGTTGGCTGTGGGTTTGTCATATATGGCCTTTATTATGTTGAGGAAAGTTCCCTCTATGCCTACTTTCTGCAGGGTTTTTATCATAAATGGGTGTTGAATTTTGTCAAAAGCTTTCTCTGCATGTATTGAGATGATCGTATGGTTTTTCTCCTTCAATTTGTTAATATGGTGTATCACGTTAACTGATTTGCGTATATTGAAGAATCCTTGCATTCCTGGAATAAACCCCACTTGATCATGGTGTATGATCCTTTTAATGTGCTGTTGGATTCTGTTTGCTAGTATTTTGTTGAGGATTTTTGCATCTATGTTCATCAGTGATATTGGCCTGTAGCTTTCTTTCTTTGTGACATCCTTGTCTGTTTTTGGCCTCATAGAATGAGTTTGGGAGTGCTCCTCCCTCTGCTATATTTTGGAAGAGTTTGAGAAGGATAGGTGTTAGCTCTTCTCTAAATGTTTGATAGAATTCGCCTGTGAAGCCATCTGGTCCTGGACTTTTGTTTGTTGGAAGATTTTTAATCACAGTTTCAGTATCAGTGCTTGTGATTGGTCTGTTCATATTTTCTATTTCTTCCTGATTCAGTCTTGGCAGGTTGTGCATTTCTAAGACTTTGTCCATTTCTTCCAGGTTGTCCATTTTATTGGCATAGAGTTGCTTGTAGTAATCTTGCATGATCTTTTGTATTTCTGCAGTGTCAGTTGTTACTTCTCCTTTTTCATTTCTAATTCTATTGATTTGAGTCTTCTCCCTTTTTTTCTTGATGAGTCTGGCTAATGGTTTAACAATTTTGTTTATCTTCTCAAAGAACCAGCTTTTAGTTTTATTGATCTTTGCTATCGTTTCCTTCATTTCTTTTTCATTTATTTCTGATCTGATCTTTATGATTTCTTTCCTTCTGCTAACTTTGGGGTTTTTTTGTTCTTCTTTCTCTAATTGCTTTAGGTGCAAGGTTAGGTTGTTTATTCAAGATGTTTCCTGTTTCTTTAGGTAGGATTGTATTGCTGTAAACTTCCTCTTTCCTTGTCTAAGTCTCCCTCCATACCTCCCTTGACTAAGTCTGTTCAGGCTGCTTTAAGAAAATATCACAGGCAGGGTAGCTTATAAACAACTGAAGTTTATTTCTCACAGTTCTGGAGGGTGGAAGTCAAAGATCATGGTGCCAGCCTGGTCATGTGAGCGTTCTCTTCTGGGTCACAGAATTCTTGTATCCTCCATGGTGGAAGGGGCTAGGAATCTCTCTGGAGCCTCTTTCATAAGGCACTAATCTCATCCATGGGGGTTCCACCCTCATGACTTAAGCACCTTAAAGGCCCCACCTCCCAATGCCATCACCTTTAGGGGTTAGTATCTCAACACATGAATTGTGAGCGAACACAAACATTCAGACCATAGCATCCCTCTATCCCAGTCTCTTATCAGATCTATACATGAACATACTTCTCTTCCTTTCACCCAAATTTCCCCTTTGTCCAGAATATTATAATCTCCTTCTCTAACTGGTAAAATCTAACTGAACTTTGAAGACATCACTAAATGTGCAGCCCCATGAGAGGTGTCCTCTTGTAGGAGGCCCTTCTCTGTCCTTTAATAAAATTAAATATTCTCTCTCAAGATCTCAGCGTACACTGTCCTTATCTTTACCATAAGGACACCTTATATTGTAAGTAATGCAGTGTCCGTACTTCCCAATAGACTATTACTAAGGATAGGAATAGCATCTTATTTGAAGTGATCAAGCATTTGTTGCAGGGATAAGTGAAGTAAGGATGGCGCCATGGTCTGAATGTGCCCCCCTTGCCTGCATTCATATGCTGAAATCCTAAACCTCAAAGATGATGGTCCTGTATTAGGAGATGGGCCTTTGGGTTTCATGTCTTATAAAAGAAGCTTCAGAAAGATCCCTATCCCCTTCTGCCCTCTAAGAACATAGTGAAAAGGCATCAGCTATGAACCAGTAAGAGGGCCTTCACCAGAAGGTAACCATGCTGGTGCCCTGATCTTGGACTTCCAGCCTCCAGGACTGTCAGAAATAAATTTCTGTTGTTTATAAGCTACCCAGTCTGAGTTATAGTAGCCTGAATGGACTAAGACAGATGGACTCCTGGCTGCCCAGGCCAGGCCTGTATCTCTTTGACATCTGCTTCATGCCCTGGAGGAGCTAACCTTTCTCTGGCACAAACCTTTAATATGTCCCTTTCCCCTTTCCGAGTACAGATCTCATCCTTTATCCCAAGGCTACTGAATGCATGATTTAAACTTTAGAGAAAATATCATGTTATTTAGTGTTTTACCAGTTTTTAGGGTGGGACATTGGAATGTGTCACTCTCCCTCCTACATTTTTTTTTCTGACTAATGTTTCCTCTAATTTTCAAATCCTTTCATGGAGATTCTTCATACAGCAGGTGCTATCATTCAAAGCCTACAGAATGAATGGATGGATGAATGGATGTAAGAATGAACAGACCTGTGAGCAGGTCACAGCTTGGTTTACTGACAATGACCATTCTGAAAAATGCATGTGCTGTAGCCTCATTGTTATTTATATATTGCTTGACACATAGGGGAGAGACATGTAAAATATCTCTTATTGGCCTTTTCTCTGCATCTTACCTTGGTTTCTGTCAGTGGTTCCCAGCATTGAGGAGTAAGGACTAACCAGCGATATTAGACCTTATTGCTCAGAGAAAAAGACGTAGGACTCCACAGTTGAAAGTCAGCTGACCTCTGCTCATCACCCAGCTCAGCCCATTATTTTCCCTCTCCCACAGCACCTGGGCATTCATCTGATCAGTAGAGGTGACACCCTTCATTTCTATGATCCAAATCACCTCTCCACCAAAAGGAACACGCAGGCAGACTGCCTTTCAGAGAGCACCCTCACAGCTTTGGGGAGTGCCACAGCTCTGCTCACCCTTTCTGCACTGCAGTAGATGCAAAAGGCGGAAAAGAGGAAGGGGGTGGGTGGTACTGCCCCCACTCCTACCACCAGCACCACAGCTGTTCAGAGGGTTAGTCTTCAAAACCACTTAATATTCCTGCAAACTCTGTCTTTTTTTTAAAAAAAAAAAAAACGGTGGCCATGACAACTCTGAGCACAAAAACCAAGAGTAGGCTGTTTAGATTCTCAGGCACACATTATATGGAACACATTCTTTGTCCACAGGAATGTCTGGTAGGATGTACATTAGGTCCTAGTGAAACATTTCTATTTACAAATTGAAAGAAGACAGGGTAAATGCATGTCAACACTACTTTATTAACATTTTTTTGAAAATGGAATTTTTATTATATATAACAAAAGCTATCAGTTCAAGAATGAAAGAAACCCACACATCTCAGGGCATTTTTACACAGTATGTATGTGTGTCCTGATTCCTGGGCAACCCCCAGGGGGCACCAAAGAGCTGTTTCCTTTTTTAGCACACAGGGATGTAAGAAATCCTGGGTGTTCTTTCCAGCCCGTAGATAGGTTCCAGTAGATAGGTTCTATTGTGCAGACCTCCTTGGATCAAACCAGGGCACAGGGAGCTGGGGGCCTGTATTACATTGTCAGTAATTTGGCTTTTGGCCAAATCTAAGGATAAACCTATCAAGATGCAGAGCACTTCAAGAGTTAAATCAGGAGTTTCAAGCAACAATGCCAGATTCTTGTTGAGAAGCAAATGGCTGTGGCTGAGCCACCTCAAGCTGCAGACGGTATCCAGATATCCAGAGCGGTCCAAGCCAGCAGCAGAGCATATAATGCCAGCCGACTGACTAGGTCTCCTGGGCTCACTATGGCCCACCTACAGATTCTCGGGGTGCCATTTAAACTTCCTAAATTTATCTGAGAAGTAAACCAGGCGTAAAAATGTTAAGACAGAAATAGTGGTACAGGCAACTGCCCATTAACTACTGTGCTCAGCATATAGCTAACAGTGCATAAGCTTATCGGGATAAATGCTATTGAAAGAGACAACATTTTGATAAGAATACCCATAATTCAAGCTAAATTACGGGTCATACTTTTATAAGACACCACTATCCCCTGACACTCCTTCTAACTGGGATAACAATTATCTACCCATGTGACTTACCCTCTCAAAGTCTCGAAGAGCCTGGGTCTGCACCTGAAGGGGTCTTTCAAATGCTCTCAAGGAATGCCCAAAGGGGACCTTCTCACCACTTCTCCAGGTCTGTGACTGCGCTGGAGGGCCTCGATCTTTGGTGTCACTAAGAAAAGCTGCCAGTGAAACAGAACAACAGAAAATTTTATAAAATAGTGGCATTATGATCATCCCAACCTGCATGTTCCAGCAGAATTTGGTTTCTGCAAAATATGAACCAATTCTAGGCCACAGAGAAGCAGTTCACATACAATAGCCTGTGGTAGATCATATTAGTAGTGGTCCCCAGCACAGCACACTAGGTTATGTCCACACGCCTTTGTCATGTGATGTTCCTTCTCCTGCCATCAAAAAGTGGAGTCTATTTCTCTACCCCTTGAATCTGGGCTGGCTTAGTGACTTGCTTTGTACTAGAGAATGTGATGAAAATGCTGCTGTTGGATGCGTTCAGGAGACTAGGCCTTGAGAGGCCTTGCATTTCTGTTCTTGCCTTCCTAAAACCCCAAGACCAACTTGTTGTGAAGAAGCCCAGACTACCTTTCATGGGGAGGAAAGGCCAAGTACAGGGGGAATGAAGATGCTAGTCACCACTGCCAGACACTTGAGAAAGGCTGTCTCGGACCCTCATTCCCAGTCAAGCTGTCAGATTGTAGAAACAATAAACGTTGGAGAGGGTGTGGAGAAAAGGGAACCCTCTTGCACTGTTGGTGGGAATGTAAATTGATAGAGCCACTGTGGAGAACAGTATGGAGGTTCCTTAAAAAACTAAAAATAGAGCTACCATATGACCCAGCAAACCCACTACTGGGCATATACCCTGAGAAAACCATAATTCAAAAAGATACATGTACCACAATATTCATTGCAGCACTATTTACAATAGCCAGCACATGGAAGCAACCTAAATGTCCATTGACAGATGAATGGATAAAGAAGATGTGGCACATATATACAATGGAATATTACTCAGCCATAAAAAGGAACAACACTGAGTTATTTGTAATGAGGTGGATGGACCTAGAATCTGTCATACAGATCGAAGTAAGTCAGAAAGAGAAAAACAAATACCCTAAAAAAAACGGTACTGATGAAGTTAGGGGCAGGGCAGGAATAAAGACGCAGACGTAGAGAGTGGACTTGAGGACACGGTGGGTGGTAAGGGGAAGCTGGGACGAAGTGAGAGAGTGGCATGGACATATATACACTACCAAATGTAAAATAGATAGCTAGTGGGAAGCTGCTGCATAGCACAGGGAGATCAGCTCGATGCTTTGTGACAACCTAGAGAGGTGGGATAGGGAGGGTGGAGGGAGATGCAAGAGGGAGGAGATATGGGGATATATGTATACGTATAGCTGATTCACTTTGTTATACAGCAGAAGTTAACACGCCATTGTAAAGCAATTATACTCCAATAAAGACATTAAAAAAAAAGCTGTCAGATTATTTGAGTGATCCCAAGTGAGACCAACAGAAGAAATGCCCAGTTTGCTAACATCCAGGATTGTGAGAAATAATAAACCATTGTTGTTTTAAGCCTTGAGTGGGCAAACTTTTTCTTAAAGGGCCAGAGAGTAAATATTTTAGGCTCATGGGCATCAACTCTGTCACAGCTACTCAACTCTGACCTGATAGCTCAAAGAAGATGCAGAAAATATGTTAGTGAATGAGCATGACTGTGCTTTTATAAAACTTTGTTTACAAATACTGGCAACTGGGCCTATGGGCTGCAGTTTGCTGACCCCTGTTTTAAGCCACTAAGTTTTATTTATTTATTTATTTTTAACATCTTTATTGGGGTATAATTGCTTAACATTGTTGTGTTAGTTGGTGCTGTATAACAAACTGAATCAGCTATACATATTTAAGCCACTAAGTTTTAGAGTGGTGTGTCGACATGACCAAAGATAACTGAAATAGCTTTATTTGAAATAAAAAATCAAGCTACTAGCTAAGAAGTATTTCTACATAATCTCTCTACAGAGGATCTTTTAGGTTATTGTATAGGAATAATTTCATTTATAGTTACTGCAACCAGTGAAATAGACTGATGTGATTAGTACACTCATTTAACTAATGAGTAAATAAAGGTTCAGCAAGTTTGCTTGCCCAAGATTACATTGCAAAAAGTAGCAGAACCAATCCCACATTCCTTCCGTACAACCTTCCTAGCAGTATGCTAATACTGTGTTATTTTAGTAGGGAAGGGGATTGTAACAGGCCTGAGAGTCAGGGAAAAACAGGCAAAGGGGAAGAGACACAGTCTTTCCATTAACCAAAGGAAGCATTGCCCTGGGAGAAGCTAGTGAAGGCTAAGCTGCTACTCACACTAGGCCTGCCTTGGAGAAGTTACACTGTAAAAGAATAAGAAATCAGGGCTTCCTTCAAGCATGGTATGCAAATGACCTCCGATTGAGGTGGGCTTGGGGTTGTAGACTCAGGCAGAAGACATAGAAAAATACATCTTTCTTGGCAGACAGTAAGAAGCAATGCACCTTTATTACTGAACAATTTTTTCTTTTTTTAAATCAGAAAGAATGACAGGCATAGCAACACACTGAGATCCACAGACAGTGTCAGTGCAAGTGAGAGTGAAATGGGCTCTAGGTGACTCTGTACCCCACTGAGGAAAAGTTAACTAGACATAGACACATGGGCAAAGGTGATCTGAAAGGGCCAAGAAGAAAAATACCATAATATGCTCTTTTTCTGTCCTTTCCTTTTCTTTTCTTTTTTCCCCCTTTTTCTTTTCTCTTTCCTTCCTTCCTCCCTTGTATATTGTTATCTCCTTTGTCGAAAATTAATGGACCATATATGCATAGGCACCAAAAGCAAAGGCAACAAAAGCAAAAATAAACAAGTGGGACTACATCAAACTAATAAGCTTCTGTTCAGCAAAGGAAACCATCAATAGAATGAAAGGGCAACCTATGGGATGGGAGAATACATGCCTCCCTCCCTCCTTCCCTCTTTCTCTTTCTTTCTACAAACTTTCCAGAAGGAATGCAAGAAAAAGTCCCCAGATGCTTCAATCAACTTCTCAGAATTTTTTTTTAAATACTCATTGCCGGGGTTCAATCCCTGGTCAAGGAAGTAAGATCCCGCAAGCCACAGGGAAAACCAAAAAAAAAAAAAAAGAAAGAAAGAAAGAAAAAGAAGAAAGACAAAAGGGTCAAGAAGATGATGACAAAGAGAAATATGAAGAAGATGAAGATTAAAAAAAATAATGATGATAAACAGTGTGGTTCCAGGGGCAGGTTTTTTCTTGTCTAGAAGTATTTAACTACTCATTACATAACCAATTTTAAAGAAAAAAAAAGATGGTGGGGGGAATGTAAGGCCATATGATTTACATGATTTGTCTTTAAACTGGACACTGTACAGTGTCTTTTCATGTTTGTAAAAATAACATACTATCAAGTGTGTCTTTAGATAGCCCTATCCTTAATGGTATTTTCAATAGCCACTAACCTTGCCTGATAGAGTACAGGGGTTTAAATTAGCACAGAAATTTAAAGCAGGTTTTATTGGTACACAGCACAAATTACTTACAGATAGAGTTGGGATTTTTCCCATTTTCAATTGTCTTTGATTCAGCTTGTTCAAAATAATTGTTGTTCTGTTCATTGTATACCACACTGTGATTGCAAATTAATAATAATAATAGTAGTAATCGGAATGGTTTTGTTGCTAACTTGATATTTCTAAGTAAATGCAAATGTTTTAATTAAAATAAGTTAGAAAAAAATGATTTTTTCCACATTTAGGTGAAATTAAATAGGCAATTAAATGGAAGAAAATTTGATAAAACAACCATACATTACAGTTAGATTCATAGGATATGGTAGAAAGGTAAGAGTCTTTGAAGATTGGATATGGACACAACAAAAATGTTAAAAAAAAAAATAATTGGATATGAATCCTGACCACTTGCTAATTGTGGGAATTTAGGCAAATCTCTTAATTTTGCTGAGCATCACTGCCTCTGTAAAAATGGGTATAATAATGCTTACCTCACAGAGCTTTCATATGGATTAAATGAAATAATCAGTGAAAGTGCCCAACCTAATATCTTTTTTATAATAGGCATTTTCTTCATTCCCCTTCTATTTTGCCCTAGTCCTTCAATTTTTACCTCAAAATGGAGACTCTTAATGCTCAAAATGAGTATGGTAGGCCCGTAGAATTTATAGATTTCACATACACAATTACAAAGGCTAATTTTAAGTGACTCCAAAGTCCTTAACACATTCAAATTAAAAACTTTCTTTCTACATTGTGCATATGAACAATCTGTGCTTCAAGGCTGGTGTGAAAAGGCAACTCACTTAGCAAAGTAAGTAAAACACCAAGTGAGTAAAAGTTTTTGTGAAAAATAGCTCCCAAAAGAGAGTTATTTTCACTTTGGTTTTGTAATTTAGGTAGACCCCTAGCTAATGTTAGTGCAGAAATGATATATTATTATGAATACATTAATAATAATAATAATATTTACTGGGTGTTTATTCCTTGACAAGCTCTGGACTAAGAGCTTTTCTAATCTCATTTATGAGGTTGACACTGTTATTATACTCATTTTAATGGTATATTAGAGATTTCATTTCAGTGGAAGAATCTATCTTAATCATTTTACAAGTGACTTTAACTTGCAATTACAGAACTGTTAAAAGTATGAAGAGTTGGGACTTCCCTGGTGGTGCAGTGGTTAAGAATCTGCCTGCCAATGCAGAGGACACGGGTTTGGGAAGATCCCACATGCCACGGAGCAACTAAGCCCGCAAGCCACAACTACTGAAGCTCATCCGCCTAGAGCCCGTGCTCCACAAGAGAAGCCACAGCAATGAGAAGCCCCCGCACCACAACAAAGAGTAGCCCCCGCCTGACGCAACTAGAGAAAACCTGCGCGTAGCAATGAAGACCCAATGCAGCGAAAAATAAATAAATTAATTTAAAAAATTTTTTTAATTAAAAAAAAGTATGAAGAGTTCACCTAAGTATTTCAGTTATGATTTACTGCACTGTTCTGGGAAGGTGGGGAATTATATACTACATGCCACGGTGAAATTAAAGGGTCTATAATTTAAGGGAATTATGATCAGCAGGAGACCAAGAATTTAGCAAAGCAAGTCCCACAACCTCCTTACCTGCTGCATGACTTGTTCTAGGTACCATCTCCCCATCATCTTCTGCAAAATAATCTCTGTGGAGAGAAACACATCATTAATTAATGAGACACCACCCCACACAGTGTCCAGTCCCTGGGTGGCAAGACATCTATTTTTATTTATTTCTCCACAATCATTAAGCAAGTACTATGTATCAGGGACAGTGTTAAGTGCTGGAAAGACAAAGACAAACCCCACAGGAAGGGTTTCTATCCTCAATAGGTATTTGTAGAGACAGCCATTGGACAAACAGTTCCACAAGCACTGAATTACTATTGTAGCAAGTGCTATGAAGGAATATGCAGAGTAATTTAACTAGTAGAGAGACTCAGAGGAACTCAGAGAAAAGAGCATTTAAACTGAGAGGAAGAGAATGTCAGCCAGATGAAAAATGGGAACAGAAGAGTGTTCCATCATGAGGGAACAGCAAGGACCCTGAGTCAGGGAGGAACTTGGCCTGTTAGAGGAACAGAGAAAGCCAATCTTGCAACCAGACCATGCAGGGCCCTGAGGGATGGAGTAAGGATATGAGTTTTTTGTGCAGGTCAATGGGAAACCACTGAAGGATTTGAAATGAGGGAATGAATGGTAAGTGACCAGATTTAGACTTTAGATCATTCTGGCTGTTGAGTGACACTGTGTAGAGGGAACAAAAGTAGTTGGGGAAAGCAAGAAGTTGTGATAGTTTTAACTAAGGGATAGGACAGGAGAAATGGAGAGAAGCAAAAAAAAAAAAAAAAAAAAAAAAAAAAAAAATCTAGATGTGTTTAGGAAGTAGAATTGACCTAGAAAACTTGGAAAACAGACAAAGTCCATTAATGGAAATGTTAAAAACACCATGATGCAGTAGCCAGAGGTGTATCTGTCCAGCACAGTGAAGGCCACCATTCCTAGCACAGAAGGGGAAAAAAGTCTCAAAATGTATTAACAAATACTTGTTAAGCACCTACTATGTTTTTAGGCAACAGTTTTAAGCTCCACAAATGTAGCAGTGAACAAAACAGACCAAAATGCCTACACTCATGGAACTAATATTATAGTAAAAGGAAACAAAAAAGCAAAATGTACAGTAGTAATTGGGGACAGATACTATAAAAAATTAATGTAGGGGGCTTCCCTGGTGGCGCAGTGGTTGGGAGTCCACCTGCCGACGCAGGGGACACGGGTTCGTGCCCCGGTCCGGGAAGATCCCACGTGCCGCGGAGTGGCTGGGCCCGTGAGCCATGGCCGCTGGGCCTGCATGTCCAGAGCCTGTGCTCTGCAGCGGGAGGGGCCACAGCAGTGAGAGGCCCGCGTACCGCAAAAAAAAAAAAAAAACAAAAACAAAAAAAACAGAAAACTGCAAAGGCTTTGAGAATAAAGACCGTATCCTTAATCCTTAAAAAAAAAAAAAAAAAATTAATGTAGGGAATAGAGGTAGGGAATCCTGGAGCTATGGGGAGGAGAAGGGGATTGCAATTTTCAGGAGGCAAAGTTTCTCTGAGAAGCAATAATATGAGTATTTGGGCAGAGTCTTCTAAGCAGGGGACATCAAATGCAAAGGCTCTTAGGAGGGAGCATGCCAGAGCATTTCTGGAACAACAAGGAGGCCAGTGTGGCTGGGCAGACTGAGTAGCAGGAGGTGAGCTGAAGGAAATAATAGGAAAGTTGGGCAGAGGGCAGATTGTATAAAGCCTTTGGGACATTGACAGAAATTTAGTCACTGGAGTCTTGTGAGTCAAAAAAAAGAGGTGAACGGAGTGACAAATGTTTTGAAAGGTCTGGCTAATGTTTTGACAACAGTCTCTCTGGGTGGGGAAGGCAGAAACAGGGAGGTGATTGCAATAATCCTACAGAGAGATGCTTTCAACATTTAGCTTATTCCTTAAACCCTTGGGTACTCCCAGTTAGTTGTTCTAAAAATAATTATATTGTCAGAGATTTAGAAGGCTTCTCTTTTTAAAAGCCAGAAGACATTCACAGAGAGGCAGAAGAGAGCCTGGCATTTATTCAGAAACTGTTGGTGTTCTTTCTTCTCTGCCTCAGGGCTGGATCTTGGCATAAATCTTCACTTTGTTAAGTTCCAGATGGACATGAAAGTACCAGACAGGGCACGCTGGACTATACCCACCACCTGGTGATTCTTTATTATTCAAAAGCAGATCACCAGCTTGGGGTTCTTCCAGGCCCTCTGTCTCTTCCCCTTCTCCACTTCTCATTAAAAACTTTCCCTGAGAGTGAAGAAGGAAAGAGATGAATGTACTACTTATGGATTTCCCTCTGTTGAGAAAAAGTAGGGCAAGGATTTTGAAACTATCAGCTAGAACAATGTCTTGAAAAATTTGGGGGGAAAAAACTTATAATTAGCTGCTGCTATTCATGCATTGGATGGATTCCTTTGTGCTCAGCCCACAGACCTGGGTAACTGTGTATCTGCTGTCAGGAGCAAAGCCATTCCTCAGCCCATCCAACAAGCTTGATTTGGTCAATACAAGGTTGATCTATTTCTAACTTCTCTTGCAAAATGAATGGGTCTGGCAATACTGGGCCTGCCTTCCCACACAGGGGGATAACCTGCTGCCTTTAAACAGAAGAGACATGTTCTCCAGTTTGCCACAGTTCCCGTCACTCCCTCTTTTTGTAATCCCAGCTCGTGCGCTCATTTATGATACTAGCCTGGCTCCTTATAGGTCTCTGAGGCTGTCACCCTGGTATAGATCAAATGCAGACAAAATTTTTATTTCTGCTTTAAGACACTGTCTTGGGTTACCTATTGGCTTCAGTACACAATTCATTAATTTGCGATGCTAAGCTACTAAGTCACTTTTACCACTGGGCTTCCGCTTCCTTAAATATGTGTAAAAGACATGCATGAATTTCTAAGGTTCCTTGCAGTAATTACACAATGCTATTCTCCTAGATGCTAACAGTATTAAAACCCATTTTAATACTTTCTAAGGATGGGGGAACTTTCCAGACATGATCTCATTCAATTCTCCTTGCTCCGAAGAGTCCATATTCTAGACCAGGAGCAAGTTACAACAAGGCGATGCATATGCCACAAGATACTTCACCTTCTCCCCAACCCCACACTCACCCTGAGCTGGCTGCCTGCCTATGAAGCAATACCAGAAGGGTAGACAGGTCACTTTGGATGAATACTGAGTTAATGGGCTTTTTGTAGTCTCAGGAGATTTTTTAAAAATCACTTTAACTCTGTTAACAGCTCAAGTTCCCTCTCATATTGCCAGAGAGTGGGGCTCACTCAGCTGCTTCCGAAAGGTTGGTAAGGAATTTGATGCTTCCCCAGAGAAGGGGCACATGGTGAAGAAACACAGGGTCTACGTCTAGGGGATTGCAATTTGTGACAATATCTGATAAACCAAAATGCAAAGAGAATTGGGGTATGCTAGAGACAGACTCCAAGCCTGGCCACACAGACACACACACACACACACACACACACAGCGGTAACATATGTTGGTAAATTTTACTCTATTACCCAAGCCCAGAAAAAATGGTATACCCTTGTCCTAGTTTCTCAAATTCAAGTGTTTCTAGTTTTTTTTTTTTTAAAAAAAAACATCAATGAATGACTGATGCTCAGCTAGCATGTGGTTCACCAGGGCACTTACAGCTCTCCTGCATAGATGTACATATATAATCTTTCCCCAAAGATACTTCTATCTTATCAATATGTGTTACCTGCATGTTTTACCTTACATGCTTTTCTTGTATAAATGAACTAAACTCTCCCTCAGTGAGCCTTATCTTCTTGCTCGCTACCTCACCAATGTGTCAATACTGATACCAATTCCACTAAAGTCATACTTACTAATTTTTTTTTTTTTTTTTTTTTTGGCTGCACTGCACATCACGCGGGATCTTAGTTCCCCAATCAGGGATTGAACCTGCACCCCCTGTAGTAGAAGCTCGGGGTCTTAACCACTGAACCGCCAGGGAATTCCCCATACTTACTAATTTTTGCTGAGACACTCTCCTGCTTAATTTGAAGAACCAAACAGTTTCCAAGTACAACCCACCTACCAGCTGTTCACCCACTTAATTTCTGCCTGGTGTATCACCCACATTTTCCTGACTTGCTGATAAGGAGCTCTGAAGATACTGGACCCAAACAATACATCAACATTCAATACCCCACAGTACTAGCTTTTCCTACAGTTTTCCAGGGTGATTAGGTTGAGGATGATCAGAAAATAACTGCTCCTCTCAGAGCTGTCTGCTACATTCTGATACTCTGATGCTGTCAAACTGTGCTCTGGTGATTTCTTCCAGTAGTTTTCTAAGTATGGTAGTTTCAGTTACATTAGGACTAGCCAAGGACTCAATTTTGCTTTTCTTGAAAATGGCCATTCATATGGCTCCTTTCCAAGATGTGAGCAGCTCACTGGTCCCACTAGTCTGGTCTCTCATAGCATTGGGAGGAGGGGTCGAAACTTGGGTCCTTCCTTACCAAAGGGTAACACCAAGATGGAGTCTGCAGAGGGATATTTTCTATAAGGCAGCCATTGACCATCCTTTGCAAACTGCGTATTTGGTGTTATTGCCTTGTATTTTGGTCTGTTTTATTTGTGGACTGAGAAAAGTAATGAATCGTGTTAATGGACCATATTATTCATGAACAAGGGCAAGATGGCAATCATACAACTTCAACATTACAAAGCAGGTCTGCAACAATTCTTTGAACACTACGAGATACTAGTATCGCAGACCAAAACCACCCCAAACTATATCTAAGGAGCTGTTGTCTGTCGAGGCCCCATTAATTTCCTTTCCTTGGTCAGCCTATTAAGATGACTAACCTAGGGCTACTTCTTCCCGTAAGAGTGTCCAAACCCCCAAAGTGGCGGTTGCTTTTCCAGGCTGCCTCCCCGAGGCAATCACACACACTCAGGCCGTCGGGGCACCACACCGTCTGCCCCCCACCCCCCACTTTATCGAGCGCCACAACCCTTCCTTCACGGTGAGGCTGAGGAACAAAGGCCATCTCCCAGAGGCACTTTCTGTCTCTCAAACTCCTTCTTATATGCCTTCCTCATTATGAACAAAAGTTCAGGAGGAGGAAAAGCAATCTGCCATACCAGCACTTAGAGCAAAAAACTGGGCCTTGGTTGCTCTTTTTAGAGTTTTTCGTTCCATTTCATAAACATTTATTGAGAAGTTGCTTGTATGACAAGCTCCAAAAACATAAAGGTGAAAAAGAAATGCCCTGAAATCAAGGTGCCCAGAGTTGTCTACTGGGGGAGGTGGACAGGATTCAAAGAGATAATGAGTAGAAGGATGAGATTGAAAACAGAAATCTCAGAACGCAAATGAGACAGCAATTATTTTGTCCCGATGAGAAGTGGGGAGTCTAGGAAATCTACAGAAAACAGAGAACACTGAATTCAGGCCTTGGAGGATAGGTATGAATACATAAAGAAGCATGACAAAGGCCCCCAAATAGGAAAATAAAGGGTGTGTTCAGGGCTTTATTTTGCTCCCCCCAACCTGAGTAAGTATTAACTGCTCCTCAGGACCCCTTCCAACTTCCTTTTTACCTTTCCCCTCCTCAAGCCTTCCTCCCCCAAACTCTAACCCTGAGGCAGGAGTATTAGGGGGAGTCAAAGGGAAAACCAGTTTTTCATCTACACTTCTCTCCTCAAGCACTACAGCTTCATCTAACTACTTGGAATCCCTAAAGGTGATTTAACATAACATATCATCAGCAAGAAAGGATTAGGACTAAGATTTATACTAGAGTAAAAATGTGTACAGATACTGGCTATACAGAGTAGCAACGAATCCAGAGGAGTAAAAAGGCTGGGGGGTTACGATGGTAGAAAATACAAGTGAATATCTTCCTTTTTAAAAATTTCTTACTATTTTTATACTAAAAGGTTAATTCTTCTTTAAAAAGTTAAGGAACATGTTCTGATCTATTTACACTGGTCTTCTTTCAAGGCCCTTGATAAAAGATAAAATATGTAAGGGATTAGTCTCAGTGTGGCCGTCTCAGATAGTGGGGGATGTGTAGTACGACAGGAAGATTGCCCAAGTTTGCTGTTTACTGGGGCCCAAACACACACCCTGTTCTAATTCCATATTTTTAAAGCTCGTTTGACATGAATTTCTAGATTCTGATTCAAATAAAAGAAATCTTTCTAATGTTCAAGCATCTCTTTTACATGTTTTAAATTTATATCCACAATCAACCCTTGCAGATATAAACGGGCCAGAAGGACGAGGAGAACTGTGGCCTACTTTCTTTAATACGTGATGCTTCAGCTCTGAGGATTTTTGAATGGTAGGGTTTCACAAGTAGTGCCAACTTAGAAACAAAGACATCTACAGGTAATAGTCTTCAGACTGCCTGTGCGTAACTTTACAGTTCAACGTGTTTTCTTACACTGGAATTTTCCTCAGCACTAATCTTGAATTAAACGACCGTTATCATTATATTGTGGACAACCATTGCCACCCACCACCATTTATTGACTGACTGATACTTTCCGGGCATTATCTCATTCAATTCTCACAAAATTCAGTAGGTACTGTTACCCCTATTTTACAGATGAGGAAACAAGAGGCCTAGAATGATGAAGTAATTTGCCCAAGATTATCCAGCTAGTTGGTGGTAAGCCTGAACTTGAAAGCTGTATCTGTCTGACTCCAAACTTTTACTCGTCCAACATGCCCTATTTCTACCCACACTTTTGCCAGGAGCCTCCTTTGTACCCGCCTGGACTCCAGGGAAATGACCCCTGAGAAAGTGAGGTGAAGGGAAGTGTGGGCAGTGCTGCTGTGGGGAGGAGATGCAATTTAGACTCAAATCCTGACACAAATTTGTTTCCTGAGACACCAACTCATCCCCAATACATACAAAGCTCACAGTGGAGTATTTGAGTACTGGTATAACAGATGCCATGTGACAAATGAATTAAAATCCTAAAAAGGAAGTGGCAAGTATGACTTTTTACATAGGTTCTATCCTGAAAAGTGAGTCATCCACTATTTTATACTTCCCTATCTCTACCCACATTCCTCCAAATATTCATGCATCCCCTGAATCCTTTCTGTAATAACACTTGGCATTGTCCCTAAAAGACAAAGGGAATAAGCTGACAGCCAGGAGAGGCGATGGAAATAGACACAATCAAAATTGGGAAGGCCCTTAGTGAACAAGCTCT
The DNA here is from genome assembly GCF_003676395.1 of Aethalodelphis obliquidens. Classification (NCBI taxonomy): domain Eukaryota; kingdom Metazoa; phylum Chordata; class Mammalia; order Artiodactyla; family Delphinidae; genus Aethalodelphis; species Aethalodelphis obliquidens. Next base: position 7,996,162 of record NW_020838014.1, on the reverse strand, counting down.
GAGACTTCTCAGATCTTTTTTTCTCTTGCCAAGAGAGACACTGAGTATATCTTCTCTGCTCCAAATATTGCCAATATCCCCCATTTGGCAACAGAATTGCAAAAACATACATTCAAATGCAAATAGGGTAGAAGTCACAGATGCAGAGCACAAGACTGTTGTATAATAAATACAGCGAGATTATAATTTTTTTTTCTCATCTCAAGACCTATCATTATAACCTCTGCAAGCTAGAATGCTTAACTGGCAAAGCCCCTCAGAACAGAGAAAGCATCACTTGTGAGTCTCCCTCTGCATGCTGACTAAGTGTGAGCTGACTTGGCATGGGTACAGTACCATCCACTTTTCTCCAGTACAGGCTGCAATTACACCCTTCACTCAACAGGATCTATTCACTGAGTGTGGCCGTGGCCAGATGGAACTCTGGGAGGCAGTTTTCTGTAGTGCTAAGTCCTCAATAGCTACCAGGAGCTACAAGCATCACTGTGCATCACTGTGCATCTGCAACAACTTGAGTTTTATGACTTATTTTCCTCCTGCACTGTCTTTATCCTAAAAGGAACTAACATTTTTCATGCTGCTATTCCTCAAGGTTCAGAGAAACCTCTTAAACAGATAAAAGGCGGTTCAAATAATTATTTTCCTCACTTTGCCTTATGAGCTTATTAGACATGCAAATATCTAATAAATTCTCTTCCCTGTCCCCTGCATCAGCCAGGACACTGACATCACGCTTTCAAAAGAGATGTGAAAATAATCTTCTCTGAATTCAGCCACATCACTCAGGGATGGTATATGGTCTCTCCACCTACTTCTGAAACTTAGCTTGTGCTTTTTACTCTTGGTCCTGGCAATGCAGTTTCCATTAACAACCACTATTCACAAGGCACTGGGGAATGCCGAGGCTGTGGCTCAGTCTATCTCAGAGCCCCTGACCAAACATCAAGAGATAGATGATTTTTTTTCTGTTTTCACCTGATCTTTTATTTGCATAATCTTTTACTTTTTCCTTCCTTTATAGTGCCTGATTTTAATGATTTTTAAAGAATTATGTGTTCTTTCCAGAAATTTTGGAAAGGAGAAATGTGTACAGGAAAAATAAAAAATACAAAATGCTACCACTTAAAGGCAACATTGAGAAAGAGTTTCATGTATTTCTTTTTAGCTGTTCTTCAGTTTATATGCCTGTGTGAATTCCACAAAATAGAAATAACATCGAACATGCAATTTAGCATCTTGATTTTATTCCTATTATTGAAATGACAGGTTTTGAGGATTGTACTTTTAGGGGAAGAGGAAGAGCCAGGGGAGGAGGAGAAAAGCTGCCCATTAACCTGCCCAATATTAGAAAGAATGAATCTAGAGTCTTCCTTCTCAGTGTGGTTTTACAATGTACTGGAACAAAACTTATAGAATCCCAGAGGATAATAAAATTAACTGAGGGTTACCAAGGGTGGGGGACTGTTAAAGCAGCAAGAGATTCTAAAGCAGTGCTGAAAATGATTCGAACAGCTGACCCTGAGGTCTCGGGTCAGTAGGGAGATGAATGAGGAGCAGATGGCCTGGAAGATATGAAGGAGTAAGTGATAAGGTAAACTGAATATTCAGAAAGCATGAAGAGATGGAGGAATTGACCTTGTGGTCAGGGAATATAATTTCAGTGTTAAGGATCTTAAGGACAGAGAACTTGGAGTGAGGATGAGCTACAAAGGATGGCTGTGTTCATGGTGTGCTGAAGTGATTTAGAGTTAAGGAACTGTGAGGTCAAGTTACAGCAGTAATATACACTTGTGCATTGTGACCTGTCTAGAATGTCAGCACCCTGAAGGCAGGGTTTTTATATCATTCACTGTCAGCTACCCAGCATTTAAGAAGTCTAGATCGTAACAGGAATTTGATGTATATTTCTTAAACAACGAATAAATACCATTTGAATGTATAATGGCATCAAGATTTGATAACCTGCTGTATCCATTCCAGAGTAAAGAGACACCTACCAAACAGATATTCACATGAGCCTTGCAGGGAATGTTCTCTAGAAAGTTCTTAACTGAGGATCTGCTATGTGCTAGAAATATTGTAAGATACTGAAGATTTAGAGACAAAAGACAGTGCCTTCTTCCAATAAACTTATAGAGTATGTAAAATACCAAGTAAACTAACGAGCCACATGCAGTAACAGAGAAGGCAGAGTGTGCTCTGGCTATAGAGAACATCCAGAAGTAGATTCCAAAAATAATTCCAAACGGAGATAATGCTGAAACTAACCTCTAAAGAATAAACAAAGTTATCCTAGCAAAGGCAACGCCAGGTGTGTAGGCGGGAACAACTGGTATATTAAGGCCCACTCATAATAATTTTAGCTCAGGATGAGTAAAGAGACACCAGCTCCCTAGGTCTTCTGGCAATAACTCTGCCCCCCAAGGCACCAATAATCTGGAAATCTATAAATAATGCACAGAAGAATCTTTTCTAAGACCAACTCAGTTCCAAACTTTACATGTTGTCACTTGGTAGAATAAATGTAAGTTTCTTTCTGCTATAAAAACATATACTGACTTAGCTTTAAAGCAGCATAGAAGGGGTGTTATCCATAATCCCATAACCAAATACAGCATCTATTTTTTTCTCTCCTTGCAATAGACATCCTAATGTGTTTGCAGAACTTTGAAGTAATTTATATCCACTTTTACTTTCTTATATTGAAATTTTCTGTTTATCATTTCAGGAAACACTTTAGGATGGTAACAGAGATTAATAGCAATAGTGAAGCATTTTACCCTGGAGAGGCTAAAAGTTGAGAATGTTGCTACTGACTCACCTGGGATTATCCTAGGATATGCCATTTTATGTCAGTGTGCCTCCACTTCCCCTTCTGCAATATAGGGACTCAGGTCTTGAAAAAGATGTTTAAATGGAATGAAATATCCTTCATTTTAATATGAGTTATATGAGTCTAAACCCTGAGCAAGTTGCAATGTATTTTCAAGAACTAGAAGTGTTTGACACAGTTATTCTACTTCTGAACATCTATCATTCAAAAATAATCCCATGGAAGAAGATGCTTTATGCACCTAGAGTTTATCAAGAATTACTTATAATAGTTAAAAACTGAAAACCTAAAGGACTCACTATAGGGTAATGATTAAGTAAAGTATTATAATATGACATGACGTTATTCCACATTATGAATAATAATGCTCCACATTATGAAGTGGAAAATATATTCTCTAATTGTATGAAGTGCTAGAAATGACTCAGTTTTCTTTGTCAGTCAATGCTTTCTACATATCAGCAGTTATTGCTTCTTTACACTCTTCTACCTTGGCCAGGATAAGTAGACACCAGGTGCAGGTTACCTCTTCCCTAGTTGGCCTTGGAAAAGCAAAGGGAGAAAGACATTTCTGCATAATGGAACACACAGAAAGAAAAGGAGATAATGAGATAATGGAGATAATGAGACAGATTAAGGGAAAATGTATTAGAAACTACTAAAATGCTATGAAAAATACAAGTTGTTGTTGTTATAATAGTCTATGACTAGTGAAGTGCTTCAGCCATGAAAAAAAAAGAAAATTCAGATCATGCTTGTCTTGATGATCATAGAGCTCAGAAGATGTCCTGAGACAGAGGAAAACAACTCCTCAGTGCTTCTGAATGTTTCAAAATAGAATTGGATAGAGCTACCTTGGGTCACCATGACATCTCTTTTATTCTGGACTTTCTTCTAACTTTAAATGCTATTTGAATTTTTGCCAGGGACAACTTGTGGAATGTTCTGAGCCCAGTTTGGAATTTTATTTATAGAATAAAATTTCAATTTCTCTGCCCATTTCAATAGGAGCAGTGTCCCAGTGCATCTACTGAATGGATGGATACTCCACACAGCCTTGTATAAATTACCCTTGAGCCACCCAGAATGCAGAGGGCCCCTGTGATGAAGGTCAGCCAACTTATCCTTTCAGAGACAGAAATAACCACTTCCCAGACCTCTGGTATTTTACATCCAGCCTTAGCATGTAAGCTGCAAGAAGAAGGGGGTCCAGTCTGATCTAGTGTATAGGAAATAAGAAAGTGGGAGTGAAAGCACTGATGGAGATAAATTTCTCAAGCCTAAATCGAAGTATAGGCCTATTTAAAAGCAGATCAGAGTTGCAAAGGCAGAGATTTTCCTACCTCAAATGCAGAAAATTAATTGCTAGAAGTGCTGAATGTTAAATAGGAAATCCAATGTCCAAACATGTTTCAATTATAGAATTATGAAAAGTAGCATTTTCCTAATAAAAAGCGCTGTAAGCAAAGATACCAGAATCAACCAGACCTTCATGTTCCAACGCCTGCTTAACCTCTCTAGCTTCAGCTGCCACATCTATAAAATGGGGAGAAATGCCATCTCTGGTTGTAACTATGCGTTAGTAAACAGGACTCTCTGCTAACTCACCACAAGTTCAAAGAGAAATAAATGTCCTTGCTTCCTTTAGGCTGAGAGTTAATACTGAGCAGAATAATTGCAAATAAGCTTTAAAGGGGTATCTTTTAAATGCAATATAACTGGGGTAAATGGGCGTTTTGTCCTACTTGAAGGCTACACTTTAACCATGTGGGAGAGGAGAAACAAAATAAAGAATTTTAAAATTTTGAGACCAAATCACTATTTTTCTTGGATGCTACTTCCCTTCTCCAAATGTTCACAGCCATGGCAGGCAAATACAATCAATGCTTGCATTTTGTTAAATCAAATTACAGGGTAAGAGAAAACAAAACAAAACAGACTAATTAATTTGCTTTCCTTTCCTAACCTTCAATCTTAAAGGTAGCCCCTAAATAGTTCAAGTTCTCTTTGTCTTGAGTTGTTTGTTCAGGGAAGTTGTATAAGTTTCATATATGATTTATCTGACTTTTATTCAGCTTTCCCATATGCTAGAAACAAGAAAATGTCCATGTAAAAGGGGAGGAGAATTAGTAATGCCTTTTCCAGCATTTAACAATGTGGCAGGCTGAATAAGGGCTCTCCAAAGAAGTCCACAGTCCTAATCTCTGGAACCTGTGACTTTGCCACTTTCATAGCAATAGGGACTTTCAGATGTGATTAAGGATTTTGAGACAGTGAGATTATCCTGGAGTACCCCATTGGGCCCAATGTCATCACAAGGGTCCTTGTGAGAGATACACAGGAGAGTCAGAATGAGAGAGGAGGAGGTGGGATGAAGGAACAGAGGCTGGAGTGATGCCATTGCTGGAAAGGGACCATGAACCAAGGGATGTGGACAGCCTCTTTAAGCTAGAAAAAGGCAAGGAATGGATTCTTCCCTAGAGCCTCCAGGAGAAACACAGTCCTGCTGACACCTTGATTTTTGCCTAGAAGACCAATTTTCAGACTTCTGACCTCCAGCATTGCAAGATAATAAGTTTGTGTTGTTTTAAGCCACTAAATTTGTGGTAATTTGTCACAGAAGCAAAAGGAAACTAATACAAACGGAGATTCTGAAACACTCACACTGCTCTAGGGAGTTGCTAGTCCAGATACATGAATGCTAAACATTTAGAGCAGCAGAAGCTGTTTGCCTGTTGATACTAGACTAACGAAGCGAGCAAATCACCTCATCACCAGGTTCCTCATCACCTCCATGAGTATATTCCTTGGACAACTCTTTCCCGATTCATGGATATCAGTTCAGTTAAGGACCAAACTAGCTCATTAATTTGCTATTCCAGAAAAAACCACGCTCTCTCCAAATGATTTAACCAAAGAGACTGACAACAGTCAGGCAACATCCCTGGGAAAAAATACTCCCATTGACTTGTAGAGGGCAGATGATATCCAGCTGGGAGTAGGAGATATTTAAGTTTGAGAACTCAAATACTCAGCACCCTGTCCTTTGTGGGTAGACTGAGCAAGATAAAGGATATGGAGGCTCATGTGAAGAACCCCTCAGAGAGGGGAATTTCCAGAACTTCCAAGAATGAAATTTGGGGATAGAATCATAGTCTTAAACTTATTCATAAGCTTAATCACAGTCAGGATAAGTAGCTGGGTTCAGAAGCAACTCAGAAACCAAGTCACCTACAAGACTCAATTCAAGTGAAGCAGCTAAGAGAATAGGTTTTGGAATTAGATAGTTCCAGGCTATATTTCTTCCTCAGCTGTGTGTGTTACCTGGTCAAATTTTAAATCTAAACTTCAATTTTCTTGTCTTAAAAATGACTATAATAACATTTACTTCAGACCTCATAGGGTTGTGAGCATTAGGTGAAATAAAGTACACAAAGGGATTAACACAAAAGCTAACAAATGCAAGCTTAATATAAGTGGTAGCTTTAGAGTTAATTTTTATTCTTTGAATCCTCCAGGTTGTGCTTCTCCACTGTGCTCCCAGAACTGCCAATGCATATGTCTGCCTTAGCCTCTATTAGAATTATAGACAACAAAGTCAAACCCTCAAAGGCAGAAACCGTCTCTCTCATTCATTGTTTTACTCTTAGCATTCAGCACAGTGCCTCACCTGTATTGGGCTCACATTTAAAATAAATGTTTATGAACTGATCTTAGCTTCCAGTTAGGAAGTATCTGAGACATCAGTTACGATATATGATTACAGGATTTTTCCATCTGTGACCCACTGGGTGGTGAAATAATTGAGTCACACAAGCATTTTTTTTTAAAAGGAAAAGAATAGGGTGGGGAAAGATCAGAGTACAAAACACATAGTAAGGTTAACTATTGTTACATGACACATTTGTTTCAGTTACATATGGGAGTGTACTTGGTTGTAATGTAAATACATTTCTTATTGAGGGTAGGGATAGAAAAAAATTGTGAACATAATGACTCTTCTACTTCAGCAACATTTGTTATCTTCTGTCTTTTTCACTTCAGCCATTCATTTTTTTTTTAATTTATTTTTAGCCATGTTGGGTCTTCGTTGCTGCGTGCAGGCTTTCTCTAGTTGCGGTGAGCAGGGGCTACTCTTCGTTGAGGTGCGCGTGCTTCTCATTGCGGTGGCTTCTCTTGTTGTGGAGCATGGGCTCTAGGCGCATGGGCTTCAGTACTTGTAGCACATGGTCTCAGTAGTTGTGGCTCGCGGGCTTAGTTGCTCCGCGGCATGTGGGATCCTCCTGGACCAGGGCTCGAACCCTGTCCCCTGCATTGGCAGGTGGATTCTTAACTACTGCACCACCAGGGAGGTCCCCATTTCAGCCATTCTGATAAGTACATAGTGGAATAGCATTGTGGTTCTAATCTACATTTCCCTAATGACCAGTGATGTGGAGCACCTTTACGCTTTATCTCAGCCCTTTGAATATCCTCTTCATAACCACTTTAGAAAATTATTTGAAAGTATCTACAAAAGATGAACATGCATTTCCTATTACCCAGAAATTCTGTGTATTTACCCAAAAGAAATGTGTGCATATGGTCACCAAAAGACATGTACAGGAATGTTCATAGCAATACTATTCATAATAGCCCCAAATGCTCATTAACAACAGAATGGATAAATACATTTGATATATCTACACACGATAGAATCCTATATAGAAGCAAGAATGAATGAACTACAACTACACACAACGTGGAAGATTTGCACAACATAAGATTGAATGAAAGAAGCCAGATACGAAAAAGTACACAGTGGATAATTTCACCTACATTAAGTTCAAAACCAGACAAAACTAATCTATTGTGTTAAAAGTTAGGATAATGGTTATCCTTGGCATCATGAGGGCTTCAGGGGTGCTGGTTCTTGATCTTAGTGCTCATTACATGGGTATGCTCAGTTTGTGAAATTAATTGAACTATACACATATGATTTGTGATTTTCTAACTTATTTCTGAATTTGTCTGAAATGGCTATATCTAAAGTTCAAACAAGTTAATAAATAATACTTTGTTTTAAGTGTGAAAAACACTGATAGAGAGCAAGAATCCCTGATACACTCACCCTCACTACCATCAAGTGGTCACCTAGTGTTTGCTTGAATAATTATAGGCAAGGTCAGGAACCTATTTACTGTCCAGGCAGGTCACTTGTTAGAAAGCTTTTCCTCTACAGTAAGCCATAACTTGCATCTTCACAACTTGCTCCAGTTTGTTGTACTGTCCTCCAAAGAGATTCCAAATCGATCTAATTGATCTAATCCCTCTACCACCAGCTGCTCTTCAAATATTTGAAGGGAGCTACCATGTCCACGTCCCCACCCCAAGTCTTTACTTCTCCAGACTAAAAAGCCCCAGGTCCTTTGGTCACCCCTCAAGTACGGTTCTCAGTCCCCTCGTGTCTCTTGACTGCACTCCTTTTATCTAGTGATGCTCGGAACAGAGCACTAGCCTCTAGGAGAGGCCTGTGAAGAGCAGAAAAGAGCAAAAAGTAAATCTAGATAGTGAACTTCTTATCAATACCCTCTAATCGTCAATATGTCCTTTCTTCCAAGTTCACATTATACGGTTCTCTCCTGTTGAACAATCAGCTAAGATCTGCCGGGTCTTTTCCAAAGTACTGTTAAGCCCCACATTTACCTTCTGTGTTAGTACAGTCTGCCCTCTGTTAGGACTCAGAACACGTATCTGGCCCCGCTCCAGTTCTCCAAAGCTAAATCTTGGAGATGGAGGCCTACCTGTTACAGAAACACCTCTGAATAGCCTTTCCATCACCCTTCCCCCTTAAAAACAAAAATGAAGTCTTTGTCTCAAGACATCATCTCTTATCCTTGAATGAGCCCATTTTAAAGTATATTGGGGGTGGGGGGGGGGAAGCAACGGGGCATGGAGGAAACACAATTCCACCGTGCATCTCCAAAATCTGACCTAAAAGCAACTGTCACCCCGACCTCGACAAAGCCTGAGCAATGACGGGCACCCTGGTTTGTTTCTTTCTCCTTTCCTCTCCCAGCATCATTTCCAACTGGAGACTCTGGAGATGAGCATTGCAGGCTCTGCTCACTCAACCCATTGCCTTTGTGTGACTAGTAGAGGTTGAGTAGGAAAACGTGTCAGGGTGAGAAGGAATCTGATATTTTTCAACATAGCTGACATCAAAGGTATCTCTAAAGAAAGACGTGGGGGAATCCCCTCTCATCTGTGGAACAGTTATAAGACAGAGAAACATTTCTACAAAAACTTCCAGGCAGCCTCACTGGATATCTTTAACATCAAGACTAGGTGGAAGGGAGATTCATTAAGCAGGAAAACACCAGAGAACAGAACATGTACAGCAGGACCAAGAGAAGCAGGCCGGGAATTAGGGAGGGGAGGCAATCGAAAGAGAAGCTTTCAAAGGCCCCTAGTGGCGAGGGGCGACCTCTCCAAAAGGGCGCAAGGGCAGGGGTGGGGTGGAGGGACACTAAATCCGGAACGCGGCGGGGGTCGGGGGGAAGAAACAGCTCACCTACCTTGTCCACGTCTGCTCCATTTTCCAGGCGCTGTCCTTACTCGCGGGGCGCTCCTCACCCGGGAGTGGAAGGAGCCTGGGAAAATGAGAAGCCTGGCCCACGATTCTCCAGCGCAAGGAACCTCTCCTCCCCAGCTCCCTCTTTCTGTGTCGGAGAAGAGAGAGCTCTGCTCCCCGCTTCTTTAGAAAACCGATTTGACGTGGCCAAACATCCAGCTAACGGTGCTACGGACACAAGGGAAAGACTGTTCTCAGTAGGAAGCTGGACGTGGAGCGGAGCGGTGCGCGGAGCTGTTTTGGGAGCTGGGGCCAGAGGCAGCCCGCGGTGTGCGCACACACTCCCAGGCTGAGACACGACTGGCTGGCACGAGTTGCTCTGCACCAGCTGAGCTGTCAACCGCGAGGGGAGGCGGGGCTCCCCACAGCCAGTGTGCTGGGGCCGAGCCGGCCCAGGTTGCACGCCGCCGCCTGAACACACCCTTCCTTCTTCCCTGCCTGGATGATGCTGGCAGAGGAGCAGAGAGCTTAGAGGCCTCCTTACCCAGCCCTCTGTCCCTCGCCTGTCCCACTGAGAGGCTTTGGAAAAAACCAGCCAACTGTCGGGAAAATTTGGAGAGGAAGTCCTTTTGTGTGCCTGCATCACCCCACCCCCAGGTAACCCCAGAGCCAGAGCTGGAGTCTAGGAAGGTTTTAGGTGCAATCGTGGGTGAATGCAGATGCAGACACTAAATGATCACAGGATATGATGTTATTTTCTTAGAGATCTGATATGTTAGTGTCACCACTGATGGGGAGACCAAGAACCTTCCTCGGTAAGGGAAGCATCCTTACAAAACCTTGCAGCCTTATTAGCTGCCTCCATCTCAGACATCCTGCTTTTATGGTATTCTCTCTCCCTGGGTTTCAATTTCCCAAGCACAGAGGCTACTGGGCTCTTCCACTAGCTTCAAGAGGGCAGAGGGTTCCTGAACTTCCCAGAATGCAAGAAAAGCTTCAAGACAGTAGCCATCAGGACCTAGGATCTTCCCTATAACTGTTCTAAGATCATGGAAAAGGGCTCTTTGGGGATGGTGCTGCCTGAGACCCTGTATCATCTATTTATGTAACAAAGTTTAGACATGTCAGACATTCTATAATTAAAGAGCTTACAGCCTTCAAAGTCCTTTTTAGCTCTAAAATAAAAACTTTTTATTAAGTGACATAATCACTGTTATTATTAGCATTACCACTGACCTTTTTTTTTTAATTTGCAGAAAGCTTTACAGTGCCCACATGTGGCAATGTTGACATAGTTGTATTCGTTTCACAGATGATAAATTTGAGAACAAAAACGCTGAAGGTCTCTGTTAAGGCTCCGATACAGGCCGTCTTCTACATGGTGTGGCCCCGGAGACATGGCCTCTGAAGAAAAGACCAACAAGCCTTCTCTAGAATGAATTGATTCTCTCAGGTATACCTAAGACCACACTGCTCCTGGGCTTAGAATGTTTCCAGGAAATGTTTTAAGGTCCAGATTGACCTGATTGACAAGGTCAAGCCTGTCCAGATTGACAAGGCTCACAGGTCACTGCTCTAGAAAAAAATCTCCTGCTGCCTCTGAAGCCAAAAAAGAAAGAAAGAAAGAAAGAAAGAAAGGGGGAGTAGGGAGAGTCAGAGTTCCATCTTCCATACCAAAGTTGGTACTATATTTAGTTTTGTCTCAAATCAAATTATGGGCTGCTGAGTTTGGAGAGGAACTCTGTCTACAGCCAGACATGTGCTGTGTTCAAGAAATTATAGCACTGACTAGACAAACTGTGGAGTCCCAGCAGCGAGGCTAGAAAATATGCTTATTCACCTTTAAAATAACTTGTTTACTAAGTTCATGACACATTCATTGTCAAAGACTTGAAAATTACAGAAAAGTATATAGAAAGTAAATTACCCATAATACCCAGAGATAATCAATGTTAAAAGTTTAATTTCTTTCCAGTCTTTTGAAAATATATCATTTAACCCAAATGCTGACTCTCTCTTGCACATATAAGAGTATATTATTGAAAAAAGAAATTTTTTTTGTTTTTAAAATTAAATGTATTGTCAAAAGAACTAACTTTTTGTCTTATATTTTAAAAGAAAATATTCACCCACATATCTATTCCTCTAGCACAATAGTTTAAATTTCTCCATATTCCCTACAATTATTATCCATATATATTACATACCTATTTGTATAGTTACAATTATGTACAGCTTAGACATTTTTATATCCTCTTTTTCATTTATTAGATATTTGTCCATATTGTTAGAGAATGTTCATATTTATTATTCTAATGATTGTATATTATATAAATCAATGTAACCATAGTTTACTTAATAATATTCTATTACTGCATAGTTATGCTGTTTCTAATATTAGACTCTTATAAACAATGCCTTAATGAAGTTTTCCTACCTTCATTATTTTAGTCTTTTGAATTATTTCCCTAGTATAACTTCTTAAGGTATAGGAATTTTAGGATAAAAGGACCTTCTAATTTTAACATATTGCACAGCTTCAACAGCACTAGGATTTATCATTTTAGTTTTTCCTTATTTAACAGATAACAAATATAGTAATAAGGTATTTTAGATATCTGTCTATATCTATCTATATAGTATATAAATAATTTAATGTCATCTCATTTTACTTTATATTTCTCAGAATACTAACTAGTAAGTAGTATTCCTGTTTTATATGCTTACTTGAAAACCATTATCTGTAGTAGCTAGTCATGAAATTCTGCTGTGTTGAGTCATTGTATTAGTCATCTTTTTGCTGAAACAATGCTGCTTAACAAAGAGCTCCCAAATATCAGCATTGTACAACAAACATCCAGTTCGACTCAAGGATCTATGGTTCAGGTATGGCTTGGTTGGGCATGGGTTCAAGTCTGCTTCATGTAGCTCTCATTCCAGGACCCCCACTGAAGAAGCAGTGGATACCTGGGGAATATTCTTCTCATGGTAGAGTACAGGAGTGTAAGAGAGTTGGCAGAGACTGTGATGTCTCTTAAAATTTCTGCTCAGAATGCATACATTGTCCCTTCTGCCATATTCTATTCCCCAAAGTAAGTCACATGGCCAAGTCCAGAGTCCTTGGTGCAGAAAAGTACACTCTGCCCACAGAGTGCAGAAGGGGTGAGTATTTTGGAACAACAATAAAATCTACCAGTTACTGTCAATTTCCACTGTTGTACTGATACTTGAAGACAATATTTGTCAAGATGAAGTTTTCATCAGCTGGGATCTCTGAGTGACTCTGATGATCAGTGTTCCTGCTGGCCCAAATTGAACATGTGGAATGAGCAAGAAATACATTTTTGTTGTATTTCAAAATGTATACAATTTGTTGTATTAAGTTACTGAGATTTGGAGACTATTTATTACTGCAGCATAATGTGGTCTATCCTGACACACTTTTTAAAATTTTTTTCATTTCATTTTATTTTTTTAACTCATTTTGAGACCAAGGCAGAGAGAAGGCTATAGATCCCATGGATCATTATGGTAGACAGTCACACATCTTCCTTTTTGCATATCTTTCCCAGTTTTCTGGATTAGAACTCAAAGAATCTGGATAGATAATGTTGATAAATTAAACCAGTTAACGTTATTCTTTCCTGAGTACACTGCTTTTGCAATGGTCAATTGATTGTGCTTCAGGAAATGTCTAAATTGATGATAAGGGACAAAAAATAGGAAAGTATCTCTGTCTTCATACTCAGCTCCAAATACTCCAGTGGTACTTTTACCTTCCATTTATTTAGTTTTTTAAATTTCCTTTCCCTTCCTTCTCCCCAGCTGGACTCTGGGTAAAAAGGACTATTGCTCTTTTTTTTTTTTAATTTAATTAATTTATTTTTGGCTTCGTTGTGTCTTCGTCACCTGTGTGCAGGCTTTCTCTAGTTGCAGCGAGTGGGGGCTACTCTTTGTTGCGGTGCATGGGCTTCTCATTGCAGTGGCTTCTCTTGTTGCAGAGCACGGGCTCTAGGCACGTGGGCTTTAGTAGTTGTGGTGCGTGGGCTCAGTAGGTGTGGCTTGCAGGCTCTAGAGCGCAGGCTCAGTAGTTGTGACATATGGGCTTAGTTGCTCTGTGGCATGTGGGGTCTTCCTGGACCAGGGCTCAAACCCGTGTCCCTTGCATTGGCAGGTAGATTCTTTTTTTAAAATAAATTTATGTACTTATTAATTTTTTGGCTGCATTGGGTCTTCATTGCTGCATGCGGGCTTTCTCTAGTTGTGTTGAGTGGGGGCTACTCTTCATTGCAGTGCGTGGGCTTCTCACTGAGGTGGCTTCTCTTGTTGTGCAGCATGGGCTCTAGGCATGCGGGCTTCAGTAGTTGTGGCAGGAGGGCTCAGTAGTTGTGGCACATGGGCTTAGTTGCTCTGCAGCATGTGGGATCTTCCTGGACCAGGGCTCAAACCCGTGTCCCCTGCATTGGCAGGCAGATCCTTAACCACTGCACCACCAGGGAAGCTCAGGACTATTGCTCTTGATATAGATTACTCCATGAACTATAAGGTAATAATAAACATAACCATGTCTAACATATTTTTGCCATATTCTCTTCTAAAAGTGTTATATGTACCGATTCCTTTCATCCTCAAAATAACATGATGAGATAGGCTCTAGTTAACTCTGTTTTGTAAGTGACTACTTTGGGACACAGGGAGGTAAAGTATGTTGCCTAAGTATACAGAGCTGATATCTGAAACCAGTCTAGCTCCATAACGTCATGCTTAACCACTCACTATGTGCACTGCTTCCCTGATTTTGACCCCTAACATTCACTGAGACTTAGATAGGAGGACGACGTCTGCAGCGTCTGTCGTTTCACTGCCCACTGCAGTTGGCTCAGCTGACTTGGTTAGTCAGCAGATGTCTCCTTTGTCCCACACAGCTTCATGTCCACCTCTCTAACCCTGGGTTTAAAAAATGTCCTTTGCAGAGAGGAATCATTCTGCAGCCAAGGATAAAGTGTCTGTGGTAAAGATGGCCACAAATTCTTTCCTTCTTCTCCCATTGAGAGGTGGAATCTAATTCTCCTCCCCTTTAATCTTGGTTGGCCTTAGACTTAACTGACTATAGAATACAACAGAAGGGATGTCTGGGCCTGCCAGGGCTAATTCAAAAAAAAAAAAAAAAAAAGCCTTGCGCCTTCATGCAAGACTCTTGAAGGTACTTGCTTTTGAAGCCCTGAGCTGCCATATAACAAACTCCCATGCTAGAGAAGCCATGTGGAGAAGCCCTGACACTGCATGGAGACAGGAAGGGGCCTAGTTGAGCTCTCCAGCTAGCAGTTCCCACCAAGGTGTCTGGCATATGAGTGAAGCAGTCTGGGACCTTCTAGATCAGTTCAGCCATCAGCTGGATGTAATCGAGCAGCTCCAGCTGTGGTTATATGGAGTAAATTTGCCCTGCTGGGTTACGCTAGAATTACTGATCCCTAAAACCATGAGATTTAATAAAATGTTTTTTGCGTTGAGCCATAAGTTTTGGAGTAGTTTACTAAGTAGCAATAGATAGCGGAGCCATATTGGGTACCTGTAAGTGGGTTGTTGTTATAACAAAAACCTAACACAGGTGGCAGTGTCTTTGGGACCTGGATGCAGCAGAAGGTGGAAAGACCTCTAGGAGAGGGTTAGTGAATGCTGGAAGGACACTGAGGAGACTGCTAGAGAGACTGTGAAGGACAGTGAAGAAAATATTATTGGGGGCTGAAAAAAAAATGACCTGTGTTATATACTGGCAGAAATTTAGCAAAACCATTCCCCGTGGGAATGTGGAAAATAGAAAATGCACCTAATGAATCGGTAGATCTGGCAAGGAAAATTTTTAGGCAGAATTTCAAGCGTACTAACTAGTTGCTTTTAACCACATATGATAAGATAGGGATAGAAAAAGATGGGCTAAAAAAAAAAAAAAAAGAACCATTCAGTTTTTAAGCAGAATTTAGAGTAAATATAACCAGGAGTTGCTAGATTCAAAAATCAAACTGCTTCTCTCATCTTCAGTTTCTCCAAATAGCAAACGCTTTCAAAATAAGTAGTCTCAGGGAAAAACAATCAAATCCAAGATGTAACTATTAGACACATGGTTAAGACCTCAAGAAGGTTTAAGGTGGCACCTCATATGCCATTTCAGTTAAACAAAGAGGCCAGTACGAATCTTAAGGGTGTGCCCTTCCACTAGACAAAAGAGCTTCTAAAATTTTAAGGGCCCATTATTTTACAGCAGCCCCTCAGGCAGCCCAAGGTACAGAAGACCTTGTTTCAGAATAAAAAGTGGTATGTCTTTTGTCTAGGAGACTTGATTATAAATTAGTACAAAAGATGCCCTCAAAGTTTTTAAGCAAATTGTACCAGCAAGGACTGAAAGGGGTTAAGAGAACACGGCATGAAAAGATACCTTTGGACCTTCAACCAGCTACTGAGGGAAAGCAGGCTGAGAAAGTTACCCAACTGCAGAAAAGGATCATTTCCTATGAAAAAAGAATGACTCAAAGAAAAAACCCCAGAGGACAGACCCCAGAAGCCTCCTCTTCACCTGAACTTGATTTAGATGATGAGATTCTGGACTTTTGAACCGACCCAGTAAAAGTTATGAAACTTCTGGGGGATTTGGGAGGAAGTAAGCAATGCATATAGTAATGTTTATGGCCAAAAGGTGCAAGAATATCATAGATTAAAGATGGTTGAAAAGTCTTCGCTACTTCTCCCATTGAGAGATGGGGTCTAATTCTCCTCCCTTTGAATCTGGGCTGGTTTTAGTGACTTTCTTGACCCATAGAATGTGGCGTGAGGTCATAAATTCTGAGGTTGGGTCGGCTTCCACCTAGGTCTCTTGATATACTGAGCTGCCATGAAAGAAGACTGATTACCTTGCTGTAGAGACACTGAGGAGAGGCCCCAAGACCACTTGTGAAATAGTCAATATTACCCAGCAGTCCACATGAAGGCACCAGGCATCACTTGGATTCTATGCCTGATGTGAGTGAAGTTGTTTTGGGACCTCCAGAGCAGCCTTCAGCTGAATACTACTGAGTGACCCAGTGAATGCCACATGAAGCAGACAAATTGCTCAGCTGAGACCTGTCCAAATTCCTGACCCACAAAAATCACATGATATAATAAAATGGTGTTGTTTGAAGTACGTCATTATGCAGAAATAGACAACTGGAGCAATGCCTTAAAATGTACACAATAATTCTGATACATTATTTCATTCATTCATTCAAAAATATTTACTGAGGACAGTTATGTGTCAGGCACTATTCTATATACGAGGGACACAGCAGTTAAAAAAATAACCAGCAAAGACCCTGTTTTCATGGGGTTTACAGTCTACTGGGATAGACAGACAATAAACAAAGAAATAACTACAATATTCCAGATGGTGATAAGTGCAATGAAGAGAAACCCAGCAGTGTTAAGAGAGCATCCCAGCAAGGCAACCCTCTTTTATAAATGAGGAAATGGGGCCTTAGAGAGACTAACTGATAGGTCAGTAAGAGAAACAGGTTCCCAGGTATAGTAAAACTGGAGCTTCGTGTGGTGAAAAACTGTCCAACAGAGTTCATAAATTCAAATCTGTTATCTGTATTATTAGTGCAACAGAGGAATCTAATTGGCAGAATTGAGGCTTGGATGGATGTACCTGGTTACCCAGGCCATGCAAGTAACCTGGAGAGAAAAGGTTATAAGTACTATATGAATTGAAAGATCTGCCCTTCAGTAGCTGGAGTGGGTCAGAGGCTGGGGAGATGTGTGACTCTGGGGACTATACAAAGTAAGTGGCAGCTGTGCCTCAGAGCAACAGAAATCAAAACCAGGAACAGTTTATGAGAGATTAGGAAATACCCCTTGGGATAAGCAGAAATACTTGTGATGGGGAAGGGGGCTTTGTAAAATATTTCATTTCCTAAATGAAAAGGTGGGAGTTCAAAGGTAGCTAATGCTCATGAGACTTCATTTATTCCCACAAGCTGATAAAACTCAGGGACAGTTTGGTTACCTTAGTTCACTCAATTCAACATTAGTTCAACAAATGCTTACAGAGCATGTGCTAGGCATTGTACTACATGTTTAAAATCTAATGTGGGAAGTGAGGCAGGAATTCATCAAACCAAAATACAAATCGAATTGTGTAAGTGCTACCATAAAGGTACAAAGAGGAACATAAAGGAGGGAGTGATTAATTAAATCTGATTAGAGAAGGTTTCATAAAGAAGGTAGTGTCTGAGTAGGGTCCTGAAGGATGCCAGGGATAAAAAACTTTATCATATATTAGGATTTCAAAAGACAGTAGTTTTATTTAAAAATTTAAATTTTCATTGGTAGAAGGAGAAATGTTCCCAGTCTCCTCTGAGTGACTGCCTAGGGTCCCATTCATTTGGAAGAACTGTGCAGCAAAGCTGATGTCACTGGCTAAGGGAGACTTGGGTTCAGATCAGCCCTGTCAATTTGCAGCTTTATGATTTTGACAAGTTACTTAAACTCTCTGGTTTAGTTTCCTCACTTGTAGAATAAGTGTAATGATAATGACTACCTAATAGAGTAGTTGTGAGAACAAAATGAAATAATACAAGAAAAGTGTTTAATTCATTGCCCAGCACATTTTAAACATTCAATAAATCATAGCTATTCTTTTGTTAATGTTCGCAAACCAGGCAGGATTCCAACCCTGTATAGAAGTTGTGAATTTTAATTTCAGTTCTGCTCCAAACTGCTCTCTCGGGCTAGGCCAGTGACCCAGATTTTCCATTTCTCAGCTCTCTGATTTATCATATGAGACCAAGGCACTGGCAAGGAAGCTGAATAAGCTGGTTCTCCCACTTCCTGGATGGAGTTCCAGGGACAAAAAATGGATACTTCCTCCGTCTTGTATTCCTCCCTTTATCTCAAAACTTCTCCCCCTGTCTTGAGGACTGTGTGTATTTGTGTGTGTGTGTGTGTGTGTTTATTCACACTTCACTAGCGAGCCTTGTCTGTCAGCTGTAACAAAAGCGTCAAGGAAAGAAATTATGACCAAGCTTTCAGACAGCTGGTGGTAATTTACTCATACAATCCCCTTCCTTTCAACACCCACTATTTATGTGTATCTGATGTTGGAGGAGGGGGAATCATGCAAGAAATGTGGTATGTAAATTTCTAGGAAAAAGGGGTTAGAACACTGAAGAAAGACTTGTGTGAATTACCTGGATAATTCTCCTTGCTTTGAACATAGATATTGGGCCTTAAAGATTGAAGGGACTGATGTGACGGTTAATAAATAAATTTCTGGAACCAGAAACAATACTGGAATAAATTAACAAATAGCTTTCAAGGCATTCATGACAATTTCACCATCACTAAAACCTGAGTCATTTTCCAGGACAGGACAAGCAGCTCCAGTTCAAGGCTAAGAAGCATGTTATCAGGCAACCTAGGCCGCTTAAAAAACCCATGGAGATTATAACTAAAGGCAGTGATGATCCTGGTTTCGAGCTCAGATTGGATTCTGAATTAGGAAACATATTGCTAAGGACAAGGCAGCCATACAGCTATGGTCCCTGTCTTTGTTTCTCGTGTCATATGACCTACTAGCTTGTCCCCCAGTTGATCAAGGTGGATTTTTCTGGCTTTAAAATTCTGGCAGACACTAAGAATCCCTGGTGTTCTGTGTCCTTGATAGATTAGGCTTTATATATATATACACATTTATATATATATATTATGTTTCATATAGATGTATCTATATATACATTTTCATGTATATAGACCCAGCTGGCAAGGGTTCAGAAATATTGAGATACAGCCTCAGAAAGCCTTACACAATCAAGAAAAAAATGTTAACGAGAAAAATCCCTCATTTGTATGTGCACTTTTCTTTCCATTTTCACGTTGTATTTATCTACAATGTGAATCAGTTTTTAAAACTTTCCATTTTGAGAAAAATTTAAAAAATTTTAAACATATGGAAGAGTTGCAAAAATAGTACAATGAAGTTCTACAAATCCTTCACTTGATTCACCAATTGTTAACATTTTGCCACATTTGTTTTCTCTCTCTCCCTCACACACAATTACTGATGAACCATATGAAAGATGCAGGCACTCCACCCCTAAATATTTCAGTGTGTATCTCCTAAGAATAACTAAAATTATTAAATTACTGTGATTATGTAAAAGAATATACTAGCTCTCCTAGGTCAGCTTTTGTCACTATTAAACAGAATCTGATTGATGTATTTGCATTGTTACTTAATTAATATCAGGAGCTCTCCCTGGTAGCTATTTGGCTTAAATCTGCACAACCAAGAGGGCTCATCAAAATAATCACTCCAAGGACAAAGGCGAAATATACAACAGAGACAAATTCCCTCTTCTACACTTGGCACTACTGGAAGTAAATTTCTTGGCAGTTTAGAACAGCTGTTTGTCCTTTCTTCCAGCTGGCAAGGGTTCAGAAATATTGAGATACAGTCTCAGAAAGACTCATACAATCAAGAAAACATTTTAATGAGAAAAATCCCTCATTTGTATATGCACTTTTGTTTTCATTTTCATCTTAGCATATAAGAAGCCAAAATACTGAGCTGTGGAGTTCAATATCAAACATCTGGCAATCCTAGACATAAACTGAGCATACCCCAACAGTCCTTTATCCTTGCAAAGGTTCACGTGAGTAGAGTGGCCATAAGAGTTAATCCCATTCTAGATCATATCAGTTCAGTAAAAGGACAAACACACCCAACTTTAACCACTATGATTCTTTTCAACTAAAATAATCTTTAAATTAGACAAAAAGTATTTCCCATTTTTAGGCTAGGTCTGTGATATACCAATAGGTATAGAAATACTAGCTGACTCTAAATCAAAGGTTGTGATATAAAGAAAAGAATTATTGCATCTTCTATTTGTTGGCTTTGGTAAATTCTCAGGAGATAGAGGGAGGGAAAAATCAAGGCCAGAAGTTTTCTGGTACTGATGGGCTGACAACTGGTTCAAGCTTTTGATTCAACCGTGAAGGAGTTCAGGGCTGGACCTGAGGTGAGGGGAGGGAGGTAGTCACCTGTGGTACAAATTTTAAAAGATGTCAGAAGCTCGGTAATCAAGACAAATGCAATATTCAAATGCAATATTTTAAAAAATAAAATTATTGCCAAAAATCCATAATGAACAAAATGTCAAGATCTTAAATAAAGACAGGATCTGCAT
Organism: Aethalodelphis obliquidens; assembly: GCF_003676395.1. Lineage (NCBI taxonomy): Eukaryota > Metazoa > Chordata > Mammalia > Artiodactyla > Delphinidae > Aethalodelphis > Aethalodelphis obliquidens. The sequence continues at coordinate 7,975,554 of NW_020838014.1, read as the reverse complement.
GTGCATAATCCTGGCAGTGAGTGCCTTACTTGCTCCACTCTGGTCGGCACCCTGTTGTTCATCCCAGGTGGTGTGACAAGAACCAAACTGGTACTCTCTAATGCTGTGTTCTGCTGACCTTGTTGGCAACAGCTCTCTGTGTGTAATGAACTGCCAGGTATCAGGTGGTACCTTTAAGACACCACAGGGCAAAAGTGACTATATGAGCCAAGGCCAGCTCTTCCAACCTCCTTCCCGAATAGTTTTAAGGCTCAAGGGAACGTTTCTGGGTTTTATAGGGCATCAGGGAGATGATAGAACAGATGAGAAGGGGAGATGGTGGAAGAGGGAAAAAAGAACAGTTTACCTCATGAGTTGCTGCTAATATAACTAGAATGGCATTTTCAAGCACCTATCCTTTTTAAGAAAACCCTGAGCCCTTACTCTCAGTTTGAGGTACCTGCTCACTCAACTCAAAAACCAAATCTGCCTCACCTTTAGTCTTTCTGTCACATGAACTGCAGTTGGCTTTGGAAATCAAAGTAGCCACGCTACCTCCTCCATAAAGGCTGTAATGAATTCCAGCTGCTTAGGAAACTTCATCAAACTGGAGCCTCTCCTTTGGCAAGAGCTGCTCACGCGTGAGTACCAGAGCTGATGGTGTGACAGTGCAAACCACCTACAGGTGCCCCTGCTGGCAGAACCTATTTACGGACTCAGCCTTACAATGTATCTTGTTTGGCCATTAGCTGGGACATGAAAGGTCCAGGTAACCACAGTCACCAACACTCCCCCTACATATGATCCTACACCTGACTTGCTTCAACATCTGTTACCTGCCAGGCCTTCTGTAGGCACCAGGCATTTGCATGTTCCTTCATGTGGCTTGCCTGGCTCCTAGTGGTGAGGCACTCAGGCCTTCCTTCTTCCTCTCTACCTACATCGGCCTCACAAGGACAGCCTGTCTTGCTAGTCTTGGGTCCCTCGTACAAATTTTTTTTAAAAAAAACCTACTCTTTGGACAGGATGTTAGAGTCATAGCTCTGAACATTAACCTGGAGAGCTGAACCATTTGCCAGGTTCTTGACAGCTCCTTCACCGAGGGCCAGACTCTGCTTCCAGTTTTCTTTCGTGGAAGGCGGGGCCTGACATTTTAGCTCAGTTTCCAATAGCTTTATTTTTAGGGATTGGGCCTTGCTTCTGGTGCTCCTTGACATCCACAGAGCGAGTAGGGAACTGTCCTGAGAGGATGGGGTAAAGGGAAGGGAAGTCTTGAGGGCCAGCTGAAAAGGAGGGAGGTGAGAGTCTTTTAAGGTTTCACTGAAGCAAGGAAAAGAGAAAACAGCTGCAGCCACTGCAGAGCTGAAGTTGAAGGCTGAGAAAAACTAGCCCCTGTGTCAAACTAGAAGAGTAAAAAGAGGGTATGAAATTTAGAGATGTATCAAAATTTGGCATTGCCATTGAGCCAAAATCTGCTATTTGGCTTTGGCTTTGGCAAACCCAACAACTGAATGCTAACTTCATATTGTTTCTTACATCTCTGAACTTGTGCTCATGTGGGTTCCCATAATAGCTAATCAGCATAACATGCCGGTAGTACAAATAAAGTATGCCATCTAGATTTTTGTTAATATCTGAACAATCACTCTCAGATACAAGTAAGTATTCAAGGTATTATTTGGAGTGAAAATCTCCTTATATGATTTACATGTTGAAATTCTGGTAATCCTTCAAACATAAAATTTTAGTTATTACTTCAAGAGTGAAATGATGCAACAATGAAAAGTGATTGTGAAAGTTAATAATTTAAAAATCAATAGTTATTACTTTTATTAATAACATTAATATCACTATTAATAATTATTTAAACTGCATATATTCCCCCAGTTTCTGGCACTCCCAAGCCCTGACCACTCTGAAAGCAGCTTTGCTAATTTATATTAGAAACTAAACTACATGTACCGCGTGGTCTCCCAATAGGTTATCTAAGGCAGAGCTCCCCAACCAGTCCCCCTCTTATGTTGCAAACAAGTTACACTGTCTACTCAGAAATCAATTCCCTCAACCCTAAGGCATCCAAGAAGACAGCCAGAGCCGGTCACTGCCAGCAATACCTTCCAGGGATGCTTGGAGAGCTGACTGAGCTAGCAGAGTCTGAGGTTTTTATTGTTCTGAAGATACGCTCAAAAATCTTTAATAGGACATACATAGCTTGGCATAATCTTTAGCCTCAGCTCTGGTTATACTCCTCCTTGATTTTTGTGCTTGATTTGTAATAGTCTCATTCTAGAAGGAAGGAAGGGAAGGAATAAATACTGTTGTTCCTCTAATTTCCAGGAGTTCAGGTAACGGATGCAGACGGTGGTAGCCAGTCTCTAAGAGGGCCCCCAATAATCCTTGGTAATCACACTCTTGGTATTGGAAAGAGATTTATTATAAGTGATTGGCTCATGTTGTTATGGAGGTTAAGAAATCCTATGATCTGCTTTTGGAAGCTGGAAACCCCAGAAATTCAATGGTGTTGTTCAAAGAGGGTCCACTGTATAAGTCCCAGTCCGAGGTCAAAAGACTAATATCCCAGCTCAGTAGTTAGGCAGAGAGAGAGAACAAATTCTCCCTTCCTCCATCTTTTTGTTCTATTTAGGTCCTCAGTGGATTGGATGGTGCCTACCCACATTGGGGAGGGCAATCTGCTTTACTCAGTCTACTAATTTCAAATGCTAATTACATCTGGAAACACCCTCACAGATTCACTTAGAAATAATGTTTAGCCAGACATCTGGGTACCTTGTGATCCAGTCAAGTTGACACATAAAATTAACCATCATAGTCCCTAAGTTTTGGGGTAATTTTCTATGCAGCAATAGATAACTGATACACAGATTCCTGAACCTTCCCTCAATCCAAGGTCATGCTGTAGAGTTAGAGATCCAGCCCTCCCACTCACAAAGAAGCTATTCTCTTTACAGTAAAGAAGGACAAGGAATTCAGAGCATTTATTTAAGGCTGCACAACTGGAAAGTAGATTTATGGTGAAAATGAAGGGAATGATAAGTAGTACTTTTGTAGGACCATTCTGTAGAATATACTGCCTAAGCATTCTCTTTCCAGATGTGCTTTTAATTACTACCAAGAACATTTTTTTTTTCTTTTAGAAGGTATGTGAAATCCATGAAATGCCTTCTTATTGAAACAACAATAAAGCTGTACATTTTAGTTTCAATATTTAGTTGGAGATTCCAAAGTCAAGATTTATATAGCAATGAGGCAAAAAGATGTTATAGATTGGAATATTATGGAGATGAAAAGGATGCCAAAATATGGTATTGTTTCTGTTTGTATACTTGTTCATGTTGACAATTCTATTATTGGTTCCATTTTCTCTGGCGAGTGTTGTATGGTTAAATGTGGGTGTACATGAGCACACACACAGTGGAGAAAAGCCCCCCACATGTGCCCACTGTTCTGGGCAGTGAGCCCAGTTTGCTTTAAGTCTTTGTTATTTGCACAGTGTCCCAGATTCTCTTTTGAAATGTGCAATTCACCCAATTTTATTAACCTGAATATGGAGCTATCTGATGCTTTTTTGATAGACTCTCACTCATGTCTAGGTACACTTCCTTTTGTTTTAAACAGGTCATTCATTTCTCTGCGTTGACCTTCAGGCATTTTGCCATATGAATTGAAAGCAAATCCTCACAAGGTCAGATTTTAGTAATGCCGTTTATTATTTTAAAACACATGACATTTCACGTTTGTTATGCTAATTTGGAGACCAAACCATTTTTCGTCTAAGTTCTATCAAAGGTTTTTTGTTGCTTTTGTTTGTTTTGATTTGTTTTTTAAGGAAAAGTAGATCTAGGGCCATTAAAAGGAAAAAGAATTTAAAGCATACAAGATGAAGAAAAATAATGACTCTAATGCACATGAAACAAAAATTTAGTACCTGCCAGTTGAGTACCACCTCTACCACTTCATAACTGTGTGATCTTGTCAAATCATTTAAGCTTTCTAAAAAAGCAGGGATAATAATAGCATCTTTCTCACAGAATTGTAGTGAGGATTAAATGAGCTTATGCTTATACATTGCTTAGGATATGTATAATGCTGGCATGTAGCCAGTACTCAATAAATGTTATTAATAATGTAAATTATACATGTAATAACAATAACAATATTAATGTTGCTGCCATGGATGTCCGTGATCAAAAATCTAAATCACGAACTCTGTTTGGAACTCCTGTGAGATCTAGTACAAATCCCCTATACTTATGAGTATGTCCTGGCAAACAAGACTGAGAGAACAAGTAACTTGAAGAAGAGGTTGCAGTGTCCTGAGGCAAACATCTCCCTGCCTGCTACACCTTCCCACCATAAACACTACCACCATCTTGTCAACATACACAACCCTCTGTGAAGGTATTTTTTACATTATCCAGGGTCTTCTCTATGGGTGTGACTGTCATTCTTTTGTCCCTTCACCTAAACACCACCACTCCCATACTGAGTGGGGATAAAACTTCAACTAAGGTTAAGCAAAAACCTCAACCAGAGGTTTCAAATACGGCTTAATACAGAGACTCCAAAAATGGAGTTTTCTCTCTCCTCTGTCAGTTATTTTCTGTGCTGGTTTTATTTTCAGTGTCTGCAAGGTAGCAAGTTATCTGCCAGCAGGCCCAGGCTTACATTCTTCTTCAGGTTCACATCCATTAGAAGAAAGGTTGCCACTTTCAGAAGGTTCCTGAAGAAACTTGTCTGCACTAACTTGAGTCAGTGCCCATCCCTGAACTAATTCCTGAGACTGTGAGGAAAAATTACTCTCTTTCTTTTTAAACTGACATTAAAATTATTTTCTGTTTATAGACTTAATTTTTAGAGCAATTTTAGAGTTAAATTACTCTTTTTTAAAAGGTCTGTGATACCTCCTTTTTAAACTTCATTCCCCTCATCCAATACACCAATGAATCCTGTTGGCTCTACCTCCAACTCATTCTGAATCTGTTCACTTCTTACCAGCCCCACTGCTGGCACCAAGATTTAAATCACCATTTTCTTATATCTGTACTACTTACTGGAATAGTCTTCAAAGCAGCCTCCCTGCTTCTGCTATTAGAAGCACTCTTTCACTCCTAAAGTTTGTTTTACAATAGCAGGGTGATACTTTAAAACATTTTCCAGATCATATCATGATCCTGCTTCAAACCCTTCCTTGGTTTCCCAATGTCCTTAGAATAAAATCAACTTTTTACTATGGCCTACAAGGTCTCAGGTGACCTAGCCCAGCCCACCTCATCCCCCTTATCTCTTGCCATTCTCCTTCTGTTTAGCATGTTCCAGCTGCCTTGGTCTTCTTTGTGTTGCTCAAACATACCAAGCTTATTCCTACCTTAAGGTTTTTACAATTGAGCCTCTCCCATCATCTGCCTCCATTCCTTTCTAACCAATAACTCTACTTTATTTTCCTTGTAAGCCTTATTACCATTAGAAATCATTTTATTTGTATATTTATTTACTTGTTTACTGTCTATCTCCTCACCAGAACTAAATTTGGCTAAATTTAGTTTCTAAAAAAAGGATACTGGAAGGGGAGACCCACAGAATCAACAGAACAGTTGAAAACTCAAAATAAAAAAAAAGGGTTCAGAAGGGACAGAAGCAGGGGAAGCAATAAGAACTCAGGTAGCAAGAAGAAACCAATTGGTCCCAACCATTTTTTCTACTCTTGTGTTGCTCCATGAAGATGCGATGTCCATGCAGAGAGTCAGGTTATACTAGTGTGGGTCTCATTACCCTCATCTATCTAGAAGAGGGCAGGGTACCTTAATAGACCATCGCATAAGACTTTAATAAAGCAATGGCAAAAAAAAAAAAAAGGGTAATTCTCCAAAGGAGATGTAGAGTTATTGTCCAGAGAAAGGAGGAATGAGTAAATGCTCCCCCCTCCAAAAAAAAGCCAAAAAAAAGACAGAGAAACAAATGTCTGCACTAATCCCTGACGTAATATCTTGTCATCCAGAAGCCACCTACTTTACTTTAATGTAGACTGATGTATGCCTAAGAAATGCAAACAGATTTTAATATTAACCTAAATCAAATAAAAGCAGAACGATACATCTTTTGAACATCTGTTCAAAACCATACAACACACTCAAAAGATATGCACTTAAATGTTTTCTTTTATGCCCCAGAAAGATTTTGCAGTCAGGATACAGTTCTGCAAGACACCTCCTTTTGGATGTCCCACATGAAAGTAGTTCATTTCCCTGATAGCTACTTCTCCTACCATATTTTCTCTCAGTAGATGACATTAGTAATCATTCCATAGTTGACCTAGAAATTTAAGAGTAATTCTTGTTTCCTCCCTCTTCTTCATTTCCCATACTTCATTGATCAACAAGTGCCACCAATTCTACCTCAGAAATTCTCAAATCTAGGGGCTTCCCTGGTGACACAGTGGTTAAGAATCTGCCTGCCAATGCAGGGGACATGGGTTCGAGCCCTGGTCCGGGAAGATCCCACATGCCATGGAGCAACTAAGCCCGTGCGCCACAACTACTGAGCCTGCATTCTAGAACCCGTGGGCCACAACTACTGAGCCTCCACTCTATAGCCCACAAGCCACAACTACTGAAGCCCACATGCCCTAGATCCTGCGTGCTGAAATTACTGATTGTGCCGCAACTACTGAGCCCGCATGCCACAACTACTGAAGCCCATGTGCCTAGAGCCTGTGCTCTGCAACAATAGAAGCCACCATGATAAGAAGTCTGAGCACCACAATGAAGACTAGCCCCCACTCACTGCAACTAGAGAAAGCCTGTGCACAGCAATGAAGACCCAATGCAGCCAAAAATGAAAAATTAATTAATTAAAATTAAAAAAAAAGAAATTCTCAAATCTATCCCTTCTTCAGCATTCCTGCTACCACTGCCTAAGTTCAGGCCCTCGTAACCTCAGACCCCAAACCACTTGTAACAGCTTCTTAGTTATCCCTTCTTTTCACTCAACCCACTTCATTCCATCTCCCACACAGTTGTCACACTTATGGTTCTAAAACAAAGATCTAAGTACATCACTACCCTGCTTTAAAACCTTCTATAGCTCCACACTGCTTATCAAAAACAAAAACCTAACCACCTTTGTGTCTTAGTTGGAGTGACAGAACACAAAAGTCTCTCAGAACTATTTATGAATGCAACAGTTCTTTAATTCAGTGGTTCTCTAAACTTGCTGTACATGAGTGCTTTTGTACATGAGGCTAGGGCCTCAATCTGAAAGAGTATGATTTAACTGGTCTGGAGTGGAGCCTGTACATAAGTTTTTAAAACTCTCCCTAAGTAATTCAAATGTATAGCCAGGGTTTAAAAATGCAATTTAAAAGATAACTAGAAAGCCACATTTACTTCCAAACAGCATGAAGTAACAGGGTCAATATTTATTACCACTCACCGCTGATAGGAATAACTAAAAACCTGGACAAAATATATGAAAGAAAGATTTTCAGACACTGGATATTAGGCAACACAGATAGTGATCCCAGAGAAAAGAGAAACAAAGTGAGGCACAGAACTGCCCTAGTTTACTTCTTGGAGAGAGTTTATAGCTGGTAGTGGTAAGAGAGGGAGCCAAGGCAGAGCCTAGTTATCTCCCTAGGTTGAGATAAAGCTAGGAACTCAGGAAGGCCAAGGTAGCAAGAGTTCATAGAGCAGAGTACCAAAAAAGAGAGAAAATTCCAGAGATCTGCAAAGCAACTCCCTTGAGTATTCAGCTGTGTACTGATCAGCATATTTGTATGAGGAAACTAAGGCTGGGGTAAGAACCATATAAGAGAATCAGAGGGACAATCTTCTTGGCTCATACAGGATGAGAAGAGTTTGTTTTTCCAGCAACAGAAGTAGAAAAAAATTTCATAATTCATGGAATATTGGGTAGTGTACTCAAAGAAGTATCAGCCCAGTAAAGGGGAAAGTTATGAAATGTATCTTTCGTTCCACCTAACAAACCTTAAAAACAAGACCCAAAAGGGTCAAACTATTTTGAAGCAACTTAACTATGTCCCAGAATAAAGCTCAAGAATAATTACAGAAATAAAAATTATCTAGAATCCAACAATAAAATGCTCAATATGTGGCATCTGATCAAATATTACCAGGTATACAAAGAAGCAGGAAAACACTATTCAAAATGAAGAGAAAAATCAATCACGTCAATCACTAGAAACGTACTAGGAGCTGACATGGATGTTAGAATTAAAACCATTTTTATAACATTCCATATATTCAAGAAGGTAAAATAAAGATTGACCAAGTTAAATAAAATATATGGAAGTTATTTTTTTAAAAGACACAAATCAAACTTCTAGAGATGAAAAGATAGTATCTGAGATGAAAAATACACTGCATGGGATTAAGAGCAATTTAGACACTGCAGAAGAAAAGATTAGTGAACTTGAAGACATATGAATAAAAATAATCCAAAATAAAACAAAGAGAAAAAAGACTTTTAAAAAAGAACAAAGCATCAGTGATCTGTGGGGAAAATTCAAGTGGTCTAATACATGTGTAACTAGAGTTCCCAAAGGAAAAATGTTAGAAGGAGTGACAAAAAATTTTCAAAGAAAGAATGGCTAAAAATTGTCCAATTTTAATGAAAACTATAAGCTCCACAAAGCCAAAGCACAAGAAACATGAAAATAACTACACCAAAGTACATTGTAATCAAATTGCTTAAGATCAGTGATAAAGGAGAAAAATTTTAAAACATTCAGGAGGAAAAAACCTCCATTATGTACAGAGGAAAAAAAGATAAGAATGAGAGCAGAATTCTCATCACAAAAATTGCAAGTTAAAAGATAGCATAACAACATCTTTAAAGGACTGAAAAAAAATGTTACCTAGAATTCTATAACTAGCAGAGTAGTCTTCTTGCATGTGCAACTTGTATAGTCACACAGTACTATGCTCAAAAAGACTGTGTTTGGCTTAATATTCTGCTGTTTTTTGGTTTTTGGTTTTTTTCTGGATCTTAGATCTCCAACAAGGGATTGAACCCAGGCCCTGGCAGTAAAAGCGCTGAGTCCTAACCACTGGACCACCAGGAAATTCCCCTAATATTCTGATGTTGATGGCTTGTAATTCTTAATAATTCTGAACAGAGGGCTCTACATTTTCATTTTGCTTTGGGCCCCACAAATTATGTAGTCAGTCCTGATAACTAGCAAAAATATCTTTTAAACATGAAGGTGGAAAAAACACTTTGTCAGACACACAAAATCTGAAAGGATTCCCCAACAGTTTATCTGCACAATAAGAATAAGAAATGTTAAAGAGGGCTTCCCTGGTGGCGCAGTGGTTGAGAATCCGCCTGCCGATGCAGGGGACATGGGTTCGTGTCCCAGTCTGGGAAGATCCCACATGCCACGGAGCGGCTGGGCCCGTGAGCCATGGCTGCTGAGGCTGCGCATCCGGAGCCTGTGCTCCACAATGGGAGAGGCCACAACAGTGAGAGGCCCGCGTACCGCAAAAAAAAAAAAAAAAAAAAGAAATGTTAAAGAAATTCTTTCAAGCAGAAGGGGAATGATACAAGATTGAAATCTAGATCTAAGCAAACTAATAAAGAAAACTGGAAATGGGAAATATGTGAGTAAATGTGAAACCTTAGAAAATATAATTCGGAAAATGAAAATCAAAACCACAATGAGATTCCACTTCACATTCATTAAGATGGCTATTACTAAAACAAAAAAGCCCCCAAAAACAGAAAATAACAAGTGTTGGTGAGGATGTGAAGAAATCAGAACCTTTGTGCACTATTGGTAATGTAAAATGGTGCAGTCACTATAGGAAATAGTATGGGAGTTCCACATAGAATTGCCACATAAATCAGCAATTCCACTTCTGGGTAAATACTCAAAAGAATTGAAAGCAGGTATTTGTACACCAGTGTTCATAGAAGATTCACAATAGCCAAAAGGCAGCAACAACCCAAATGTCCATCAGTGAATGAATGGATAAATAGAATGTGATACATACATACAATGGTATATTATTCAGCCTTTAAAAAAGAACAGAATGCTGACACATGTTACAACATGGATGAACCTTGAAGACATTATGCTAATAATTTTCCTTTGAATTCTATCAAACATTTAAGGAAGAAATAGTGCCAATTCTCCACAAACTCTCCCCCAAAAATTGAAGAAGAAGGAATATTTCCCAACTCATTTTATGAGGAAAACATTACCCTTATACCAAATCCAGACAAAGACATTACAAGTGAAGAATACAAATCAATATCCCTCCTGAACATAGATGCAAAAATTCTTAACAAAATTTCAGCAGCTCTAATCCAACAATATAGAAAGGATAGTATATCATGACTAAGTGGGATTTACTCCAGGAACTCAACGCTAATTTTAATATTCTTAAGTCAATCAATGTAATTTACCATATTAATAGAATAAAAAAGAAAAATGATATAGGCATCTCATCAGAGGTAAAATCAAACATCCATTCCTAATGAAAACTCACAGAAAATTATGACTGGAAGAGAACTTCCTCAATCTGATGAAAAGTACCTATGAAAAACCTACAGGTATAAACTTAATGGTAAAAGAATGAATGCCTTCCTCTTAAGATCAGTAACAAGGCAAAGTATGTTTGCTTTTACTATTTCAATTCAACTTTGTACTAGAGGTTCTAGCTAGTGCAATAAGGCAAAATAAATAAATAAAGACATAGAGATTGGAAAGAAAGAAGTAAAACTGTCTCTCTGTCTCTCTCTGTCTCTTCTTCCTTCCCTCCCTCTTCCTCTCTTTGTGTGGATGACATAATTATTATGTAGAAAATTCTATGGAATCTACAAAAAATCTACTAGAACTAAATAGTGAATTTAGCAAAGCTACAGGATATAAGATGAGTATACAAAAAACAGTATAAACTAGCAATGAATAATCAGAAATTGAAATTTTAAAGACATTATCATTTATAATAGAATTAAAGTTATTAAGAATTTAAGCATGTGTCTCATAAGATATGTAAATTCTATATGCTAAAACCATAAAACAGTGTTGAGAAAAAGTAAAGGAGAACTAAATGACGGTTTCTCAACCTCACTCACTATTGATGTTTTGGGCTGGATGGTTCTTCATTGTTAGAACTGTTCTATGTATTGTAGATTATTAGACAGTATTCCTGACTTCTATTTACTAAATGCCAGTATCACCCTTGCTGTGAGTTAGGATAATCAAAAATGTGTCCAGATACTGTCAAACGTCCTTTGTGAGGCATAATTGTCCCCAGTTGAGAGCCACTGACCTAAATAAATGAAGAGATATACCATGTTTATGGATCAGAAGACTCAATATTGTTAAAATATCAAATTCTCTCCAAATTAAATATATAGACTTCAATACAATCCCATTCAAATTCCCAGCAGGCCTTTTGTCTGTGTTGACCAGTGGATTCTAAAATCTATATGGAAATGCAAAGAACCTAGTATAACCCAAACAATTTTGAATAAGAAGAATGAAATTGGAGGATTTGCACTACATTATTTCAAGATTTACAATGCTATAGTAATCAAGATAGTATGATACTGGTCTAAAGATAGACAAATAGATCAATGGAACAGAATAGAAAATTCAGACATAGACTCACATATATATGGTCAATTGATTTCAATAAAAGTGCTAAGGCAATTAAATGGAGAAAGGATAGATTTCTCAACAGTGTTGGAACAACACTACATGCGAAAAAAAGAACCTTGATCAATACCATATACTAGATACAAAAGTTAACTCAAAATGGATAATAGACCTAAATGTAAAACATGAAACTATAAAACTTCTAGAAGAAAACATAGGAGGGAGAGAGGGGGAAGATGGCGGAAGAGTAAGACACGGAGATCACCTTCCTCCCCACAGATACATCAGAAATACATCTACACGTGGAACAACTCCTACAGAACACCTACTGAACGCTGGCAGAAGACCTCAGACCTCCCAAAAGGCAAGAAACTCCCCACGTACCTGGGTAGGGTAAAAGAAAAAAGAATAAACAGAGACAAAAGAATAGGGATGGGACCTGCACCAGTGGGAGGGAGCCGTGAAGGAGGAAAGGTTTCCACACACTAGGAAGCCCCTTCACGGGCGGAGACTGTGGGTGGTGGAGGGGGGAAGCTTCGGAGCCGCGGAGGAGAGCACAGCCACAGGGGTGTGGAGGGCAAAGTGGAGAGATTCCCCGCACAGAGGATTGGTGCCGACCAGCACTAACCAGCCCGAGAGGCTTGTCTGCTCACCCGCTGGGGCGGGCGGGGCTGGGAGCTGAGGCTCGGGCTTCAGTTGGAGCGCAGGGAGAGGACTGGCGACTAAACACAGCCTGAAGGGGTTAGTGCGCCATGGCTAGCCGGGAGGGAGTCCGGGGAAAAGTCTGGACCTGGCAAAGAGGCAAGAGACTTTTTCTTCCCTCTTTGTTTCCTGGTGAACGAGGAGAGGGGATTAAGAGCGCTGCTTAAAGGAGCTCCAGAGATGGGCGCGAGCCGCAGCTAACAGTGCAGACCCCAGAGACGGGCATGAGACGTTAAGGCTGCTGCTGCCGCCACCAAGAAGCCTGTGTGTGAGCACAGGTCACCATCCACACCTTCCCTCCCGGGAGTCTGTGCAGCCCGCCACTGCCAGGGTCCCGGGATCCAGGGACAACTTCCCCAGGAGAACGCACGGTGCGCCTCAGGCTGGTGCAACGTCATGCTGGCCTCTGCCGCCGCAGGCTCGCCCCGCACTCCACACCCATCCCTACCCCCGGCTTGACTGAGCCAGAGCCCCCGAATCAGCGGCTCCTTTAACCCCATCCTGTCTGAGCAAAGAACAGAGGCCCTCCTGTGACCTACACGCAGAGGCAGGGCCAAATCCAAAGCTGAACCCCGGGAGCTGTGCGAACAAAGAAGAGAAAGGGAAATCTCTCCCAGCAGCCACAGAAGCAGCGGATTAAATCTCCACAATCAACTTGATGTACTCTGCATCTGTGGAATACCTGAACAGACAATGAATCATCCCAAATTGAGGAGGTGGACTTTGAGAGCAAGATTTATTATTTTTTCCCTGTTTCCTCTTTTTGTGAGTGCGTATGTATATGCTTCTGTGTGAGATTTTGTCTGCATAGCTTTGCTTTCACCATTAGTCCCAGGGTTCTATCCGTCCGTTTTTTTTTTTTTTACTTAAAAAAATTTTTTTCGTAATAACTATTTTTTATTTTAAAAACTTTATTTTATTTTACCTTTATTTTATCCTTTTCTTTCTTTCTACTTTTTCTCCCTTTTATTGTGAGCCGTGTGGATGAAAGGCTCTTGGTGCTGCAGCCAGGAGTCATTGTTGTGCCTCTGAGGTGGGAGAGCCAACTTCAGGACACTGGTCCACAAAACACCTCCAGCTCCACATAATGTCAAATGGCGAAAATCTCCCAGAGATCTCCATCTCAACACCAACACCCAGCTTCACTCAATGACCAGCAAGCTACAGTGCTGGACACCCTATGCCAAACAACTAGCAAGACAGGAACACAACACAACCCATTAGCAGAGAGGCTGCCTAAAATCATAATAAGTCCACAGACACCCCCAAAACACACCACCAGACGAGGACCTGCCCACCAGAAAAACAAGATCCAGCCTCATACACCAGAACACAGGCACTAGTCCCCTCCACCAGGAAGCCTACACAACCCACTGAAGCAACTTTAGCCACTGGAGACAGACACCAAAAACAACGGGAATTACGAACCTGCAGCCTGCAAAAAGGAGACCACAAACACAGAAAGATAAGCAAAATGAGAAGACAGAAAAACACACAGCAGATGAAGGAGCAACATAAAAACCCATCAGACCTAACAAATGAAGAGGAAATAGGCAGTTTACCTGAAAAAGAATTCAGAATAATGATAGTAAAGATGATCCAAAATCTTGGAAAAAGAATAGAGAAAATGCAAGAAACATTTAACAAAGACCTAGAAGAACTAAAGATGAAACAAGCAATGATGAACAACACAATAAATGAAATTAAAATACTCTAAAAGAGATCAATAGCAGAATAACTGAGGCAGAAGAATGGATAAGTGACGTGGAAGATAAAATAGTGGAAATAAATACTGCAGATAAAAATAAAGAAAAAAGAATGAAAAGAGCTGAGGACAGTCTCAGAGACCTCTGGGACAACATTAAATGCACCAACATTCGAATTATAGGGGTCCCAGAAGAAGAAGAGAAAAAGAAAGGGACTGAGAAAATATTTGAAGAGATTATACTTGAAAACTTCCCTAATATGGGAAAGGAAACAGTTAATCAAGTCCAGGAGGCACAGAGAGTCCCATACAGGATAAATCCAAGGAGAAACACGCCAAGACACATATTAATCAAACTGTCAAAAATTAAATACAAAGAAAACGTATTAAAAGCAAGAAGGGAAAAACAACAAATAACACACAAGGGAATCCCCGTAAGGTTAACAGCTGATTTTTCAGCAGAAATTCTGCAAGCCAGAAGGGAGTGGCAGGACATATTTAAAGTGATGAAGGAGAAAAACCTACAACCAAGATTACTCTACCCAGCAAGGATCTCATTCAGATTTGATGGAGAAATTAAAACCTTTACAGACAAGCAAAAGTTGAGAGAGTTCAGCACTATCAAACCAGCTTTACAACAAATGCTAAAGGATCTTCTCTAGGCGAGAAACACAAGAGAAGGAAAAGACCTATAATAACAAACGCAAAACAATTAAGAAAATGGGAATAGGAACATACATATCGATTATTACCTTAAATGTAAATGGATTAAATGCTCCCACCAAAAGACACAGACTGGCTGAATGTATACAAAAACAAGACCCATATATATGCTGTCTACAAGAGACCCACTTCAAACATAGAGACACATGCAGACTGAAAGTGAAGGGATGGAAAAAGATATTCCATGCAAATGGAAAACAAAAGAAAGCTGGAGTAGCAATTCTCATATCAGACATAATAGACTTTAAAATAAAGAAGAGCAAAGAAGGACACTACATAATGATCAAGGGATTGATCCAAGAAGAAGATATAACAATTGTAAATATTTATGCACCTAACATAGGAGCACCTCAATATATAAGGCAAATACTAACAGCCATAAAAGGGGAAATCGACAGTAACACATTCATACTAGGGGACTTTAACACCCCACTTTCACCAATGGACAGATCATCTAAAATGAAAATAAATAAGGAAACACAAGCTTTAAATGATACATTAAACAAGATGGACTTAATTGATATTTATAAGACATTCCATCCAAAAACAACAAAATACACATTTTTCTCAAGTGCTCCTGGAACATTCTCCAGGATAGATCATATCTTGGGTCACAAATCAAGCCTTGGTAAATTTAAGAAAATTGAAATTGTATCAAGTATCTTTTCCGACCACAATGCTATGAGACTAGATATCAATTACAGGAAAAGATCTGTAAAAAATACAAACACATGGAGGCTAAACAATACACTACTTAATAATGAAGTGATCTCTGAAGAAATCAAAGAGGAAATCAAAAAATACCTAGAAACAAATGACAATGGAGACACGATGACCCAAAACCTATGGGATGCAGCTAAAGCAGTTCTAAGAGGGAAGTTTATAGCAATACAATCCTACCTTAAGAAACAGGAAACATCTTGAAGAAACAACCTAAACTTGCACCTAAAGCAATTAGAGAAAGAAGAACAAAAACACCCCAAAGTTAGCAGAAGGAAAGAAATCATAAAGATCAGATCAGAAATAAATGAAAAAGAAATGAAGGAAACGATAGCAAAGATCAATAAAACTAAAAGCTGGTTCTTTGAGAAGATAAACAAAATTGATAAACCATTAGCCAGACTCATCAAGAAAAAAAGGGAGAAGACTCAGATCAATAGAATTAGAAATGAAAAAGGAGAAGTAACAACTGACACTGCAGAAATACAAAAGACCATGAGAGATTACTAGAAGCAACTCTATGTCCATAAAATGGACAACCAGGAAGAAATGGACATATTCTTAGAAATGCACAACCTGCCAAGACTGAATCAGGAAGAAATAGAAAATATGAACAGACCAATCACAAGCACTGAAATTGAAACTGTGATTAAAAATCTTTCAACAAACAAAAGTCCAGGACCAGATGGCTTCACAGGAGAATTCTATCAAATATTTAGAGAAGAGCTAACACCTATCCTTCTCAAACTCTTCCAAAATATAGCAGAGGGAGGAAAACTCCCAAACTCATTCTACAAGGCCACCATCACCCTGTTACCAAAACCAGACAACGATGTCTCAAAGAAAGAAAACTACAGGCCAATATCACTGATGAACATAGATGCAAAAATCCTCAACAAAATACTAGCAAACAAAATCCAACAGCACATTAAAAGGATCATACACCATGATCAAATGGGGGTTATTCCAGGAATGCAAGGATTCTTCAATATACACAAATCAATCAGTGTGATACACCATATTAACAAACTGAAGGAGAAAAACCATATGATCATCTCAATAGATGCAGAGAAAGCTTTTGACAAAATTCAACACCCATTTATGATAAAAACCCTGCAGAAAGTAGGCATAGAGGGAACTTTCCTCAACATAATAAAGGCCATATATGACAAACCCACAGCCAACATCGTCCTCAGTGGTGAAAAACTGAAAGCATTTCCACTAAGATCAGGAACAAGACAAGGTTGCCCACTCTTACCACTCTTATTCAACATAGTTTTGGAAGTTTTAGCCACAGAAATCAGATGATAAAAGGAAATAAAAGGAATCCAAACCAGAAAAGAAGAAGTAAAGCTGTCACTGTTTGCAGATGACATGATACTATACATAGAGAATCATAAAGATGCTACCAGAAAACTACTAGAGCTAATCAATGAATTTGGTAAAGTAGAAGGATACAAAATTAATGCACAGAAATCTCTGGCATTCCTATACACTAATGATGAAAAATCTGAAAGTGAAATCAAGAAAACACTCCCATTTACCATTGCAACAAAAAGAATAAAATATCTAGGAATAAACCTACCTAAGGAGACAAAAGACCTGTATGCAGAAAATTATAAGACACTGATGAAAGAAATTAAGGATGATACAAATAGATGGAGAGATATACCATATTCTTGGATTGGAAGAATCAACATTGTGAAAATGACTCTACTACCCAAAGCAATGTACAGGTTCAATGCAATCCCTATCAAACTACCACTGGCATTTTTCACAGAACTAGAACAAAAAATTTCACAATTTGTATGGAAACACAAAAGACCCCGAATAGCCAAAGCAATCTTGAGAACGAAAAACAGAGCTGGAGGAATCAGGTCCCCTGACTTCAAACTATACTACAAAGCTACAGTAATCAAGACAGTATGGTACTGGCACAGAAACCGAAATATAGATCAATGCAACAGGATAGAAAGCCCAGAGATAAACCCATGCACATATGGTCACCTTATCTTTGATAAAGGAGGCAGGAATGTACAGTGGCGAAGGGACAGCCTCTTCAATAAGTGGTGATGGGAAAAATGGACAGGTACATATAAAAGTATGAGATTAGATCACTCCCTAACACCATACATAAAAATAAGCTCAAAATGGATTAAAGACTTAAATGTAAGGCCAGAAACTATCAAACTCTTAGAGGAAAACATAGGCAGAACACTCTGTGACATAAATCACAGCAAGATCCTTTTTGACCCACCTCCTAGAGAAATGGAAATAAAAACAAAAATAAACAAATGGGACCTAATGAAACTGCAAAGCTTTTGCACAGCAAAGGAAACCATAAACAAGACCAAAAGACAACCCTCAGAATGGGAGAAAATATTTGCAAATGAAGCAACTGACAAAGGATTAATCTCCAAAAGTTACAACCAGCTCATGCAGCTCAATAACAAAAAATCAAACAATCCAATCCAAAAATGGGCAGAAGACCTACATAGACATTTCTCCAAAGAAGATATACAGACTGCCAACAAACACATGAAAGAATGCTCAACATCACTAATAATTAGAGAAATGGAAATCAAAACTACCATCAGATATCATCTCACACCAGTCAGAATGGCCATCATCAAAAAATCTAGAAACAACAAATGCTGGAGAGGGTGTGGAGAAAAGGGAACCCTCTTGCACTGTTTGTGGGAATGTTAATTGATACAGCCACTATGGAGAACAGTATGGAGGTTCCTTAAGAAACTACAAATAGAACCACCATACGACCTAGCAGTCCCACTACTGGGCATATACCCTGAGAAAACCATAATTCAAAAAGAGTCATGTACCAAAATATTCATTGCAGATCTATTTACAATAGCCAGGAGATGGAAACAACCTAAGTGTCCATAATTGGATGAATGGATAAAGAAGATGTGGCACACATATACAATGGAATATTACTCGGCCATAAAAAGAAACGAAATTGAACTATTTGTAATGAGGTGGATGGACCTAGAGTCTGTCATACAGAGTGAATTAAGTCAGAAAGAGAAAGACAAATACCGTATGCTAACACATATATATGGAATTTAAGAAAACAATAATGTCATGAAGAACGTAGGGGTAAGACGGGAATAAAGACACAGACCTACTAGAGAATGGACTTGAGGATATTGGGAGGGGGAAGGGTAAGCTGTGACAAAGTGAGAGAGTGGCATGGACATATATACACTACCAAACGTAAAATAGATACCTAGCGGGAAGCAGCCGCATAGCATAGGGAGATCAGCTCAGTGCTTTGTGACCACCTAGAGTGGTGGGATAGGGAGGGTGGGAGGGAGGGAGACGCAAGAGGGAAGAGATATGGGAACATATGTATATGTATAACTGATTCAGTTTCTTATAAAGCAGAAACTAACACAGCATTGTAAAGCAATTATACTCGAATAAAGATGTAAAAAAAAAAAAAAGAAAAAAGAAAAAGAAAACATAGGAAAATATTTTTGTGACCTTGGGTTAAGTAACGGTGTCTTAAATGTAACATTAAAAGCAAAATCCTTTAAAAAAAATTTGATAGTTTGGACTTCCTTTACAGAATTTTAAAAACTTCTGGCCTTCAAAAGATACTGTTACTAAAATGAAAAGACAAACTATAGATTGGGAGAAAATAGTTACAAAGTACATATATAATAAAAACTTGTATTTAGAATAAAGAACTCTTAGATTTAAAAATAAAAAAGCAAACAACTCCACAAAAAATGGGCCAAAAATTTCAACAAACACTTCACCAAAAATATACAGATGGTAATAAAGCACATGAAAAGGTGTTCAATATATGTAGTCAATGGGAATTGCAAATCAAAATCATAATAAGATACCATTTCACACTCACTAGAATGGCTATCATAAAAAAAGACAGTAACAAATGTCAGCAAGGATGTGGAGAAATAGGGACCTTCATACATCTCTGCTGGGAATGTAAAAGGTAAAATGCCTATGACAAAGATTTTGGCAATTTTCTAAGAAGTTAAACATATGCCTACTGTTCTGCTCCTAGAAATTCACCCAAGAGAAATGAAAGCATATGTACACACAAAGACTTGTACACGAATATTCACAGCAGCTTTATCTGTAATAGCCATAAAACCGGAAGCAACCCAACAGCTGGTGAATGAATAAACTAAATGTGGTATAACCATACAATGGAATACTACTCAGCAATGAAAGACAATGAACTATTGATAGCCACAACAGTATGGATAAATCTTAAAATAACTAAGCTGAGTGAAAGAAGCGAGGCAAAAACAAAGAGTTCATGCTGTATAATCCCATTTATATAAAATTCTAGAAAAAGCAAACTATCATGTAGTGACAAAAGGACCAGTGGTTGCCTGTGTTACTGGGGCAAGATGAGACTGAAGGGAGGGATTTTAAAAGGGCAGAAGGAAACTTTATAGGATGATGGACGTGTGATGATTTCACAGGTACGTATTGATACACATATTGAGACTTTTCAAATTGTACATTTTAAATTTGCCCAGTTTACTGTATGTCAATTACATCTCAATAAAGCAGTAAGAAAAAAGTAAATAACAAAAAGAGAGATGGCTAAAGAGACACAATGGTTGAAGTTTGATGTTAGAACTATACTGATCCTTCTTTGACGTGATTTCCCACCACCCCCAACCTCCAATAGTTGCCTGCTGGTTCCAGGCTATCCACCTAGAATGTGCAATCTGTTAGGCTTCACAAGTGCCCATTGAGGCACATTGCCATAATCTGGCAACTCACTTAATTCCTCTTTTTAAATAGTTGTATACTTGAAAGAGGAAAACCTTTGAATGAAATCCTCATAGAAAAGTTCTATCACAGCATGCGTCTCATTTCAATAAGGCATTTTCCCAGGGCCATACATTTTGCTCATATCCCTCTGCTAAAATTTACTTCCTAAGAGAGTGGCATGGACATAGATACACTACCAAATGTAAAATGGATAGCTAGTGGGAAGCAGCCACATAGCACAGGGAGATCAGCTCGGTGCTTTGTGACCCCCTAGTGGGTGGGATAGGGAGGGTGGGACGGAGACACGAGAGGGAGGAGATATAGGGATGTATGTATATATATAGCTGATTCACTTTGTTATACAGCAGAAGCTAAGTCGCCATTGTAAAGCAATTATACTCCAATAAAGATGTTAAAATAAATAAATAAATAAAATAAAATTTACTTCCCATCCAACCCTGGCTTCATTATCTTGTTAGGCCAGAAAAAGTTCATCTCCTGTGTGTGTGTAGCCCTCTCTGATCCTCTGCCTCTTAGTGCCGTATCCAGTTACCATTAACCACGTGGTTCATATTACCAGCATGTAGGGGCTAAAACAAGGTCCCCCAGCCCCACTTCCCTATACCCCCATCATGAATTTTGCCTAAGGAAAGTAAGCTTGCCATTTGGAATTTAAACTTTACAATGAAGACAAACTGGTTCAGAGAAGAAATATGCAGACACTTGAAACAGACATAAAGATTCCCAAGCCAAACAGACCACTACCTGAAGAAATAACATGTCAGCAAATAAAAGAAGGTGCGCATGAGAAGAGAGGTTGATCATTAATGCCACTCACCATCCAGGGAAGAAAGAACCCATCTGTATCCTTTGATACTCTGTTTGAAGCTATTACTTTTTTTTAAAATTTAGAATTACCTGATTAATTCTCCTTATTCTAAATTCAAGTTTCACAAACAACCTTTTGATTATAATTTGGCTTCCAAATGTGGCAAGTATGCCAAGGGACCTCACTTAAATTAAAAATGAGAGTCTAGTTCCCTAAGATGACTCCTCATTATAAATTAGTAATTTGCCATTCTAGGTTTATATAGTAGTCTTGTATTTATTTATTTTTTATTTCCACGTCCATCTTACTGTTATAGCCCTTTTTCCATACTGTAGTTAGGTGAGCAGAGTTTAGAACTATAGATTCTCAACTACCTGAGGGTAGTTTTGCATCCAGTTTTGTACTGGCCTCCACCATCATTGCTTGATTAAAAAAAAAACAAAAACAAAAAAAATACTGAATTAAAATGAGCTGCTTATTTCCATTTTTAGTTTATTAGGAGTTAGAAAATTGGATACCAAAGACACTCCTTCCCAAGTGCAAGC
This sequence comes from Aethalodelphis obliquidens, assembly GCF_003676395.1. Lineage (NCBI taxonomy): Eukaryota > Metazoa > Chordata > Mammalia > Artiodactyla > Delphinidae > Aethalodelphis > Aethalodelphis obliquidens. The sequence continues at coordinate 7,953,931 of NW_020838014.1, read as the reverse complement.
CTCTAATACTCATAAACCTCTAGTACTAGTACTATAGCTAAGACAGGTTGTTGTTTTTTGTTGTTGTTTTTAATATGGAGTAGTTTTTGTTTGCTTGGTTTTGGGGTTTTTTTTTAATTTTGTTTTTTGGGTCTTCGTTGCTGCGTGTGGGCTTTCTCTAGTTGCGGCGCACGGGCTTCTCATTGCGATGGCTTCTGTTTGTTGCGGAGCAAGGGCTCTAGGTGGGTGGGCTTCAGTAGTTGCAGCACGCGGGCCCTAGAGCGCAGGCTCAGTATTTGTGGCACATGGGCTCAGTTGCTCCGCGGCATGTGGGATCTTCCCGGACCAGGGCTTGAACCCAAGTCGCGTGCATTGGCAGGGAGATTCTTTTTTGTTTTTTTGGTTTTTTTTTTTGCGGTACATGGGCCTCTCACTGTTGTGGCCTCTCCCGTTGCGGAGCACAGGCTCCAGACGCGCAGGCTCAGCGGCCATGGCTCACGGGCCCAGCCGCTCCGCGGCATGTGGGATCTTCCCGGACCGGGGCACGAACCCACGTCCCCTGCATCGGCAGGCGGACTCTCAACCACTGCGCCACCAGGGAAGCCCGGCAGGGAGATTCTTAACCACTGCGCCACCAGTGAAGTCCAAGACAGGTATGTTTTTAAAAGTATGTTGCACATTCCTAGAGAACTGATTTTTAAATGAGGGTCAGAGTAGCACCAACCTCAGTGAAGTTTCTGACACTGTTTCATTTAAGTATTCCTGAAATGTTTAAAAACATTTCAAGCCTCATCACATCAACTAAGATGAATGTAGAGACATGTCAGATGAGTAATTATTAAGGAAATAATGAAAGCATATACCTTCTATTTTAACAATTAAACCACAATTTAGAGAACTAATTCTAACACTACAAACTTTTTGTTACCAAAGACAATAAGAAAAATCACATCTTTAGGATAAGGAGTCATGATACATTTAAAATTTTGCAATGGTAATGCTTCTTTTGATGAAAAGAGTTCACCCCAGTATATATAAAGTAGTTAAGAAACTTTAACTTATAAATATATATTCAGATTAATTTTTTTTGTTTCAGCCTTTAAAAAAATTTCAAAGTAATCTGTGAAAAATATTCAACACACCATAGATACACATGTTTAAAAAAGCAATTATGTTTGGGCTAAAATTCCACTTTATAAAAAAATCAAATAATGAATACTTCTTGCTTCATTCCTTCTTAAAAGCAATAATTTATCATGAGTTTCTTAACAGAAATGTGATTCCTTTAAGTACTGTTAACTGAATAGTCTGACTCAGTTTTCTCAGATAAACAGTGGACAGTGTGATGAATAAATACAATTGCCTGTGAATAAATTAAGTTTCCTCATTCACAAATAAAACATAGTCTTGAGCACAAAATACAGATCCCATTAATATTTGGTTCTGTAATTAATACTCAGAAGACACAACTCCTGATTTTATGCATAGGAGACAGGCCTAGAGAAATGAAGAAACTTCTTTCAGATCCCAGTTAGTTAAAGGCAGCTTAGATACTGAAACCACTATTGCCTTGTAGTTTGATTTATGAGTGCTAGTTACGCAGAAAAGAATAAGCTAAAGATGCTCTGACAAGGAAACGTTTATTTCCAAAAGTCAGCAGCACAATCTGTCTCTTCTCCAAAGAAATAGTATGTATGGCAGACGTTCATCCTGCTGCTGCTACATGAAGAAAATTTGGGCCTAATTTGTCTGGTCTTCCAAGCCAGAGCAACGGAAGTGACTGGGTTTAGGTGGGGCTCATCCTGCTGGGCGTCATCCAGCCAACAGGCAAGGCTCCAGCTCTGCAGGAGATGAGAGGTAGCCTAGGAAAGAACCAACCCCCACCCTGCTGTCTGTATCTAAGATTGGGAGGGGAAAAAAGGATAAGATAAGGCAGTGGGTACTCTTTCAACTGTACACCCACACACATTTCCTGGTCCTTTATCTTCTTTACCATTCTTAGCGCTTCCAACCTGGCATGGCCTTCTGAATCATGTGTTCATCTCTCCTTTGACTCGACCCAACCGGCATGGCCTTCCATCTCACCTCTACCAACAAAGCCGTTGACTACACGTTAAGCAAGGACCTTGGGGAGAGACTGGGTTTCCTAAGCTTTAGTCCGGTACAATCCAGCTCCACACCTGTATTTCTAGGCAACTCCCTACTGTCTCTCCCCGACCTGTCCCCGCCACCAGCCCCATCACCCCCCTGTCCCCAGCCGTGCCCTCCAACTTGCTCCAAGCTAATGTCACCCTGTGCCAACCCCTCCCAAGCGCTCGGGGCTGCAGGCCGTGGGTCCCAGCACCGAAAGCGGTTCTCCTAACCAGCGCAAAGGGCGCCGCCACTCCCGGTGCGGTCTGCAGCCTCCGGGGCTCCCGCGCCGCTCTCACCTCATCCAGGGTGCGGCTGCCGCGGCTGCCTCTTCCTCCTCGGCCGCGGCTGCCCAGCTCCCGGACGGCTCGGGATGCCGTCGTTCCCGGCCGGGAGACTGCCGTGAGGACTGTGGGGTTCGCGCCGTGTCCCTGGACCAGTAGGGCGCGTGGCGCGCCCGGCTGGACGCGCGGCAGCAGCGGCCGCAGTCGCAGCGGCGGCGGCAGCAGGATCCGCTGTCAGTCCTCTTCATGAATTTCACGGGCCTGGACAGCCCAATCCTAGTTACCGTCCTTGCTTGGTTTTCCTAAGGTCTTCCCGCACTGCCAGGGCGCATCCTCTGGGCGTGGATTACCATCCACTCCAGTTGCCACTGTCGTGGTGGAGACCTGGAAAGACCAGGCCTCCTCCGCGGCTGCCTCGGCCACCTGCTCCGCCCAGATTGCTTCGGTCCCTCTTGCACAAACGCCCGCCGCTGCCTCTTAACCCTCTGTCATCTCCCTGTTTTCTCTCCACCCACCACCTCAACCTGGAGAGCTTTTCATTTCCAGACCTGCTTTCTTTTTTCTTCCTGTCTGCTTCATTGTCACCGTCCTCAATTTCCAACCTCAAAAAGTTTCTCCTTTTCTCATTCCCTCTCTCCATATTTTCCTGGTTTTTGTCCTCCACCCTCCAAATCAGTCATCCTCTTATATTTTATATTATTCTCCTCAGAATCATTACTTCTCCAGGTTGTTGTCTAGCCTCCTTTCCCTCTCTTCCCTTCTTATCCCCTCATTTAAAATCTTTTCCTTTCAATTTTTCTTTTAGTTATTGTAAAAACCTTTCTCCTAAACAACCTCAATTTTCCTTTCTGTTGAGACTTTCTGATTGTCATTTTTCATGAAGAACTCATAGTAAAGTATATATAGCTTGGTATCCACCATCAAGTCAGAGGGAGTTTTCATGGTTAAAAAAACGTTCCTAGGTCAAATAAATCGTCCACTAAATGTTTGTTCTGAAAATCCTTTTCTTATATTCAAGTGTCCTCTAAGAATGGAAGCTGAGTCTCCAGCAAAGCAGAACGCTCCTGCTGCACTATTCTATAGAAGGCCCCCGCTTACTGGTTCCACTTAATTTTTCGACTTTACCATGGTGTGAAAGCGATATGCATTCAGTAGAAACCAGATTTAGAGCTTTGAATTTTGATCTTTTCCTGGGCTAGAGATATGGGGTAATACTCCCTGGTGATGCTGGGCTCCCACTCAGATACATTAATAACCATTCTGTACCCATACAACCAGTCTGTTTTTCACTTTCTGTATAGTATTCAAGAAATTACATGAAATACTCAACACTTTTTTATTATAAAATAGGCTTTGTGTTAGATGATTTTGCCTAACTGTAGGCTAATGTAAGTGTTTTGAGCACATTTAAGGTAGGCTAGGCTAAGCTGTGATGTTTGGTACGTTAGGTATATAAAATGCATTTTGACTTAAGGTATTTTCAACTTACAATGGGTTTATAGGGAGGTAACCCCATTGTGACCTGCAAGACCTGCAAGGGAGAAGGTTTATCTTTGTAGTTGGTACTATGGATCCCAAGGTTCATAGGCAATAGTCACTATTATTATTATTTTTTTTTTTTGCGGTACGCGGGCCTCTCACTGCTGTGGCCTCTCCCGTTGCAGAGCACAGGCTCCGGACGCGCAGGCTCAGCGGCCATGGTTCACGGGCCCAGCCGCTCCGCGGCACGTGGGATCTTCCCGGACCGGGGCACGAACCCATGTCCCCTGCATCGGCAGGCGGACTCTCAACCACTGGGCCACCAGAGAAGCCCAGTCACTATTATTGATTAACTGAGTGTGAATAAAGCTGAACTCTTCTTAACTCATTTTTTCCTCCCAAATCTGCTCTTCAGTTCTGTTTTATTAACCCCAACACTACCATCCACTGAGTTGCCTAAGCCTCAAAACTGGGAGTCATCAGAGACGTCTCTCACTCGTGAAACTCATCCAGTCTTTCATTCTACTTCTTTACTATTTCTTTATCTTTAAGTAGTCTCTCCCATCATGATTCCAACTGCTTCCAGAAAATGACACTATCAGGTATCTCATTCTTTCTTTCAAACCTCCTAACTTAATCTATATCTTTACCTCTCTTTTTCCCCCAATCTATCTTACTGAAGCAACTTACTCTATCACTCTCATCTCTACTAGGGAATTCTTAATTATCTTTTGTTGTCTTAGTATCTTTGGCCTCCCTTTCTCCATTAGCTCCATGCCCAGGCTATAAACATGCTCAAGTTTCCTCATCACTAAAACAAAGCCTTCCCCCTCTAACCACCATCATATCTCTCACTTCCGTTCATAACCAGTTTGCTTACATGCACTGTATGCATTTGATGTCTATACTTCCTGACTTTACATACATTCTTTGCCACCTAATTCTCTGAAATCAGGCTTCTAATCCTATTAGTTGAAGTTGCTCTCCTAGCAGACTCAGACTTTGGCTTTGTCCATAGGCTAGCAGTAGATTTTATCTAATACACAAATTGAAACAAATGGGGTTCCCAAATTTAAAATGAATATGCCGTCTTCATTAGTTGAGGCAGATAAACAGTTCAGTGAAGTTACTGCAAACTCAAAAGCTAAGAAGTGCTGAAACTTCCAGTTCCAGTTAAGATGGAGGGGCATGTATCAGACTGACTCTTCCCCACCTTGGGTGTGGGGATGGGTGGGATAGAATAGAATATATAAATATTTATAAATATGTAAGTATTACATATATAAATATAGAAAAATATAAAAACAACTCTTTGAAGGCACTGACGAGTAACCTAAGCAGACAGGACTTGAATCTATGATCCTTGAGAAGAGAAGCACATGAAATGAACTCCATGTTCACCCTGGGATTTTTCTCCTGAGGGAATTTTCCAAATCAGTCACTATAGAATAAAGTCCAAATAAAAGATGCAGTGTTACTGGGCTGAAGACTCAAATAAAGTTCAGAGCTGCCAAAGTGGCTGAGACTTGAAGGAGGACTCCCAGGGAGGGGAAGAATGGCAGAGAAGTAGTAGCTCAATAATCTCGGTACAAATTTCCCTCAAGATAGTGGCCAGTTTCTAAACACAGCATACGCAAAACAAGATGCCAAAAAGCATACCAGGAAACAGCAGTTTGGAGGGTAATGAGCTAAGTAGAGATTTCAGCATCCAACACAATTTGGACTTCAAGCCTCTCCAAGGTAGAAAGACAGCCAGAGCTTTCAGTTAAGACCCCTTAAAAGGCCATACCCTTAGAGTAAGGGTAGTACAGTAATGAAACAGAATAGATCTAACAAAGCTTAAGACCCAGTCTTTATAGGATCAAAGTGATCCACTAGTATTCCTTCTGCCTACCAGAACAAAACTTAACTCTTCGGAAGTTAGATAACATTATCCAGAGCCTCTACAATTTTTTCATCTACAATGTATAGGATCCAATATAAAATTATAAGGCATGGTAAAAATGAAATTCAAATGACTAAACACTAAAAGTTAACAGAAACATACCCAGATATTAGAGCTAACAGGACTTTAAATTAACTATGACTAGTAGGTTTAAGTAAATAGAGGAAAAGATGGGCAAAGATGATAAGATGGATAATTTACTTCAATATAGAGTTGGCATCTATAAAAAATCAGATGGACATTCTAAATATGAAAAATACAATAAATGGAAATAAGAACCCATTGGGGTGTGTGTAACAGCAGTCTGAATGCAGCAGAAGTCAGAATCAGTGAAGCGGAAGATAGGTCAATAGGTGATTCCAAAATGAGCGACAGAAAAAAAGAAAAAAAAAAGAGCACAGCATCAAAGACACGTGGAATACAGTAAAAAAGTATAATATATGTGAAATTACAGTCCTTGAAAAAGAAGAGAAAGAGTAAGGGCTAGAAGAAATGTTCCAGTAGATAAAGACCAAGAATTTTCTAAAACTGGTAGAAGACATTGACTTCTCAGATTCCAGAAGTTCCGCAAACCCCACGTAGAATAAATGACCAATATCCCTCAGGATATTAGAAGCAGTTTCTAAAATTCTGAAATTTGCTAAAGAGAATTCTCCAATTAAAACAAAGGGGAGGGCTTCCCTGGTGGCGCAGTGGTTGAGAGTCTGCCTGCCAATGCAGGGGACACGGGTTCGTGCCCTGGTCTGGGAAGATCCCACGTGCCGCGGAGCGGCTGGGCCCGTGAGCCATGGCCGCTGAGCCTGCGCGTCCAGAGACTGTGCTCCGCAACGGGAGAGGCCACAACAGTGAGAGGCCCGCGTACCGCAAAAAACAAAAAAAACAAAGGGGAAATCTTGACCAAGAGGCAGTTTTCACAGACCTAGTCAATTCCATAGCATTTATACAGTGGCAGGAGTCATTGTGCAAGGGCTGAAAATGAACACGCACAAGAGAGTATAGGAAATTATGTCACTAGACAGCCTATATTCAAATCAGCCTTTGGGTGCCACAAGAAAAGGGGGCTAAAAGGGGAAATGAAAATTAATCAATTTTGATTATGCTCGTGTAAAATCAAAACCAATAAGCTCATTAGACTGATGAAATAAAATTCATATTTTATGGCAAGACAAGAAAAATTTAAACATAAAATTTTTCTCTGCCCGTTTGGGCCTCCACCCTCCCCCTTAGTGTGTGTTGTGCATCTGCATTAACCAGACCTCCTTAGGAAGTTACATTCCTTCTTAAACTATAAAGGGTCACAATTCCTTAGGAGATAACCTTCCTTCTTAATCTTGTAAGGGGCTGCGATGACCCATGACCCACAACTCACTTTGCACCTGTAGATCTGATTGTGTAAACTGTCAATAATACATCATTTGACGTGTACCCCATTGTCTCAAAAACTTGTGTAACTGTGCTTTGACCTTAGAGCTTTCTGAAAGACTGTTTCCCAGCTTATAATCCTCAGGTTGGCTCAAGTAAAATTCTCCATTTCTTTCTTAGATCGACTGCTGATCAATTTTTTTCATCAACAATACCATAGTTAGTAACCTGAAAATGAGACTGCCAACCTGTAAATTTCTAAATTTTATAACAAAGCAGGAAGATCTCAAGTGTCCTTCCCTGAAAGAGGAAAGAATTTATGTAGGTGAGTTCCGCCTCTACCTGCCACATTTTAAACACAATACCGTAATTAACCGCTTCATGGGAAACATTTCTCTCAATGAGACTATGTTTACAAATCATAGATAACTGGCATAAAGCAGATAACTGTCATAGAACAATTAGTAAGCCAGAGAAGCTAACTCTGTAAAGATTTTTCTCTTCTTTCTCTACTCTTGACACTGAGTTTCTGCTATGATGTTTAGAAACAGCTATGTGGTTCTGACATATCTCACCAAGTACTACGCTGTGTTCTGATAACACCATTTGTTTGGGTAGCTCTATGGCCTTGGAGTTGATGTTTTTATTTTAATGTTTTGGCTTAATTAAATTAATATTAATTTAATATTTTTAATAATTCAGTAGTTTAGTATTAAGTATCCTATTACATTTTGGATTGTTTGAAAGTAAGAGACATGAGAAATTTTGACTGAATCAATTCAAATTTAGGATACTAAATAAAATTTCCAGTGAAAACAGCTCAAGCTATACCTGATGAAACAACTCTGATTCTACCCAGGCACCTGTCTAAGAACACTGCTAGCAAAGACTGAGTAGCATAAGTAATTGGAGAATAATGATTTTTTGCATTTTAATTTCTGTGAACTTAGTAAAGGAGTCTGGATTTTCTATGGGGTTTAATTTACAAGGGATGGAGATTTAATCTGCCAACTTTATTTCTTTCCTGGAAATTTGATAATGAAAAAGGTTAATATCCAAATTTGAAGTATCTTCTGATAATGTACAATTTTAGTGTCTTTCTCCGGACATTTTATTTCATTACATAATTTTTAGTGTACTAGATTAGACAACATAACAGGTTAGTAGTTTAACCTAGCAAATGGAATAGGAAATAGCAGGAATTACGTTTTTTGGCCTTGCTTACAGTAAGGCTTTGGAATTAAGTTAATATGGACTAACTTGATCCATTTCAGAGTTTTCTTAGCATAAAATTTAACTATCCTCCTGTGGTTTTCAGAGTGGGGCCACATGAAGGTGGGGGAGAACTTGTCCTAATAGACTGCTATCCCCTCCCCAAGGAAGAAAGCCAACCTCTGGTTTGGCTTAATGGCAAAGCCCAAACGGCTAAGAGAACAAAAAGCTAGATAATATTAGGAGGAAGTTCTTTTGCCACAGTGCCCATCTTTCCATAATAGAGAAACTTCCATTTAGACTCCTTTTAGGGAAATGTTCCTTAGTCTTTCTCATCCCTTTCACTTATTCCTCCAGGAAGGAGTGATTTATCTGAATCATGATTTTTTCTTTAAGTTTTTTTTTTTGCGGTACGCGGGCCTCTCACCGCCGTGGCCTCCCCCGCTGCGGAGCACAGGCTCCGGACGCGCAGGCCCAGCGGCCCCGGCTCACGGGCCCAGCCGCTCCGCGGCATGTGGGATCTTCCCGGACCGGGGCACGAACCCGCGTCCCCTGCATCGGCAGGCGGACTCTCAACCACTGCGCCACCAGGGAAGCCCTTTCTTTAAGTTTTAATAATAATGAACTTGTTTTAGTTTTTTGTTTGCTTGCTTTAGTAATAAATTTGTTTTAAAACAAGACTTCAATATTTGATATCAAGTATATTTTTAAAAACCCTAAAATGACAGAGATTAAAAAAAAAAGCCCATAAAATCACACCCATTAGGATGGCTACTATCAAAAACAACCCAGAAAATATCATGTTGGCAAAGATGTGGAGAAATCAGAACACTTGTGTACTGTTAGTAGGAATGTAAAATGGTGCAGCCATGATGGAAAACAGTAAGGTGGTTCCTCAAAAAATTAAAAATTAAATTACCATATCCAGCAATCCCACCTCTAGGTATATAGTACCCAAAAGAACTGAAAGCAGGGTCTCAAAGAGATATTTTGCACCCATGTTCATAGCAGCATTATTCACAATAGCCAAAAAGTGGAAGCAACCCAAGTGTCCATCAATGGACGAATGGATAAACAAAGTGTAGTAAATCAATATGATACCCACTCACTTTGAGACCAATCTACTTTACTCAGTTTGCCAATTCAAATGCTAATCTCTTTCAGAAAGACCCTCACAGACACACCTAGATAAAATGTTTAAACAGATATCTAGGCACCCTGTGGCCTCAATAGGAAGCTTGAATAGAACAAAAAGACAGAAGGCTGAATCCTCTCCCTCTGCCTAACTGCTTGAGCTGAAATATACACCATTAGTACTCCAGTTCTCAGACCTTCTCAGACTGGACTATACCACTGGCTTTCCTGGATCTCCAGCTTGCAGATGGCCGTTCTAGTAGGTGTGTAGTTGTATCTCATTTTTGTTATATTTTGCAATTGTCTAATGACATATGATGCTGAATATCTTTTTTATATGCTTATTTGCCATCTGTATATCTTCTTTTGTGCCTGGCCAAATCTTCTTCTTATTTTTAATAGTTTTTTAAGATTGTTGAATTCTAAGTGTTCTTTGAATATTTTGGATAACAATCTTTTATCAGATATGTACTTTGCAAATACTTTCTCCCAGTTTGTAGTTTGTCTTCTCATTCTCTTGACAGTGCTTTTCACCCAGCAGAAGTTTTTTAATTAAAATTAAATGCACGGTTTCCCTGGTGGTGCAGTGGATGAGAGTCCGCCTGCTGATGCTGGGGACATGGGTTTATGCCCCAGTCCGGGAAGATCCCACATGCTGAGGAGCGGCTGGGCCTGTGAGCCACGGCCGCTGAGCCTGCGCATCCGGAGCCTGTGCTCCGCAACGGGAGAGGCCACAGCAGTGAGAGGCCCGTGTACCGCAAAAAAAAAAAAATCATTGCCAGAGCTAAGGTTGTCTAGATTTTCTTTTATGTGATCTTCTAGTTTTATAATTTTGCATTTGCATTTAGGCCTGTGATCCATTTTGAGTTAATTTTTGTGAAAGGTATAAGGCCTATATCTAGATTCATTATTTTGCATGTGGATGTCCAGTTATTTTAGCACCTTTTGTTGAAAACACTATCCTTCCTCCATGATTTGTCTTTGCTCCTTTGTAAAAAGTCAGTTGACTATATTTTGTTGGTCTATTTCTGGGCTCTCTATCCTGTTCCATTGATGTATTCATCTATTCTTTCACCAATGTTACACTGTCTTGATTACTAAGGTAATGTCATCCTGTGACTTTGTTCTTCCCCTCCAATGTTGTGTTGGCTATTCTGGGTCTTTTGCCTCTGCATATAAACTTTAGAATCAGTTTGTGGATATCTACAAAATAACTTGCCAATATTTTGATTGGGATTGTATTGAGTTTATAGATCAAGTTGGGAAGAAATGGCATCTTGAAAATATTGAGTCTTCCTATCCATGAACATGAGATATCTCTCCATTTATTTAGTTCTTTTTTATTTCACAGTTTTTTTTTTAGTATATCCCCAGAATTGTGCAACCATCAATGCTATCTAATTTCAGAACATTTTTATCACCCCCCCCAAAGAAACTCCATGCCATTATCACTCACCATTTCCATTCCTATCATCTGCTCTCCCTCCTCCCAGCCCCTGGCAACCACTAATCTACTTTCTGTCTTTATAGATGTGCTTATCCTGGACATTTCCTATAAATAGAATCATACAATATATAGTCTTTCATGTCTGGCTTTTTTCACTTAGCATAAAATTTTCAAGGTACCATGTCATAGGATTCCATTCATTTTTATTGCTGAAAATATATCATATTGTATGGAAATGCCACATTTTGTTTATCTAGTTGATACACTTTCAGATTGTTTGCATTTTTTGACTATTATGAAAAACGCTGCCATGAAGGTTCATGTACACACTTTTTTTTTTTTTTTTTTTTTTGCAGTACGCAGGCCTCTCACTGTTGTGGCCTCTCTTGTTGTGGAGCACAGGCTCCAGACATGCAGGCTCAGTGGCCATGGCTCACAGGCCTAGCCGCTCCACGGCACGTGGGATCTTCCCCGACTGGGGCACGAACCTGTGTCCCCTGCATCGGCAGGCAGACTCTCAACCACTGCACCACCAGGGAAGCCCCCATGTACACACTTTTGAGTGGACATATGTTTTCAGCTCTTTTTGTTGGATACCTGGGAGTGGAATTGCTGGTCATATGGTAACTCTATGTTTAACTTTTCGAGGAACTGCCAAACTGTTGTCAAAAGTGGCTGCATGATTTTACATTACACACACACACACAATTCCCTTACCTGATATATGATTAGCAAATATTTTCTCACATGTTGGGGTTTGTCTTTTCAATTTCTTGATTATGTCCTTTGAAGCAAAACAGTTTCTACTTTTGATGAAGTCCAACTTATCTTATTTTTTTCCCCCAGCTGTGCTTTTGAGGTCATACTTAAGAAATTATTGCTAAATCTAAGGTCATAGATTCATTCTTATATTTTATCCAAAGAGATACATAGTTTAGGTCATACATTTAGGTTGATATCAATTTTGAGATAATTTTTATATATGGTGTGAGGTAGGTGGTCCATCTTCTTTCTTTTGCATGTGAATATTTAGTTACATCAACATTATTTGTTGAGGAGATTATCCTTCTCATTGAATTTTCTTGGCACCCTTGTTAAAAATCAGTTGATTGCAGATGACATGATACTATACATAGAGAATTCTAAAGATGCTACCATAAAACTACTAGAGCTAATCAATGAATTTGATAAAGTAGCAGGATACAAAATTAATGCACAGAAATCTCTTGCATTCCTATACACTAATGATGAAAAATCTGAAAGAGATATTAAGGAAAAACTCCCATTTACCAATGCAACAAAAAGAATAAAATACCTAGGAATAAACCTACCCAAGGAGACAAAAGACCTGTATGCAGAAAACTATAAGACACTGATGAAAGAAATTAAGGATGATACAAATAGATGGAGAGATATACCATGTTCTTGGATTGGAAGAATCAACATTGTGAAAATGACTGTACTACCCAAAGCAATCTACAGATTCAGTGCAATCCCTATAAAACTACCACTGGCATTTTTCACAGAACTAGAACAAAAAATTTCACAATTTGTATGGAAACACAAAAGACTCCGAATAGCCAAAGCAATCTTGACAAAGAAAAACAGAGCTGGAGGAATCAGGCTCCCTGACTTCAGACTATACTACAAAGCTACAGTAATCAAGACAGTATGGTACTGGCACAAAAACAGAAATATAGGTCAATGGAACAGGATAGAAAGCCCAGAGATAAACCCACGCACATATGGTTATCTTATCTTTGATAAAGGAGGCAAGAATATACAATGGAGAAAAGACAGCCTCTTCAATAAGTGGTGCTGGGAAAACTGGACAGCTACATGTAAAAGAATGAAATTAGAACACTCCCTAACACCATACATAAAAATAAACTCAAAATGGATTAAAGACCTAAATGTAAGCCCAGACACTATAAAACTCTTAGAGGAAAACCTAGGCAGAACACTCTATGACATAAATCACAGCAAGATCCTTTTTGATCCACCTCCTAGAGAAATGGAAATAAAAACAAAAATAAACAAATGGGACCTAATGAAACTGCAAAGCTTTTGCACAGCAACAGAAACCATAAACAAGCAAAAGACAACCCTCAGAATGGGAGAAAATATTTGCAAATGAAGCAACTGACAAAGGATTAATCTCCAAAATTTACAAGCGGCTCATGCAGCTCAATATCAAAAAAGCAAACAACCCAATCCAAAAATGGGCAGAAGACCTAAATAGATATTTCTCCAAAGAAGATATACAGATTGCCAACAAACACATAAAAGGATGCTCAACATCACTAATCATTAGAGAAATGCAAATCAAAACTACAATCACTTCACACCAGTCAGAATGGCCATCATCAAAAAATCTACAAACAACAAATGCTGGAGAGGGTGTGGAGAAAAGGGAACCCTCTTGCACTGTTGGTGGGAATGTAAATTGATATAGCCACTATGAAGAACAGTATGGAGGTTCCTTAAAAAACTACAAATAGAACTGCTATACAACCCAGAAATCCCACTACTGAGCATATACCCTGAGAAAACCATAATTCAAAACGAGTCATGTACCACTATGTTCACTGCAGCTCTATTTACAATAGCCAGGACATGGAAGCAACCTAAGTGTCCATCGACATATGAATGGATAAAGAAGATGTGGCACATATATACAATGGAATATTACTCAACCATGAAAAGAAACAAAATTGAGTTATTTGTAGTGAGGTAGATGGACCTAGAGTCTGTCATACAGAGTGAACTAAGTCAGAAAGAGAAAAACAAATACCATATGCTAACTCACATGTATGGAATATAAAAAAAAATGGTTATGAAGAACCTAGGGGCAGGATAGGAATAAAGATGCAGACCTACTAGAGAATGGACTTGAGGACATGGGGAGGGGGAAGGGTAAGCTGTGACAAAGTGAGAGAGTGGCATGCACATATATACACTATCAAATGTAAAATCGATAGCTAGTGGGAAGCAGCCGCATAGCACAGGGAGATCAGTTCGGTGCTTTGTGACCACCTAGAGGGGTGGGATAGGGAGGGTGGGAGAGAGGGAGATGCAAGAGGGAAGAGATATGGTGATATATGTATATGTATAGCTGATTTAAAGATGTTAAAAAACTTTTTTAAAAATCAGTTGACCATAGTTGTATAAATTTATTCTGGACTCTCAATTATGTTCCATTGATTTATATGTCTAGTATCATACTTATTCTAGTATCATACTGTCTTGATTACTGTTGCTTGCAGTAATTTTTAAAATTGGGAAGTGTGAATCCTTTAACTTTGCTATTCTTTTTCAAGATTGTTTTTATCATTCTGGGTCCTTTGCATTTCTATATAAATTCTAGGATAAGCTTGCAATTTCTACCAAAAAAAAAAAAAAAAGCCAGCTGGGATTTGATAGGGATTGCAATGAATATGTAGTTCAGTTTGTGGATTATTGTCATCTTAACCCTATTAAATCTTCTGATCCAGGCACATGGGATGTTTTCTTTCATTTCTTTCAACAATGTTTTGTAGTTTTCAGTGCATAAATCTTTCTTTTGTTAGATTTACCTAAATATTTCATTTATTTTGATGCTGTTATAAATGGAATTGAATTCTTATTTTTGGATTCTTCATTTCTAGTGCACAGAAATACAATTGATTTTGCATATTGATTTTGTATCCTACAACTTTGATAAATTCACTAATTAATTATAAATTTTTGTGGGGGTTCCTTAGAATTTTCTATATACAAGATCAAGCCATTTGCAAACAGATTTAGAGTTTTCCTTTCCAATTTTGTTGGCTTTATTTCTTTTTCTTGCCCAACTGCCCTAGCTAGAACTTCAAATATAATGTTGAGGAGAATTGAGGACAGTGGACATTTTTGTCTTGTTCCCAATCTTAGAGAAAAAGGCTTTCCATCTCCCACTTTTTAAATTTTTTTAATATAAATTTATTTATTTATTTAATTTTGGCTGTGTTGGGTCTTTGTTGCTGACGCAGGCTTTCTCTAGTTGTAGTGAGCGGGGACTACTCTTCGTTGCCATGCGCAGGCTTCTCATTGTGGTGGCTTCTCTTATTGCAAAGCATGGGCTCTAGGCATGCAGGCTTCAGTAGTTGCGGCACACGGGCTCAGTAGTTGTGGCTCGTGGGCTCTAGAGCACAGGCTCACTAGTTGTGGTGCACGGGCTTAGTTGTTCCGCAGCATGTGGGATCTTCCCAGACCAGGGCTCAAACCCGTGTCCCCTGCACTGGCAGGCGGATTCTTAACCACTGCGCCACCAGGGAAGTCCCCAGTCCCTCATTTTAAGTATAATGTTAGCTGTGGGTTTCTCATAGATGTAATTTATCAGATTGAGGAAAACCTCTTCTATTTCTAGTTTGTTGATTGTTTTTAAAAGGAAAAAGTGTTAGATTTTCTCAAATGCTTTTCTGCTTTTGAGATGATGTGGGTTTTGTCCTCTATTATATTAGTATGGTACATTACATTTATTGATTTTCATATGTTGAACCAACCTTGTGTTCCTGGGATAAATCTCACTTGGCCATTATGTATAATCCTTTTTATATGCTGCTGGGAATAGTTTACTACTACTTTGCTACTTATCTTTGTGTAAGTCATATTGGTCTGTCATTTTCATTTCTGGTGAAGTCTTTGGTTTTGGTATCAGAGTAATAGTGGCCTCATAAAATGCCTTGGGAGGTGTTCTCTCTTCTATTTTTGTTTTTCTTTTTTTCTTTTTTTTTCTTTTGGTAGGGGGAAGAGTTTACAAAGGATTAGTGTTCTTTAAACATTTGCTATAATTCACAAGTTAAGGCTTCTGGACCTGAATTCTTCCTTGTGGGAAGTTTTACTACTACTACTATTACTGCTACTATGACTACTACTACTCATTTAATCTCTGGTTATAGGCCTATTCAGGTTTCCTATTTCTTCTTGAATCAGTTTAGGTGGCTTGTGTCTTTCTTGGAATGTGTCCTTTTCATCTAGTTTATCTAAATTGTTGGCATATAATTGTTCATAGTATTCCCTTATAATCCTTTTTATTTCTATGGGCAGTAGTAATATGCCCTTTCATTTGTAATTTGATCCATGTATTTTCAGGAAAAAATTGTGTCCCCACCAGCATCTCCTCCCCTAAAACAAAACCTCCAGAAAATTCCATTTGAGACAAATTTCAACAGTTACAAAGACCAACTTAAAAAAAAAACAACACAAAATGCCTCTGGTGCATTTACATAAATGTGGTAAATGTTATTTGTATCCAGTCTAACATGGATGTAAACTACCTTCTTGAGTTCTTTTTGTTCACTCTTCAAAAAAAGTGGCTTAAAATTTATACAAATTTTATAAGAGCTCTGGCAGCACTCAAATATCATCCAATATACATAATACCTGCTTCCCAGAGTGCTGAAGCACTTTAGAGGTTCAACTGAGGCTTCTGTCCTATGGGTAATTTTAGGTTTTCGAAGCAATATTTATCATCTTTTTTCATAGAGCATATTAAAAAAAAATCAAATAGCAACATAAAACTTGTTAAAAACCCAAACTCAATTGTAGTAATTTAAGCTGAAGTTTTGCCATTTGTGGTAACAAAAATGATGGATGCCAACAAAAATACACTTCCTATCCCCAGAGTAATATAAAAATCTAATAATTTTATTTTTGGAGCAAGAACTTTTCCATAAACTGGGGTACATAAAACACACAGTCAGAATAAGGAGACTAGTAAAAAAGGCATGTATCATACAAAATTTAAAAAATTCAAATCCTCCACAAAATGTATATTGTAATACAACCTCTTCCCAGCTAAAGGCTAGCAGAGAGAGAACAGCTGGAAGTCTATGACCTCCAGCCATTAAACTAGAGGGAACCAAAGGTGCTAAGATCACTTCTGTCCCCTGGTAGGGCCTAGGTCCTTCTCTGTGTAGGGCTGTATCCAGTAATAGGTGAGTATTTTTGAGAAGATGCTGGCCTCAGTGCAGGTACATTCTAGTTTGCTCTCTCTGTGTGGTAAAGAGTCTGACTGCCTCTTTAGCAAAGACCTGCTGTTTCTAAGCTAGATGGGTAAGTCTGCCTAATTCTGGGGTAAAATGTTAGTAAGGCCTTTGAGTCATCACAGATCTAAATCCATGCTCCCCAGTTAGTTTGATCAGTAGTAAAAGTAGTATTATTATTTCTCTGTTTGGTTCCTATGTCTATTTCCCAATTTGATATCAACTTATAAGAGGAAGAAAGGATTGTTGTCTTGATACCCTAAAACCCCAACCCAAAGTTGCCATTGTCATGTCCTCAAAAAGCAACAGGTTGCATAAATAGCAGATTTTTTAAAAAGGAATTGCTTCTGGGATTTTGGTTATCATCTGCCTAAGGGCTCCAAAGGAGGTAAGCCTCCTTCGAGAAATGGCACATAGACCTTTGGGTCTGACTGTCAGATTCCCAGAACCAGAGGATCATACTCCCCAACAAAGTAGGGAGAAAAAGGTCCCATATCAGATAGTGATGGAGTGAAAGGATGGGCTAGGGAGCTGGGGGAGGATGACCACAAGAGACAGATTAACAAAAATTGCGTCTTTGGAAAGGACAGAATTTACCACAAAGAAGAAATGGCAGTAAGTTAGGTTGTTCCCCATTTAGTCACATTTAATGTCATATTGGATTAGGTTTTATGGCACATAGAGCCAAGTAAGTCAGGCTAATAATTTTTTTTAATAAGGAAGGATAACAAAGATTAGTAATAACTGAAAGATCTGACCCTTAAGATTGTAAAGAAAATCACTCAGAAAGAAAGTTGTTCACTTGTTTCTGAAACACCAGTATGGGTAGAAGAGAGTAAAGAAGCAGGAGCTGAAGGACTATAAGAGGAGGAAGCTAAACAACACTTGAAGTTGTTGAGACAACAGCAGCTACAATCAGGAAATTGTCATGGCTGCTAGGAACAACTCAAGCCACTTGGACTCCACAGAAAGGGAATAGGGCTGCAGGTCTGAGGGGACAAGCTGGGTAGACATTCAGGGCAAAAAAAAAGAAAAAAAAAGAACTACACAAGGCTTTTGTTATTCCAGACTGAGTGGTGGGAAAGCAATGGAGATGGAGGTGGGTTGGGGGATAATGGGAGACAGAACCAGGTCTCTGTTAGAAAAATGTAACCTCTACCAGCAAACAACATGTTCCTTTTGTTCACCTTTGTATAACCCAGTGCCTGCTATTCCTAGCCAATTGAACAATAAATATTTGTTGAATAACTAACTGGATGAATGTAGAGAATGGTGATGGATATGTCTTCACTTAGTATAGACCTCTTTTCTTGCAGACCTCTTCTCTTAAGCGACAGTGTTCAGTCTGGAGGTGGACACGGGCCACAGGTTGCTGGGACTGTTATTTATTCATCTTCATCACCTATCTCAGTGTCTGGCATATAATTAGGCACTCAAGAATTGTTTAAAAATAAATGGAGGGGCGTCCCTGGTGGTGCAGTGGTTGAGAGTCCGCCTGCCGATGCAGGGGACACGGGTTCGTGACCCGGTCCGGGAAGATCCCACGTGCCGCGGAGCGGCTGGGCCCGTGAGCCATGGCCGCTGAGCCTGCGCGTCCGGAGCCTGTGCTCCACAACGGAGAGGCCACAACAGTGAGAGGCCCGCATACCACAAAAAAAAAAAAAAAAAAATGGACACAAGCCTCTAACTATTGCTTCCTTTGATCCCACTTCTAAAATCTCTGCAACCTTGTGACTCTGCTTTAATGGAAAGTATCATTCTGTTTCAGCAGCTTAAGTTGATTTAGATATGTGTTTTACTCAGTTTCTTTGATAAGTGTTAAGTTTTACCTTTTTTATCCTAGTAAAATTTAGTACAGTATCAACTGTGAATTATGCTATACAACTAATGAAGTATTGTCTCAATCCATGCGCATGCCATTCATTCAGTCATTTTTTCAATAAACATTAATTGAGCATTTGCTAGGTTCCAGGAACAGGATACTAGACTCTGGGGAATAACAAATGACTACTGTTTCTGCTCTGAAAAGATTTAGAGGCTAACAGAGAAAGAAAGAAACATGTTAAAAATTTCTTTTAAATTCAATAAAATATTTTAGATGCTATCAAAACTACTCCAACTATCCTCACAACCCCACCTTCTCAAACTCCAAGGGATGGGCCTGGTCTCTGCCTGGCTTTCCTGACAAAGTAGGGAAACTGGACAAACACGATGAAAGACAGTTTCATGAGGTAGCTTCTAGAAGGCAGGGAGAAGTTTTGCTAAGCCTCGATATTTGAAGTGGGTCTCTAAGGTAGTAATTACTTTAAATAGGGGCTTTCACATTACTTACAATGTGCACTTTGTTCGTTTTTCCTCCTTCCTCCCCCAAATCTTTACTTTCACTTTAATGTCTGGACCAAGTCTGTGAACGAACTGAAGACTGAACAAGATACATTTCTGCTTTCACGGAGCTCTCAATGTAAGAAGGTTCAGTCAGGTATGATAATTCAAAATAATCACCAGCACTGACAGCATCACTACGTGCACTTCGGTGGCTGCTTCCAAACCTCGTCAGGACCTACGTGGAGAAGCGCGTTCTACGCGAGGCGGAAGGGCGGACGCTACGGTGGAAGGCGGGGCCGTTCTGGTGTTCCTGGAGGTAGCCAATGGCCACCTGGAAGGCGGAGGTTTTGAAACTGACTGGCATGGAAACCGACCAATCAGAAGCTAAGTTGAATGAATTGCTGAGGCGGAACCCGAAGAGTTTTGGCGCTGTTTGGAAGGAGGTGCGGTCTGAAGAGAGGCAGCTTAGAGGAGGTGCTTTTTACTAATCTGAAAGAAAGTGTTTCAATTTTTAAATAACCGGTCAGCCGTACTAGCGCATATGTCTGGATAGCAGCCCAGATATAGTGGCTATCTATTTTTTTGTCTGCCAAGAGCGTCACCTCCTAAAAAATGCTTTTTTCATTTTTGCAATTATGTTATTCAAACAGAAGCTGCTGTTTACTTGTAGACCTCTTCTCTGAAGCGACAGTGTTTGGTCTGGGGATTGTTACGGGCCACAGGTTGCTGGGACTGTTATTTATTCATCTTCGTCACCTAGCTCAGTGTCTAGCATTTAATTAGGCACTCAAGAATTGTTTAAAAATAAATGGACACAAGCCTCTAACTATTGCTTCCTTTGATCTCACTTGTAAAATCTCTAATCTTCTGACTCTGCTTTAATGCAAAGTCTCATTCTGTTTTATCTGCTTAATTTGAT
Source organism: Aethalodelphis obliquidens (assembly GCF_003676395.1). NCBI lineage: Eukaryota > Metazoa > Chordata > Mammalia > Artiodactyla > Delphinidae > Aethalodelphis > Aethalodelphis obliquidens. The sequence continues at coordinate 7,933,710 of NW_020838014.1, read as the reverse complement.
ATAGATATATGTGCTTTACTCGGTTTCTTTGATAAGTTGTAAGAATTTGCTGTTAGCTCTGATATTCAAATTTCTGTTTACCTTTTTTTCCCCCCCAGTACAACGTTTACAAGCTCCAAGATTCTTGAATTTGACCCATTTCACAGTGCTGTTGTCAGGTTTCAGGCAAACAATGGGCCTTGGGAAGAGCCTAGATTCAGGAACTGGAAAGAGGCTGGGATTCTTGCTCCAAATTTGCTTCTCCGTGCATTCTCTCTCTGCTTCTCTCATCCACATTGCCATACCCTTAGTTAAAATACTTGTATTATTAATTTCTCATTACTGGAATTGTTGCAGCAGAGGCTGAGTGACCATAATTTGAGACAGTGGTAGAAGACATGTCCTTGTTGGCTGGTTGGAAGGGAAGTTAGATCAGGTTACATCTGTGAGCTATTCTAAACGTAAGATATGATTTTACCGGCTTAGGCTCCCGTATACACAAGGATTGCTTTCTGTTTCACTTTCTCACTGTCTCTGTTAATAGCACCATCAGTTTTTTTGTCTTGTCTGGATCCCAGTCCTTCATCTTTTGTGTGGAGTCAATCATTAGGTCTTCCTCCAAAAATCCTCTCCAGAAATAATACTGGTTTTCTCCTAGTACCTGTAGAGTTGTAGAAAAGGTAACAAAAGCATGAACTCTTTAACCTATGGTTAAATGTTAAGACAGAGTCATATCAGGATTAAGAGCATAGGTTTTGGAGTTCAGCCTCAGCTCACATCCTGTTCCCATTACTACTAGCTGTGTCACCTTAAAAAAATTACTCTCTGAGGCTTTTTCTCCAACTCAAAGTGGGGACCTAATATTAAATAACATTGCTGAGTTGTTTGGTTAAATAACTAGTATCCATAAAGCACTTAGCAGTGTTTCTATTAATGCAAACACCAATTAGTGCTTAATAAGGTGTAGTTACTAGTATAAATAATAAAATACAACATTTATATAACTTCTTTTTTAGTTTACAAAATGTGTGCACCTACACTTTCTTGCTAAATAATCACAAATATCCTGAGAGGCAGATAATATTCTCATTTTAGAGATAGGGACACCAAAGAAAAAAGAGATGATAACACTTCCTCAAGTGGAATTGTCTAGAGGTTGCTCTGATAGGGAGTGAATGCAGTTACTGGAAGTTTTGCAAGGCTGTCCTGCTACCTATCACCATAGATCCCAGCTTTTGGAAGGGTGACTGAGCTAGGTGATTTCTGAGGTCCTGTAACTTGGTCATTTATTCACACATGCAATTAATACTTTTTTACCAGAAACTGTTCAAGGACCTGGGGATACAGCATAAACAAGCAAAAAACCCCAAAACAACATGCACACTCACACAGACAGACAAAAATCTCTTCCTAGAAATATACAAATACAGAAAATATTTTGTACAGGATATACAATATAAAAAATAAAATATGAAAATACCAGTATATAGCTTGTCAGTTTTTTCATATACCCTTCATCTAAGTACCCATTAATTCCCACCCTCATTCCCAGCCCTCTCCCCAAGCTTAAAGTATCAGAAACTAGAAAATTCTATTTCAGTTTGTGTGCCATGCCCTCTCACGCGTCAAGGCTTATTCGAAGCTGGAAATCCAGAAAAGTGGGCGGGGCCTTGGAAGTTTCTGAAGGTGGAAGGGGATACGGCGGAACTTGTGTGCTGTAGCTGTGGTTCTCGGTGGGAAGCCAATTCTGAGGACCGGTAGTGGAGAGCTCTGGAGCTTGTTTCCGGCCACCTCAGCGGGAATCGGAGACGCGAGCAGCTGGGTCTTTGGGAACTGAGGTAGAGGTATTACTGTTGTCGCGGCGGAGCAAGTCAAGACGCACCTACGGCCGTCCGGGCCAGTGTTGAGTTTCCGTAGCCTGTGAAGATGGTGTTGCTCACGATGATCGCCCGAGTGGCGGACGGGCTCCCGTTGGCCGCCTCGATGCAGGAGGACGAACAGGTGAGCTGCTAGATCCCCGGGACCCCAAGTTCCTGTCAGAGCGCTGTGCTCTCAGCACGGGATTCCTCCTTAGGACGCGGGAGACCCTTATGGCCTCCCAGGCGTTTCTGACCCCTCTGAAGTGGTTTTCCTCTTTTGGCAGTGGAGAAAAATAAGTCTTGTTAGAATAAATCTCTGTTAGAATAAATCTTGCCTGAAGGCGGAGGTAGATTTTTGTGTTACCTGTTTCTTTTTAGAAAAACTCTCTGGAGAAGGGATAGGTTTGGCTGACTGTGATTATCCAGTGTTCTGTAATTCTTTAGGGACTTTGTTAAAATTCAAGATTTCTTTTTTCTTTTCTTTTCTTTTCTTTTTTTTTTTTTTTTTTGCAGTTAATAAGGCTGACTGACAGGTCCTGGGAAAAATCAGCTCCTAAGTCCTCTTTTCCTAGCACCTGATCCTTGACCTAGTTTACTGACATCTAGTGAAAGCAGATGGGGTATTATTGCCACATGTATGCACCTGTTTGAAGTTCAGTACAGTACCTTCTTTCAAAGTTATGCCTAATTCCCACCTCCAATAAGCCTTACTAAATTTCTGTTGTTGGAATTATTACCCTTGTGTTATATTCCTGTAATGCCTTGTACCTTTATTTTACAATTTTGCCTTTGTCTTTCAAAGTTTCCTAGCAGGCAAATGAGAAATCTTAGTCATCTATGTGTTTCCCATAGCTTTTACAATAGCAGCCTTGTGCTAGTAGGTGCTCAAAAATGTATTGCGTTGATTAAAAAAACAAAACAAAACCTCTAGATAGCTTGAGAGGAAGAGGCTTTGTGCCTTAAAATCACAAGGCAAATTTCTGGTGTGAGACAAGCTCCTGGAGCAAGGTCAGGAAGTTCCTGAAGAAAGGAGGCTGAGAATGAAATTTATATAATTTATTTAAAGTGTTCAACTTTATCTTACTTTATCATACAACCCAAGTAATGTAATTTAAAAAAAAAACAAAACCTCAAGGCCTAAAAAAAGATGAATATTTTGCACATTTTTTTGAACTTTTCATTCATATATTCATGAAAAATAAAAACCTCATTAAACACATCAGATGTGCCAAGCATGTTGTTAATGCAGGGGTTTGGGGAACATAGTCCCTACTTTCATGGAGCTTACAGTTTAGTGGAGAAACCAGACAACTAACAATTATAATGTAGTATAACTGCTATGGAATAGGAAGAAGTTTCTGTGGTTGAACATGGAAAAGGTATCTAAATTGAGTTTTGGACCTCAGGAAAGTGTTCCCAGAAGAAATGACATCTAAGCCAACGGTAGTGTTTCCTAATTAGGAAAGCTTCTATTTGGTTATATGCCGTTTTAGGTTTGATTTGGAAATATGTTTACTTTCACTTCTAGGAGAGTAATGATACAGATTGTGAAGTTGCTAAGTTGATTAGCAGGTCATGCTAAGTGAAATATTTTCTATTTATTCCACAAGACAAAGTCTAAGTTGAGATAAAATTTGAAAAATATAGCATACCCTGAATTTTCAATTGTGAAATATTTTTCTCTTGTCCAATGTTAACATTTTCCAGGACTGTGCAGAAGGAGTGAAATTGCTACAATGAATGCAGGAACATGATTTGAAAAAAGGGAGATGGTGTGGGGGAAATTTTCCTTGAAGGATATGTAGTTTGATTAAGAAGTAGTTTTCCCAAAGGGACAGAAATCTGGTCAGTTTTCCAGCTATTGCTTTGAATTCCAATGTGGGCAAAGAATATAAATTGGATTTGAAAGTCCATATATCAGTAGGCTCTTATTCTCTGCCTTCATACTTCATTAAAAAATTAGTTGATTTATTACTGTGTGTTTCTTAATTCCAAATTAGGTATCAGTTTACCAAGATGGGTTGCTTTGTTTAATTGACAAGGAAAGATATTTTACACAGAAATATTTTTGTGATTGTAATTCCATAGTGATTTCCTTTAGGAATTTTGACTTTGAATGATAACGTCTTTCCAAAACTTTTAATAGCTGCAAAAATATGAATCTTTGACTTATTTTTACTATTATAATAGTATACAGAACATTTATAGAGTGCCGACTACATACCACCCATTGTGTTAAGCCTGTTAAATGCATGATTTCATTCAATCTTCATACCAACTCTTAGGATAGGTACTATTATTATCCCCATTTATAGATAAGGAATCTCTGAGGCTAAGAGAGCATAGGTCTCTTGCTTAAGGTCGCACAGCTAATAAGTAGCACAACAGAATTTTTCACCAGGGTTCCTCCCTGCCTCCTTTTTTTCCCTTCCTTCCTTCCCTGTTAACCTACAACCACTATGTTAGTTCCAGGTACATAACATAGTGATTTGATAGTTCTTTCATCAGGGTTTTTTAACTTCGGCACTGTTGACATTTTGGAATGGATAATTCTTTGTTGTGGGAAAACTGTCCTGTGCATTGTAGGATGTCTAGCAGCATCCTTGGCCTCTACACCTTATATGCCAGTAGCACTGCCACCACCCTCCGTCTAGTTGTGACAACCAAAAATATTTCCTGACATTGCTGCATGTCACCTGCGGGGAGGAGGGGCAAAATCACCCCTGGTTGAGAACCACTGTTTTGGTTTAAAAAAAATTTTTTTTAAATTAAGATACAGTTGATTCACAATATTATATAAGTTTGAGATGTACAACATAGTGATTCACAATTGTTAGAGGTTATACTCCTTTATAGTTATACACGTTCATAATTACTATAAAATATTGGCTATATTCCCTGTGCTGTACAATATATCCTTGTAGCTTATTTATTTTATACATAGTAGTTTGTACCTCTTAATCCCCTACCCCTAGCATGCCCCTCTTCCCTTCCCTCTCCCCACTGGTAACCACTAGTTTGTTCTTTTTAATCAATATCTGTTTGATTCTACACTACAGGCTTAGTACCTAACTGCTTCACTTGTTCTAAGACATTTTAGTAATGTATTTACTTCTTAGGAGTCTGGAAATAACTTTGTAAGAAATGGATATCTTGATCAAATAGTTTTATAGTTAAGTACCCTAATTGTCCGGGCCAAATAATTCAATGTATTCTTTCAATTATTTACATTGATAAGAGATACCATATCTTAGGTGGTTACTAGATGCTAGTCCTTGTACAAACTGTCTTCTCACTGGAGATGAACAATTATTCAAATAATACAATAGAGCGTTTAAAAAAAAAGATACAGAGTATCTTATGCACTGTTTCCTCTGTGCTATAACTAGAAATGTAGGCCTAAGACAGGTAGATGAACTTTTCTTTTCCAACCTAGACTCTCTGATATTCTATCTATTTCTTCCTTTCTGATGTATTTCTCCTTTTTAGATGTTTGCAATTTCTTTATCTACCTTTCTGTTCTACCTCAAAATGAACCATATTCTCTTCAGGTGTTAGATATAACTGAGTACAGGGCAGGGAACTCCCAAGAAGCAGATAGTCTTTTGTACAGTTAAACTGGCACACTCGCCCAATCATTGAGGGTTGATTAATCACCTTACTGTTATTGCTGTTAGAAGAAAATGGTTGGTTCTTGGTGCCCCTGGCCTTTGATCAATAGAGTTCAACAGGAATTTACAAATGATAAGAGCTTAGCTAAACATTCTTATAAAGGCAAAAGATGGCATTTGATACAACTACTTGTTCAGCAGTCATAGGTGACAGCAATAAAAAGGATTGTGGTTGTGTGGCAATTTACTACCCTGTACCTCCTGCATTTTGTATACAGAACCACATCCTAAATATACTGATGATCTCAAATTAGTTTCAGAATTTGTGTAGACATTCACATCTACTTCATTATTGGATTGCTAACAGCTGTCTTCATTATACTGTATATAAGTTTCATCAAGTCTGTTCTAGATGAAGTAGAAAACAGAATTAGGACATCTAATCTAACTATTTTTAGATAGACTGGCTGACTGTGAGCCCTTTGTGACTGTAATCTTAAAAGTGAACCTAGGGTTTATCTGTAAAGCCATGATTATGTTGTTATGTGAGATCTAGATCAGAGCTGCCATATGGTTTCTTGAGCATTTCCTATGAATTAGATTTAATATTAAATAGTAAGATATCACCTAGAAGGTGGATCTACCATTACTGAAGCAATTTTAATTATACAGGTGTTATAGCATGCTTAGGAGCAGGGGCTTCAGAGCTAGACTGCCTGGGTTCATATCCTAGCCCCTCCCCTTATTGGCCCCAAGTCCTAACATTGTTCAAATCCTAGCCCCTCCCCTCATTGGCCCCAAGTCCTAATATTGTGGGTACAAATACGCAGTAAATAGGAATGGATGAATGAATAATTTTCCCATTATAAAATTAATTTCTGATTATTGTAGAAAATTGAGTAAATATGTACAAACAAAAGGACCAAAAAAGTTAATGGTGATTTTTTTTTTTTTTACCATTAAAAGTAGTGGTAAAATTAAGTAATCCCTACTTGAGTTATATCCACTTGATGTCTAACCTTAATCTTTGTGTGTGTGTTTAAAATCAAATAATCGGTAATACTGTAATACTGTTCCACCTAATTTTTTTCACTTAGTGTATAATGAATATCTTCTCATATTAAATATTACACAGCATCATTTTAATGGCTCTGTAGTATTCCATTATATAAATATATACCATATGTTATTTTTTTTAACATCTTAATTGGAGTGTAATTGCTTTACAGTGTTGTGTTAGAAGATGTGGAATTGTTGGATAAAACATTACGCAAAATTTTTTAATTTCTAATACATATTGTCAAAATAACTACCAGGAAGACTGTGCCAGCATCATGCTGCCAGGAATGGTAATGCCAACTGAACCAGCATTGTAAAATGTTGGTTGGCATGCTGTAATTCCTATGTAGATATGTCCCCAGTGTTATACATTGGCAGTCACTGCTTTGTTCATTGTAAATTCCTGAAATTGTAGCATGCTTTTGGCCATAGTTTCTTGTAGTTCGTACAGTTGTTAGTCTCTTTCTCTCAGATTGCAGTAGTATTTACAGTGCCTCTTATAAAGTCAAAGGATTTGTGCTAATCTTCATTTCACTGACAGTTTTTTGCCATTTCTTTTTTTTAATTGAAGTGTAGTTGGTTTACTATATTATATTAGTTTCACACTTAGAATATAGTGATTCAATATTTTTATAGATTATACTTCATTTTAAAGTTGTTATAAAATATTGGCTATATTCCCTGTGCCGCACAATATATCCATGTAGCTTTTTTATTTTATACATAGTAGTTTGTACCTCTTAATCCCCCCTACTGCTGTCTTGCGCCTCTTCCCTCCCCTCTTCTTACTGGTAGCCACTAGTTTGTTCTCTATATCTGCGAGTCTGTTTCTGATTTGTTATATTCATTCATTTGTTTTATTTTTTAGATTCCACCTATAAGTGATAACATACAGTATTTGTCTTTTTCTGACTTATTTCACTAAGCATAATACCCTCTAGGTTCATCCATGTTGTTGCAAATGGTAGAATTTCATTCTTTTTATTTGCCATGCATTTTTTTAACTAGTTCCTTTAAGGTGCTCACCTGCCTTTAGCTGTCAAAAAACTTATAATTAACATTTGTGGTTGTGGTTATTTTATGAATACCTCTGAGACACTGATTTAATTGATTTGGGGGTGGAGATTGGGCAGGAGTAGTTATTTTAAGAATTCTAGGTGCGCTTCCCTGGTGGCGCAGTGATTGAGAGTCCGCCTGCTGATGCAGGGGACATGGGTTCGCACCCCGGTCCGGGAAGATCCCACATGCCGCCGAGCGGCTGGGCCCGTGAGCCATGGCCGCTGAGCCTGCACGTCTGGAGCCTGTGCTCCACAACGGGAGAGGCCACAACAGTGAGAGGCCCGCGTACCGCAAAAAAAAAAAAAAAAAGAATTCTAGGTGATTCTTGTGTGAAGCCAAGGTTGAAAATCATTGGTCTATGTTGGTATTATTTCTTGGCACTTTAGTAGCATCTCCAACTTTGTTTGCATCCCTTTAATCTACTGTTGTGGGGTCAGATATCTTCGGAATGCCACATAACAACATTGGTGAAGCCAACAGATGGACAAGTACCACTCAAATTTAGGAACATAGGATATTGTGCACTAGTTCAAAGCATGTGATGGTATTCACTCTCCCCAGCTGGCTGGCCAGTCATGAGAAAAACAATATATAGATTAGCAATACTGTTTAATATGATAATATTAATATACATTAATAACATATATATAAACATATATATGTTAATAAACATATATATGTTTTAATATGATATATAATATTAATATACATTATAATGTTAATTATTACAAAGTATTGTTAATATATAACAATATACATATACATGTTAATGTAGGAGTATTTCTCAAGTGAACAGCCTTATAACAAATCGTTGCCATAAAAACAGTGTTAAACTACAAATCGATACTTCTAGTGGCCTCTGCCTAACTCCCCTGGTTCACCTCATGCTTATTTACTTCCTTATTTATATTGAAATTTCCAGTTCACCATTTAATTTCTTTTATTTTATCTTATTTTGAGTTATAATTGACATATAACATTATATTAGTTTCAGATGTACAACATAGTGATTCAATATTTGTAGACACTGTGAAATGATCACCACAATAAGTCTAGTTACCCTCTATCATGAAAAAATAGTTATGAAAATTTTTATTCTTTTTTCTTCTTGTGATGAGGACATTTAAGTTTTACTGTCTTAACAACTTTCAAATAATGCAATACAGTATTATTAACTATAGTCACCATGCTGTCCATTATATCTTCATGACTTATTTTATAACTGGAAGTTTGTGCTTTTTGATTCCCTTCACCCATTTCACCCACTCCCCGACCCACCTCCCCTCTGGCAGTCACCAGTCCATTCTCCATCTATGAGCTTGTTTTTTGAGCAGGATTCCAGTCTTTTTTAATGGCTGAATAGTATTTCATTGTGTATATATACCACATCTTCTTTATCCATTTGTCTGTTGATGAACACTTAGGTTATTTCCATATCTTGGCTATTGTAAATAATGCTGCAGTGAGCATAGGATGCATATATCTTTTTAAATTAGTGTTTTGTTTTCTTCAGATAAATACTCAGAAGTGGAATTGCTGGATCATGTCGTAGTTCTATTTTTAACTTTTTGAGGAACCTCCATACTGTTTTCCATTGTGGCTGCACCCATTTACATTCCCACCAACAGTTCACAAGGGTTTTTCTCCACATCCTCACCAACGCTTGTTATTTCTTGACTTTTTGGTAATAGCCATCCTAACAGGAGTGAGGTGATATCTCACTGTGGTTTTGATTTGCACTTCCAGTTCACTATTTTAAATATAGCTTAGAATCCTATATACTTGTACATTTGTTTATCTGCCAGTTACACGATTTTATCATTGCTTCCTTGACTGATTTTACTCTCAGCTCAGTGGTTCACCATCTGGAATTTTAAGTTTCACTTTGTACTTTCTCATAGTTCTACCGTAGGTCCAATCCCTAGGAGAACCCTGTGTAAACACTTTTCTATTTAAACATTTAGTTATTAAACATCTACCAAGGAGAGGCAGTGTTAGATCTTTCAATTCAAACTAAATAATCCAAAATAAAATAATTCCTTCCCATCACATGGCAAAAGTTATTTGTTTGTTTCCCCCAGTATGTGGATGAATAAATAATGTATATTTCCTTCCCATTCTTCATGCACTCCTTTTCCATTTTGGATCTAGTAGGTTATTGAGGTATGATTTTCTCCTGTTGAAATGACATTGCTGTTTCCCCCAGTAGACTTCTTCCTCTCTTTAAAAAATATTGTAAAATCATTTAGAAATTGTTTAGGAAAATATTGCCTGTAACTCTATCATCCAAATGTTATTATTTTCATTTTTGTATGAACATACCCCTTGCTACCCAGACTTTTGCTATCCAAACTCAGGAACCAAATAGATTTATTCAGTAAAGGATATTGGACTTTCCAATCTTTGTCCTTGCTCTTATTCATTTTTACCTAATTGCAGTTATAGTGTTCATAATAATTTGCAGTCATGGGTGCACACAGTTTTGCTTAAATGCTCAATACTGTAACACTTTATGGAAGATTTTGCTTGATATTTCAGCACAAAAATGAGATGATTCATTCAGTCTGTTGTTCCCAGGACTTTCCCCTGAGTATGGAACATGTTGTACAGTTCTCTGCCAGTAACTGTGCAAGTGAAATGGGTTAGGAGGAGGGCACTGACCTAATAGTGGAAAGAACACTGGATTGAAAGAGTGCCTTAAGGAGTACACTTTTGCTTTTTAGCAAATAACTATTGTGACTTTGTTGAAAAACTCGGGATTTGGTCCTCCTTTTTTCTCTAAAATAGGCCACTTTTATTTTGTTAAAATAAATCTTACTAACCTGTACATGAAGGACCGTATTCACATAGTGTCCTCAAAATATGATGCTTCGCACAAATTGGTACTGCTTTTTTGGTGGAAAATTCTTAAATGAAGGTGTCTTCTTTCAGTCTGGCCGGGACCTTCAACAGTACCAGAGTCAGGCTAAGCAACTCTTTCGAAAGTTGAATGAACAGTCCCCTACCAGATGCACCTTGGAAGCTGGTGCCATGACTTTTCAGTGAGTATAGTCCTGATTTCTTTGTGATTATTTAAATATGAAATACAGTAAATACAAGTAACACCTGATAAGAATGGGAACTTTTTTAAAAGTAAAGGTAACTTTAAAACTATAGTCGCTCCATGGAAGCAACTTTCCTGGCTCTAATTCTGCAAAACTGAAATCTTGGTTTCTTTATTCAATTTCCATACAATAATTCAACCTGTTATCCTGTGTCTAGTAAATGCTATACATATCATGCAGTAATAGGTAACTTTTGCTTTGGGAGCTTCTTGGAGCCAGACACATGTAGGTTAGTACCCTTGCTCAAACATTTACTGACAGTGTAACCTTGAGCAACTCACATGTACTTCTCTGGGCCTCAGTTTCCTCTATAAAATAGGGAATCATAGTTTTGTGAGGATTATGAGAGAATCCATGTATATCACTTAACATCTTGTCTGGCACATAGAGAATAGTCAATAAGTGTTAGTTTTTATTTAGAAAAAAGAAAATTATAAAAGATAATTTAAGGGCATCTAATCAGTGGTTATAGACAATGCATACAGCTGAGAGAGGGATCAAAGCAACTTTATTGGATTTCAGATTATCTACAAATAATTGGTATTAAATGTTTAATACATATCAAGTTTGAAGTTGATAAAACAGGAAGGATTTAACAAGAAAAGAGAGGGCAGGAAGATCAGGTGAAAATAAAAAGGAATAAGCTAAATAATCCTTACCATGTTAGGAACGCAGATACCAAGATAATATAGACCTGGGAAGAACCTGCTCTGTTTAACTCAAACAAACAAACGCTTTACTCATCAAGAACAAGCAAACAAGTATAAAGAATCAAAACCAAAACAAAACCCTGGCCTATTGGTTAATAAAGTAGTGAATATTAAGTTTTGTAAGGTATTTCAATATCAAAAAATATTAGAGGCACTTCATTATATAGTATTTTTATCTCTACCATGGGTTAGGAACAAAAAAGATGTAGGAAAGATCTCATGGAATTGAAGAGAGATTTTCTTCTGCTTGGTTCTTTATAATCTCATCTCTTCCTTTATTTCCATCTAAGAACTGTTTATTAAAGATTTATTCTTTGTCAGACAGTGTATTAAGTCTTGCCTGTAATGTTTTACCTTATCCTCTTATTAGCAGAGAGAGACATATACACAAACAACTATACTGTAATACCTTAGGACAAGAAGTGCTGTAGAGCAGAGAGAGGGAAGCAATAAATTCCCATTTATAGAGAGTAAGTTTCAGGAAAGGGGAAAGAGGGAGGGAGAATAGAGAGAAATTTCACAGAAAAAATTATAGTAGAATTGAGCATATGAAAATGAACAAGGTTTCTCCAGGTACATAAAATAATATTATAGTTAGAAAAAAACAATATAAGCAGAAGTCCACGAGCATGTGAAAGAACCTAGCTTATTGGAGAACAACATGTTGTTCGGTGTGTTAGGATATATGATAGAAAGCAGGATATATGATGGAAAGCAGCCTACACTTGTTTTGGAGGGCTCCGAATACTATACCACGGTGTATGATTTTATTTTATAGGTAGTAGGGAACCTCTAGAGTTTTTAAGCAATATCATATTTACTTTTTAGGAATAAAGCTAGTGGTTTAGAAGATGGTCTAGACTGAAGGCAAGGAGACTGGTTAATTTAGGTGCCCAAGCAAGAAACAGGACAGCAGTATTATTATTATTGTTGTTGTTATTATTATTATTTTAAAGGGCATGAGAGATCATATAATATAATAGACTATAAACTATGCTCTGTGGAGTCATAGGATGCCTTAGGAAAGACATAGAAAGGACAGGGGTGGGGGTATGTGTAATGCTTTGGGCCCTTAAACTCCTACTTAAGCTAAAGAACTTCTCATTTTATTTGCTGTACATATTAGTCTTCTGGATATAATTTTTGCTGAAATAAAGAGTACTATGGCTAAAAAGTTTGAATACCACTGAGTAACCTAACCTCTTTCCAAAACTATCTCAGACATGTAGTCACATAGCCTCTTCCAGACTGCCAGGGAGCTCACTCTCACAAGAGGAGTCAGTTCTGTTATTGAACAATTTGCAGTCAATACAGAGTTCTCCTATCCTGGAAATTCGGGAATATTATTAGTCCTGATATTATTTTCTGTACCCAGTAAATATTGTGACATTAACTTCCAACTTTTAAGTATCTACAAAAATTTCCAATTCCACTATTTTTCTTACAGCTGGAAGAAATTTAAATGTGTATATACTTGTTTACCACACATAATCAAAGGGTAGATGGAGTCACAACTCCAAGTTTTCAAGAAAAAGTCTTATGTATTAAGATATTTTAGTTGAAGAATTATGTAATGAATAAATATGTCTAAATACTCCTTTTGGAATATACTTCTAATAATGGGAAGAGGTTTGCTTTCTGATTCCAGTGATTTTTGGTTTGAAATTGACTTTCTGATTTAGTTAGCCTCAAAGAGCTTGGGCAAGAATATTTTCAAAAGTTTGTATAGGGAATTCCCCGGTGGTCCAGTGGTTAAGGCTCCACACTTTCACTGCCAAGGGCCCAGGTTCAATCCCTGGATGGGGAACTAAGATCCCACAAGCTGTGTGGCATGGCCAAAAAAAAAACAAAACAAAGATTTGTATGGCACTGAGAGTCTATTTCAGATTGTTGGAGGTGTTGTTAATCTACAAACAACTTTTTCTTGCTTTTCTTTTGTCTCTGCAGCTACATTATTGAACAGGGGGTGTGTTATTTGGTTCTGTGTGAAGCTGCCTTCCCTAAAAAGTTGGCTTTTGCCTACCTAGAAGATTTACATTCAGAGTTTGATGAACAGCATGGGAAGAAGGTGCCAACTGTGTCTAGACCCTATTCCTTTATTGAGTTCGGTACGTTTTTGCGCATCACCTTTCTATCAAGGGAGTAGTCGATATGCAGAAGCTATTGATATAATTTTGACACATTTTTTTTTTCTTTATGCTTACCTACTGAAGTTTTGGATTCTCCCTCCTAGTCCATGTCTTTTGTCCTTTTGAATGAATGAGGCTTCCTTCTCATAAGTAATTTTCTCTGGTCTTTTGATTTTTTCCTCATAGAACTTGTTGCCCTTTGCTCTTTTTTGTTATTTAGTTTGATTCTTCATTTGGGTAAAAAACTGTGTCTAAAGATCTAGATTGACATGTAATAACAGTTCTTTTTCCCCCCAACCCAACCTCCTCACCTCCCCCACCACACACACACTCACATACTCACAGTGAGACTCATTTTATGGAAATCAGAAGGAATGGTGAACGAGATCCTCTAATTTAAGTACTAGAGGATATATGGTATTGGGGCATAACATTTACTACATGCAGAAGTAGTGAGCATGGGTGTCCATATTTGTATAAGAATTATAGAAAGACTCATTACTGGTCAGATCTGGTAAAGTATCTGATGGCAATAGATCAAAGGAAATGGCCTTTAAGTAGAGGAAGTGAGAACAAGTATGATTAGACTACATCACTGACATTTTTAGTTAAAAAAAAATTGGTTTTACTATCTCTGAATTTCTGAAGTGTTTTGAGTTTGCTAGATAAATGGGTCCTCTTGCTTTTTAGAAATAAAGAAATCTAGCAAAGCATTCCAGTGTTTCAAAACTATAAACTCTCCAAGTGCTAATTTATAATGTCTGGTTTTGCAAATTTTATTTTTTTAGACAGTAGCGGTTCAGTAAACCCAATAAAAAAATAAGACTGCTGTATCAAGGTCACACAGGAAATAGTTGGTATACTCAAATTAGCTTAAAGAATTTATATACAGAGATATGAATGGGTTATAGATGAACTGTAAGGTACAGTAACCTGAGACCAGTAGCATGGTAATTGTTATCAACCCTAAGCCTGAATGGATAAGAGAAAGCAGTTTCTGGAACTAGGAAGGAGAAAATTTATGGAAAAGGCCCATTTGAGAGGAGCAGTAACTTTTGGTAGAGGTATACTGCCAGCCCAAGATGACTTCTCAGGGAGGAGCTAGGGGAATAAATACTTTGATATCACTATCCACTACCCTTCTTCCGTACTCTTGGGGCTCCCCCATTGGCTGAACCTAACTGGAAGCTAGAGGGCAAAGAACCCATTGATGTAATCCATGCAGGTCAGCTTCCTGCAGGCAGAAAGCAGGCCCAGAAGGGTGGAGAGGAGATCTAGAGGCAAATGAAGGGTATCAAGCACACACATCTTAACAGTTTTTCTAAGAGTTGAAAATATAATCTTTAATAATCACTCTTTTCATAGTTTTGCATTACATAGACATTGGCAAAAACGAATGAGCCTGCAGTTTTGTAGTAGTATTTTGGGAAACGCCTGTCCCATTGATACTCATTCAAAAGCTTGGTTAATCACGAACAGTTGCAGATCCAGGACTAAACTCAGAATTTACTCTTTCCTACTTCTTTGATGGACACGAAAGAAGTTGTTAACAGTCACTTTTCTTCATCATTCTAGATACCTACATTCAGAAAACCAAGAAGCTTTACATTGACAGTCGTGCTCGGAGAAACCTAGGCTCCATCAACACTGAACTGCAAGATGTGCAGAGGATCATGGTGGCCAATATTGAAGAAGTGCTACAACGGGGAGAAGCTCTCTCAGGTCTCTAAAAGCAGTATGAGTCTTATGAATAAGTGGCTCTTATTCCATAGGCAAGGATAGCTTATTTGGGAGTACATTTTATGCTGTCAGATTCTATCTAGTACTGTTAAGAATTCATTTTTCAAAAATGGATTACATTGCAAGCTTCCAATATATATGTTTCTTCCTAGTGTGGTTAGTTTCTATTGAGTTGGAACAATGTAGTCTCATTCCATATCAGAAACAATTACTGTTTCGATATTTACAAAATTAAATCAATATTTACAGAAACACTTAAGGGAAATGAAAAGAAGAGTGAGAGGAAATTGTCAAAGATTTATTGCAATAGTTCGCTGAGTAGCCACTTTGGGAGACTTTACTGCTGTCAGATCAAATGTTATAAAATGCCATTTTCACCAAGGCATTCCTCTGCTGAAAAACTTTTAAAACCTGTGACTACAAGATAAGGTCTAGTCTCATCTCAACTTAATTTTCATTCATTCAGTCATTATTAACTGAGTACTTGTAATGTGCAAGGCACTGTGTTCTCTATAATGGAAGATAAGGAGATTGCAAACGTCTCTCATCCTCTCTAGTTCACAAACATTCTGCCTCAGCCAGGTCAGTGTCCTCATCATCCTGGACCTTCTTTAGGATCTAGATAAGAACTGCCTCTTCAAAAAAGCCTTACCTGATCCTTATATCCCACAATGCATTAATCTCTTTTGTCCTTCCAATTCTTAAAGCACTTACATATGTAATGTTTTTTAGCACATAATGTGTTATATGTATGTGTGTGTACTAATTTACCTAAAAATATGTATGTTTACTTAATGCTTAACTGTTACCTAAATGTTTAATGTGAGCATATACTTTTTTTTTACATCTTTATTGGAGTATAATTGCTTTACAGTGGTGTGTTAGTTTCTGCTTTATAACAAAGTGTATCAGTTATACATATACATATGTTCCCATATCTCTTCCCTCTTGTGTCTCCCACCCTCCCACCCTCCCTATCCCACTCCTCTAGGTGGTCACAAAGCACCAAGCTGATCTCCCTGTGTTATGAGGCTGCTTCCCACTAGCTATCTACCTTACGTTTGGTAGTGTATATATGTCCATGCCACTCTCTCACTTTGTCACAGCTTACCCTTCCCCCTCCCCATATCCTCAGGTCTGTTCTCTAGTAAGTCTGTGTCTTTATTCCCATCTTACCCCTAGGTTCTTCATGACATTTTTTTTTTCTTAGATTCCATATATATGTGTTAGCATACGGTATTTGTCTTTCTCTTTCTGACTTACTTCACTCTGTATAAGAGACTCTAGGTCCATCCACCTCACTACAAATAACTCAATTTCGTTTCTTTTTATGGCTGAGTAATATTCCATTATATATATGTGCCACATCTTCTTTATCCATTCATCCGATGATGGACACTTAGGTTTTTTCCTTCTCCTGGCTATTGTAAATAGAACTGCAATGAACATTTTGGTACATGACTCTTTTGGAATTATGGTTTTCTCAGGGTATATGCCCAGTAATGGGATTGCTGGGTCATATGGCAGTTCTATTTGTAGTTTTTAAGGAACCTCCACACTGTTCTCCATAGCGGCTGTACCAATTCACATTCCCACCAGCAGTGCAAGAGTGTTCCCTTTTCTCCACACCCGCTCCAGCATTTATTGTTTCTAGATTTTTTGATGATGGCCATTCTGACTGGTGTGAGATGATATCTCATTGTAGTTTTGATTTGCATTTCTCTAACGATTAATGATGTTGAGCATTCTCTCTAATGATTAGTGATGTTGATCATTCTCTCATGTGTTTGTTGGCAGTCTGTATATCTTCTTTGGAGAAATGTCTATTTAGGTCTTCTGCCCATTTTTGGATTGGATTGTTTGTTTTTTTGTTATTGAGCTGCATGAGCTGGTTGTAAATTTTGGAGATTAATCCTTTGTCAGTTGCTTCATTTGCAAATATTTTCTCCCATTCTGAGGGTTGTCTTTTGGTCTTGTTTATGGTTTCCTTTGCTGTGCAAAAGCTTTGCAGTTTCATTAGGTCCCATTTGTTTATTTTTGTTTTTATTTCCATGTCTCTAGGAGGTGGGTCAAAAAGGATCTTGCTGTGATTTATGTCATAGAGTGTTCTGCCTAGGTTTTCCTCTAAGAGTTTGATAGTTCCTGGTCTTACATCTAGGTCTTTAATCCATTTTGAGCTTATTTTTGTGTATGGTGTTAGGGAGTGTTCTAATCTCACACTTTTGCGTGTACCTGTCCAGTTTTCCCAGCACCACTTATTGAAGAGGCTGTCCTTTCTCCACTGTACATTCTTGCCTCCTTTATCAAAGATAAGGTGACCATATGTGCATGGGTTTATCTCTGGGCTTTCTATCCTGTTCCATTGATCTATCTTTCTGTTTTTGTGCCAGTACCATACTGTCTTGATTACTGTAGCTTTGTAATATAGTCTGAGGTCAGGGAGCCTGATTCCTCCAGCTCCGTTTTTCATCCTCAAGATTGCTTTGGCTATTCGGGGTCTTTTGTGTTTCTATACAAATTGTGAAATTTTTTGTTCTAGTTCTGTGAAAATTGCCAGTGGTAGTTTGATAGGGATTGCATTGAACCTGTACATTGCTTTGGGTAGTAGAGTCATTTTCACAATGTTGATTCTTCCAATCCAAGAACATTGTATATCTCTCCGTCTATTTGTATCATCTTTAATTTCTTTCATCAGTGTCTTATAATTTTCTGCATACAGGTCTTTTGTCTCCTTAGGTAGGTTTATTCCTAGATATTTAATTCTTTTTGTTGCAATGGTAAATGGGAGTGTTTTCTTGATTTCACTTTCAGATTTTTCATCATTAGTGTATAGGAATGCCAGAGATTTCTGTGCATTAATTTGGTATCCTGCTACTTTACCAAATTCATTGATTAGCTCTAGTAGTTTTCTGGTAGCATCTTTATGATTCTCTATGTATAGTATCATGTCATCTGCAAACAGTGACAGCTTTACTTCTTCTTTTCCGATTTGGATGCCTTTTATTTTCTTTTCTTCTCTGATTGCTGTGGCTAAAACTTCCAAAACTATGTGGAATAAGAGTGGTGAGAGTGGGCAACCTTGTCTTTTTCCTGATCTTAGTGGAAATGCTTTCAGTTTTTCACCATTGAGGACGATGTTGGCTGTGGGTTTGTCATATAGAGCATATACTTTTTAAAAGTAGTATTTATGTGTTTCATATCTATTTCATATACTTCTTTTATTTCTTTCACAGTAATTATCACAAGTAGTTTCCTTAATGTGTATTTTTTGAATTCAACCTTGTTACATATTCATGAATAATGGGTTTTCCTTTATTATGAATTGCAGATTTTAACCTTTATGTCTGTAGTCAGCAGTTGTCCCAGCATATAGCTTCAAACTCTTTAAACATCAGATTTTGGATTTGTGAGTCTGTGTAAATTTTCATCATTACAGACTCACAGGTTCTACTTGGGATAAAGTAAACTAGCACAGGAATTTTTCTTAAATCCAAATTTTATATACTGGTCAATTTATCAAAAGTGTAACGGATTTTCTTCTAGTGCTTTGCTGATTGCTACAAAGCTGATATGCTGATTAAAAAAGAAGTACAATTCTACCCTTAAATAACTTCATGTGATTGGGAAGATAAGAAAGATTGTCACAGAGTAATTTATAGATAGTATAAGGGAACAAACATCAGTTGAACACTTACATTGTGCTAGGCAATATGGTAGGGGGACTTTACATATATCTTAGTTATTCTTTAGAGTAATCCCATGTGAAGTGGGTGATATCAAACTGGTTTCACAGATAAAGAAGCAAAGACTCAGAAAAGTAGCTTACTATAAAAGTTACACTGCTAGTACCTGGCAGAATTTGTTGGCTTTTGGAGTCCTTGTCCATCTTCAGTGAATGACAGTTTTAAATCATTATATATAGATCTGTAGACAATAAGAGCTATAAAAATGTAGAAGGAAGTAGATAAATGAACAGGAAAGATTTCTTGAGTTTTGATAGATCAGGAAGGAGTGAAGAGTGGTATTTTAAGAGGAAGAAAAAGCATATGCTGAACAGAGCATATATGAAGACAGTGGAAAGATTAGGCCACCTCAAAAAATGTTCTCTTCCTCTTTAAGCTTCTGTATAATAAGAGTCCATCTTTTACACCTTTTTCTCCTTCTAAGTTTTAAAGTTTTAGAGCTAATCAACTTTGCATTTATGACCCAAGAATAGTTCCTGTGGGTTCTTTTAACAAGATCAAATTATGCCTTTTTTACTGCCTAAATATACCTGTTTCTTTTAAGCCATAGGTTTTATTTTTTATCCAAAGATGTCACCCTATTAGACTGTAAATTCCACAAATATAGAGATCATGTATGTTTTGATCATAATTGTATCCTCTAGCACTTCTCATGGTGCCCATAACATGAATATTTGCTAAATGACTTCTCCAAGCAATAACTTTGTCTTTATGATACTATGTGTTTCCAAATGTTCCAGTGTAAAGGAATTCTCCTAACTATTAATTATTTCATATGACCTAATATTTATTTCCTTGCCCAGTTATTCTCAGCAGATTTAGATTCATGTAGCAAATATTTATTTATTGATTTTTCACTGTATTTTTCACTGACTATGCCAGATCACATTCTAGGCACTGGGAATATAGTAATAAACACAGTAGTAGTTAAAAACCGCTGTCCAATGGATTGTACATTCTAGTAGACAGGCTGGAAAGATTCCTTGCAGCATTGTCATGGCTATTTCTCATCCCTTAACTGCTTTTTGCACTAGGTGCTTTTCTTACAGGACAAGTTCTAATTTGGAAATGGCTGGCATGCCTGTGTTATTAAGTAATGCCACATTTCTCAATCAAAACCAATCTCTATTAAGCAACTCCAAATATTCCAAAAGCATTCTCCAAGGAAGAACAAATAAATTCAGATTGCAATATAGTTTTTCAGAATTTTAAAGAAGTAAAAAGTTTTATTACAATTTATTTATGCCAAACTGAGAGTTTGTTTTTATTATTAAAAACATGCCATATATTTTAAGCCCAGTCTAGCTTGTGTATATCTGACTATTTCTCTAAGTGCTCAGTTAACAATTAAAAGAAGAGACTGACATTACAAATGTCCTTATAGGAGAAAAGAAAAACTTTGCCTAAGATTCTAAAAAGCTTAATTTAGTAGATATTGGTGGTTTTCTAGCACCTGTGATTGTATTTTCATTATAATACAGCTTTCCTGTATCTGTTAAAATATAATTTCTGATAGCTTTATCTTCATAATAATAGTCTTTACTATGTGGAAAGTCTTAGAAATTTGGTAGCAGTCACCACTGAGATATAGCTTAATACTCAGTGTCTGGTTCTTTGAATTTTCTGGTTACCTGCATCTTTTATCTTACCTGGATTATCATTTGTCAAAATATGAGCAAATATGATTTAGACCATTAAGAGATTATGAAGATAGTTATGGTCAGCTAACATTTGTCAGGTGTTTACTGTATGTAGGCATTGTGCCCACTTTACAGGGATCCTATGATATGTTTATTGTTACTATATAATCCCTATTTTTATAGACAAAAGAAGCTGGGTCTTAGAGAGGCTGAGTTGACCAATACCACGTGACTGGTACAGCTGAGATTTGAACCAGGGTCTGAGGCCAGAGCCTGCATACAGCCTCAAGAATTTGAACATAAATTGATCTGATAATTTTAAAATGCATTGTAGATTTTACAGTGCTTCAGGATCACGAGTTAATCAGTGTATGCAACCGTACCCTTAAAATAAAAATGATAATTTAAGCTTCATGGTTTGAAATAGTGCCACTCATTTTGGTTATTTTTATGTCTTAATACATTTGATAAAATACTTTAAGGGACTAATTGATGTTATCCTTTTTTCCTTTTTTGACAGCATTGGATTCGAAGGCTAACAATTTGTCCAGTCTGTCCAAGAAATACCGCCAGGATGCGAAGTACTTGAACATGCGTTCCACTTACGCCAAACTTGCAGCAGTAGCTGTATTTTTCATCATGTTAATAGTGTATGTGAGATTCTGGTGGCTGTGAAGTAGTGAATCCAGTCACTGGCAAGGAAGAACCTAGAACCCAGCAGGTGTATGTTTTCAGGAAGCTGAGCTCACAGAGATGCGTATTAGAATCCAAGTGGAACTTCTGCCTCTAAAGACCTTGCAAGGAAAGACATGTCCTGAAAATGAAAGATTACGCCTCATTTAATGAAGCTTAGCCCTATGTAGAAAGTGTCTTTTGGGGGCAGAGGCTTTCTCTGGGTGCTAAGCCATATATGTTAGGGAACAGTAGATTGTTTTATTTGTTTTTTTCCCTCCCAGTGTTTTACATTTTTAAAACAGCACTGACTGGGCATTCTCATCTCTAATGGAGCCGTCAGTGAGGTTTGGCTTAACCAACCTGTGCTAGCAACAGTCTGAAATCCCTTCAGAGAAGGCAGCCCTTTGGAAAGTTTTTGGACTCTGTTTAATCAACATTCCGTTTGTTGGTGACACTTGTGATTTTTCAGGAATCTGAGTTGTTGATGGCCTTTTAAACAAGACTCCAGTATGTGAAGGTTAATTGCTGTGCTGCAAGAGATCCTGTCTATTGGCCCCTGTAGGAAGTTAACCTTTGTTGTTTTCCATTTATGATGTTTTGCTTATTGCACAATTGCTTTAGGGTTAAATGAATTATATTGATGCCTTGAAATTATAGCACTCCGTGATTAAGAAGCTAAAATGTTTTCTGTCATTTACTCCTTAAAAGACTTAAATGTTTTGTTTGGGACATTCTTAATTTTATTTTTCCGCATCTGGTTTATATTAATCTAAGAGTGAATGTAGCATACTGATAGCCAGAGGCCCCTGACTTAGTGACAAAGAGAGGCCGGCTCATGACTACAGCTTTGTCCTGCCCTTTTCTCACTTTTTCTCCACTACGATTTTCCCCACTCTTCCTCCTGCCACAATTTGCTAACATTTTTTAAATTCCTCTCTGTCCAATAGTTTCATGTCCCTCTCAGGATATCCTCAAATTTCAAAATGGAAAATATTCAGTTGTGTAGTTAATTAAATTGAAATTTTTCAGAGCAACTACTCAAACTACTAAACACATTTATCTGAGAAAATCTGAGAGCACCTTGTATCTGCTTCAGTTATGTAATTCTCTGAGAATGTTCCAGAAATAGGTAACTCATTTACAGTAGCTTCTATTAACAAATAAAAGTACCTATGATTTTTCCCTTTTTTGCTCAGGGATAATGGGAATTTCCTTTTACCTTCTGAGGTAGAATTTTTTTAAATGGGGAGAATAGGCCTTTTAAATATTGTCACAAGGGTCTACAATATAACCTATAATTACTACACATACTGCAAACATTTCTTTAAATTGTACAGGAAAATGAGCCTACTTCTTAAAATCTTTGGAAAGAACTTTAACCAGTAAGCAATTTTATAACTCAGGATCATCAAACCTACTGTTCTGATTCCTGATAGAGAAAAAAAATTCTATTTCTTTAAAACAAGGCAAGGAGAAATGCTTATTTTATTCCTGATAATTTACAGAACTAGAATAAAACTTTTTTCTTTCCATTTTGGACCTATGTCTGCCAATTGGAGTTTTGTGCATGAAATAAGAAGTTACTTTTTATAGCGAATAAGTGCTTTGAAGTCCCTAAAAGGCTTATCCTAAGTAATGATATTGGTAATAAAAGCCTTTGAAAGGCTGAAAACCTAAGTATTGATACCATAGCATTTGGTACTTTTGTAGGAGTGGAGAGTGGCAGCTCGTTGAGAGTTGCATGCTGCAACCAAGTAGTCAGCAATGAAATAAATACTTCTAGAATGTTCCCTTTAGTGTGAAGTTTTGTTATCTAGTTAATTTACATGCACATCTTCTTCTATAGATACACTTCTACCTAAACTCAGTGAGTTAATTAAAAAATGAGTTGGGGTGGGGGATGATAAACAAAGGGATAAGAAAGTAGTTTAAGATTATGATGGTAGAAAATGAAAGAACAGGACTGTCATAATATGACTCCTGCTTCTGTTCCTTATTGGAGGAAGTGGGAAGATCTGACTAGATGAAATGAACCAGCAATCAAACAGGTATCTAGAATGTGATAAATACTGTTCAGGGTTATCGGGGGCACATTAAAAAAGGACACCTAATTTACTGTGGGGAGGGGTGTGGTAAGAGAAGGAGAGTGGGATTTCCCAGACGGAGTCAACGGCTTGTGAAGAGTCATGAGTTAAAAGAGTGAGGCCCATTTGGGGGATCATATAGCTTGGTTCAACTTAACTCATAGGTTAAGTATAGGCAACTGAGACTTGAGGAAGAAGAAGTAGACGGTACACTGTCATGCAAGTCATTCAGACTATACTAACATCAGTGGCAAGAGATGGCATCAGATTTATAACTTCAAATGATCATTCTGGCCATGCTATAAAGGATATATTAGAGAGGAATAAGCCTGAAAGTAGGGAGATGAAACTAAGGAGCCATCAGAGTAGAATGAGACATAGACAGGTTTCAAGTTATTTTCAAGAAAGGAATAATCCCACATACTGAAATATTTACACAATGCTTTCTTTGTTAGGAGCTTATTTTAATTCTCATGTTGACATTTTGAAGTAAATACTGTTCACACCATGTGAATGAAGAAACTTTACTGCACTGAGGCACAGAAGAGTTGAGTAATTTATCCAAAGATGCAGAGCTAGCAAGTGACAGCTAAGATTTGAACCTAGACAGTTTGACTCCAGAGTCTGTGCTTTTCTCCACCATACTATACCACCAAGAGGTCAAATCAAACAAGTACCACAAAATGTATTTTGAATTTAACAATTAGGAACGTAATCATACAAGCAGAGTAATTCCAGGGCAGTAGAGACACAAGTCAGATTGCAGTGGGTTGAGGATTGTGTGAACCACTAGGAGGTAAAGACGTTGAACTACTCTTTAGAAGTAACTTTTTTGGTTATGGCACTGAACTTCATAACATGTTTTAATTAAGAAATCTCACAAGTGTTAACATAGCAATATTTGGCACATTGTATGTACATCTCTTCATTTAAATGTCTAACTGGTTCTTAAGCTTTTTGGAAAACCTTTGAAAATCTGGTGAAAGGTATGTGCCTTTACCCCAGAACAATGTTCATGTGTACATGTATACCAAGTATCACATACTATGTCAGGGTTTTCAAGAACTCTATAAAGCCTGTTCATGACCTGGTGGTCCATGATCCCCCTAGCTAAGAAATCCAAATATAGAGGATGTGGAACTCAAAGGAAAGAATCCAGAAACCTTGAAAACTGTACAGCTGAGGTGAACTAGAAAAATTCTACAGTTTGAACTAACTTTGTGGATGAGATTCATTCTTAAAAAATTGTGTAAAAAAGTTCTATCAAATATTTTTGGATCTTGTTCTACAGAAAAAAAATATTTGGTCCAGTTCCTCAAAATCAAGGATCTTAAATTTTTTATTTCTACTTTTATCAGTAGGAAGTCTTGCAAAAGCAAGTTAAGAAGGCAAATGGATAATCATTTCTTCATACATAGTATTTAATAATACATGTATGAGAAAACATCTCAATTTAAATTCCCATCTTATTGGGAGTTTTCATGACCTAAGGGCTTGAATGTTGGTGGACACACAATTAAGGCTTTTAGTTAGTGTATTTAGCAGAACTGACTGAGCCCCGTCTGGTTGTCTTTTTAGCTCAGCAAAAAGGCAAAGAGCAGTGGTTGTAAAGATGTCACTACTGTAAATGCACATTAACTAATTGGACCAAATAAATAGCTTGTACTTTTTAAAAGTCCCAAAGAAAAATTTGTAGCGTGTGTGACATAGTTTGAGGTAGAAGGGGCAAATTGAGTCTCACATCCTACTACTCATTACAGACAGTGTTGACCCAACAGTATACAACTATCTTGAGCAATTTAATCACTCCATTCTAATAAAGTTTATTTCAAGTGCTGTAATTGAATCCATGTCTTAGATTAGAAAAATTGTTGGAAATTTGACTTCCGTATACTAATCAAAACTGGACTAACCTTCTATAACCTTCATTAATTGAGCATATGTGTCAGTCATTTTACATGTATTATTACAGTCCTCATAACCATTTTCCCAGCTTGCCCAAGATCACATAGCAAGTGGAAGTACTTGGGTTCAAATCCAGGACTGCTAGACACCCAACCACTACATATACTGTTTATTCCTAAATTATGATGTAGAAGTGTTTGTCCTAAGCACTATTTCACTTTGTCCTGTCAAGTTATTTGTTTTTGTCTTTTTTTGGAAAAGGTTGGCTTTTTAAAAATATAATTTCATTGTATTATTTCCTTCTCTTTTTCATTTACTTATCTGTCATTTCTCCCTTTATTTTTTAATATTTTTTGCTCTCGGGTTCTTGTTTGCCTTTTCTCCTTCTTGGTTTGTAACACATTTTTTAAAAACTTTATTTTCTATTGGAGTACATTTGATTAACAATGTTGTGTTAGTTTCAGGTGTACAACAAAGTGATTTGATTATACATATACATGTATCTATTCTTTTTCAAATTATTTTACCAATTAGGTAGTTACAGAATATTGAGCAGAGTTCCATGTGCTATACAGTAGGTCCCCATTGGTCATCCATTTTAAACAGAACAGTGTGTGCATGGCAATCCCAAACTCCCTAACTATCCCTCCCCACACACACACCCTTCTCCCCTGGTAACCATATTCTCTAAGTCTGTGAATCTGTTTCTGTTTTGTAAATAAGTTCCTTTTATCATTTTTTTTTAGATTCTGCATATAAGTGATATTATACGATATTTCTCTTTCTCTGTATGACTTACTTCACTCAGTATGACAATCTCTAGGTCCATCCATGTTGCTGCAAATAGCATTATTTCATTCTTTTTAACAGCTGAGTAATATTCCGTTGTATATATGTACCACATCTTCTTTATCCGTTCTTCTGTTGATGGACATTTAGGTTGCTTCCATGTTTTGACTATTGTGAACAGTGCTGCAATGAACATTGGGGTGCATGTATCCTTTCAGACCATGTTTTTCTCTGGGTATATGCCCAAGAGTGGGAATGCAGGATCATATGGTAGCTCTATTTTTAGTTTCTTAAGGAACCTCCATACTGTTCTCCATAGTGGCTGCACCAATTTACATTCCCACCAACAGTGCAGGAGGGTTCCCTTCTCTCCACACCCCCTCCAGCATTTATTGTTTGTGGATTTTTTGATAATAGCCATTCTGACTGGTGTGAGGTGATATCTTATTGTAGTTTTGATTTGCAGTTCTCTAATAATTAGTGATGTTGAACATCTTTTCATGTGCCTCTTGGCCATCTGTATGTCTTCTTTGGAGAAATGTCTATTTAGGTCTTCTGCCCATTTATTTTTAATTAATTATTTTTGGCTGCATTGGGTCTTTGTTGTTGCGTGCAGGCTTTCTCTAGTTGCAGAGAACAGGGGCTACTCTTCATGGCAGTGTGCAGGCTTCTCATTGCGGTGGCTTCTCTTGTTGCAGAGCCCAGGCTCTAGGCGCACAGGCTTCAGTAGTTGTGGCTTGCAGGCTCTAGAGCACAGGCTCAGTAGTTGTGGTGCATGGGTTTAGTTGCTCCATGGTATGTGGGGTCTTCCCGAACCAGGGCTCGAACCCATGTCCCCTGCATTGGCAGGCGGATTCTTAACCACTGTGCCACCAGGGAAGCCCTTCTGCCCATTTTTGATTGGGTTGTTTGTTTTGATGATATTAAGCCTCATGAGCTGTTTGTAAATTTTGGAGACTAATCCCTTGTCAGTCACATCATTTGCAAATACTTTCTCCCATTCTGTGGGTTGTCTTTTCGTTTTGTTTATGGTTTCCTTTGCTGTGCAAAAGATTTTGAGTTTGATTAGGTCCCATTTGTTTATTTTTGTTTTTATTTCCATTACTCTGGGAGACAGATTGAAAAAGATATTGCTGCAATTTATGTCAGAGAGTGTTCTTCTGCCTATGTTTTCCTCTAGGAGTTTTATAGTGTCCAGTCTCACTTTTAGGTTTTCAATCCATTTTGAATTTATATTTGTGTATGGTGTTAGAGAATGTTCTGATTTCATTTTTTTACATGTAGCTGTCCAGTTTTCCCAGCACCATTTATTGAAGAGACTGTCTTTCCTTCATTGCATATCCTTGCCTCCTTTGTCATAGATTAATTGACCATAGGTGTGTGGGTTTATTTCTGGGCTTTCTATCCTGTTCCATTGATCTATATTTCTGTTTTAGAGCCAGTATCATACTGTTTTGATGACTGTAGCTTTGTAGTGTAGTCTGAAGTCAGGGCACCTGATTCCTCCAGGTTCGCTTTTCTTTCTCAAGATTGCTTTGGCTATTCGGGCTCTCTTGTGTCTCCATACAAATTTTAAGATTTTTTTGTTCTAGTTCTGTGAAAAATGCCATTGGTAATTTGATAGGGATTGCATTGAATCTGTAGATTGCCTTGGGTAGTATGGTCATTTTGACAATATTGATTCTTCCAATCCAAGAACATGGTATATCTTTCCATCTGTTTGTGTCATCTTCGATTTCTTTCATCAGCAGCATTTTATAGTTTTTGGAGTACAGGTCTTTTACCTCCTTAGGTAGGTTTATTCCTAGATATTTTATTCTTTTTGATGTGATGATAAATGGGATTATTTCTTGAATTTCTCTTTCTGATCTTTTGTTGTTAATGTATAAGAATGCAACAAATTTCTGTTTGTTAATTCTGTAACCTGCAACTTTACCAAATTCATTGATGAGCTCTAGTAGTTTTCTGGTTGCATCTTTAGGATTTTATATGTATAGTATCATGTCATCTGAAAACAGTGAGTTTAACTTCTTTTCCAGTTGGGATTCCTTTTATTTCTTTTTCTTCTCTGATTGCTGTAGCTAGGACTTCTAAAACTACGTTGAATAAAAGTGGTGAGAGTGGACATCCTTGTCTTGTTCCTGATCTTAGAGGAAATGCTTGTAGCTTTTCACCATTGAGTATGATGTTAGCTGTAGGTTTGTTGTATATGGCCTTTATTATGTTGAGGTATGTTCCCTCTATACCCACTTTTTGGAGAGTTTTTATCATAAATGGGTGTTGAATTTTGTCAAAAACTTTTTCTGCATCTATTGAGATGATCATATTGTTTTTATTCTTCAATTTGTTGATGTGGTGTATCACAGTGATTGATTTGCAGATATTGAAAAATCCTTGCGTCCCTGGGATACATCCCACTTGATCATGGTGTATGATCCTTTTACTGTATTGTTGGATTCAGATTGCTAGTATTTTGTTGAGGATTTTTGCATCTATGTTCATCAGTGATATTGGCCTGTAATTTTATTTTTTGTGGTGTCTGTCTGGTTTTGGTATCAGGGTGATGGTGGCCTCATAGAATGAGTTTGGGAGGTTTCCTTCCTCTGCAATTTTTGGAACTGTTTCAGAAGGATAGGTGTTTCAGAAGGATAACTCTTCTCTAAATGTTTGATACAATTCACCTGTGAAGCCACCTGGTCCTGGACTTTTGTTTCTTGGAGTTTTTAAATCACAGTTTCAATTTCCTTACTTGTGATTGGTCTGTTCATATTTTCTCTTTCTTCCTGGTTCAGTCTTGGGAGATTGTACCTTTCTAAGAATTTGTCCATTTCTTCCAGGTTGTCCATTTTATTGGCATACGGTTGCTTGTAGTAGTCTCTTATGATCCTTTGTATTTCTGTGGTGTCAGTAGTAACTTCTCCTTTTTCATTTCTAATTTTATTGATTTGAGTCCTCTCCCTTTTTTTTCTTGATGAGTCTGGCTAAATGGTTATAAATTTTGTTTATCTTCTCAGAGAACCAGCTTTTAGTTTCATTGATCTTTGCTATTGTTTTCTTCATCTCTATTTCATTTATTTCTGCTCTGGTCTTTATGATTTTCTTTCCTCCTACTAACTTTAGGTTTTGCTTGTTCTTCTTTCTCTAGTTGCTTTTGGTGTAAGGTTAGGTTGTTTATTTGAGATTTTTCTTGTTTCCTAAGGTAATATTGTATTGCTATAAACTTCCCTCTTAGAATTGCTTTTGCTGCATCCCATAGGTTTTGGATCATTGTGCTTTCATTTTCATTTGTCTCTAGGTATTTTTTGATTTCCTCTTTGATTTCTTCAGTGATCCATTGGTTGTTTAGTAGCATATTGTTTAGCCTCCACGTGTTTGTGTTTTTTACAGTTTTTTTTTTTCTTGTAGTTTATTTCTAATCTCATAGCGTTGTGGTAGGAAAAGATACCTGATATGATTTCAATTTTCTTAAATTTACTGAGTCTCACTTTGTGGCCCAGCATGTGGTCAGTCCTGTAGGATGTTCCATGTACACATGAGAAGAATGTGTATTTTGCTGCTTTTGGATGGAATGCTCTGTAAATATCAGTTATGTCCCTCTGGTCTAATGTGTCATTTAAGACTTGTATTTCGTTATTAATTTTCTGTCTGTATGGTCTATCCATTGGTGTAAGTGGAGTGTTAAACTCCCCCACTATTATTGTGTTACTTTTGATTTCCCCTGCTATGGCTGTTAGCATTTGCCTTATATATTGAGGTGCTCCTATGTTGGGTGCATATGTATTTATAATTGTTATATCTTCTTCTTGGATTGATCCCTTGATCATTATGTAGTGTCCTTCTTTGTCTCTTATAACAGTCTTTGTCTTGAAGTCTATTTTGTCTGATATGAGTATTGCTACTCCAGCTTTCTTTGGATCTACATTTGCATGGAATATCTTTTTCCATCCCCTCACTTTCAGTCTGTATGTGTCCCGAGGTCTGAAGTGGGTCTCTAGTAGACAGCATATATACAGGTCTTGTTTTTGTATCCATTTAACCAGTCTGTGTCTTTTGCTTGGAGCATTTAATTCATTTACATTTAAGGTAATTATCGATATGCAAGTTCCTATTGCCATTTTCTTAATTGTTTTGGGTTTGTTTTTATAGGTCTTTTTTCTTCCCTTCCTGTCTTGTTCTCTTCTCCTGGGATTTGATGACCATGTTTAGTGTTGTGTTTGAGTTGCCTTTTCTTTTCTTTTTCCTTTTTGTTCGTGTGTGAGTGTGTGTGTGTGTGTGTGTGTGTGTGTGTGTGTGTGTGTGTGTGTATCTATTGTGTTTTGGGGTTTGCTGATCCCATAGGTTTTGATATAGCAGTCTATATATGTACAAGGTTGTTTTCAGTTGCTGGTGTCTTTCCCGTCTAGAGAAGTTTCTCTTAGCAATTGTTGCAAAGCTTGTCTGGTGGTACTGAACTCTCTTAGCTTTTGCTTTTCTGTGAAGCTTTTGATTTCTCTGTTAAGTCTGAATGAGATCCTTGCTGGGTAGAGTATTCTTGGTTGTAGGTTCTTCCCTTTCATCACTTTAAATATATCGTGCCACTCCCTTTTGGCCTGCAGAGCTTCTGCTGAAAAATCAGCAGATATTCTTATGGGAGTTCCCTTGTATGTTGTCATTTTTCCCTCGTTGCTTTTTTTGTTTGTTTGTTTTTTATTTTGTTTGTTTTTTAACATCTTTATTGGAGTATAATTGCTTTACAGTGTTGTGTTAGCTGTATAAAAGAGTGAATCAGGTATATGTATACGTATATCCCCATGTCCCCTCCCTCTTGCATCTCCCTCCCACCCTCCCTATCCCTTGTTGCTTTTAATAGTTTTTCTTTGTCTTTAATTTTTGTCAGTTTGATTACTATGTGTCTCAGCATATTCCTCCTTGGGTTTATCCTGCTTGGGACTCTCTGCACTTCCTGGACTTGGGTGACTATTTTGTTTCCCATGTTAGGGAAGTTTTCAGCAATTATCTTTTCAGATATTTTCTCAGGTCCTTTCTCTCTCTCTTCTCCTTCTGGGACCCCTATAATGTGAATGTTGGTATGGTTGATGTTGTACCAGATGTCTCTTAGATTGTCTTAATTTCTTTTTATTCTTTTTTCTTTATTCTGTTCTGTGGCAGTGATTTCCACCATTCTGTCTTCCAGGTCACTTATTTGTTCTTCTGCCTCAGTTATTCTGCTACTGATTCCTTCTAGTGTATTTTTCATTGCAGTTTTTATACTGTTCATCTCTGTTTTATTTGTTCTTTAGTTCTTCTAGGTCTTTGTTAAACATTTCTTGCATCTTTTCGATCCTTGCCTCCATTCTTTTTCGAGATCCTGGATCATCTTCACTATCATTATTCTGAATTATTTTTCTGGAAGTTTGCCTATCTCCACTTCACTTAGTCTTTCTGGGGTTTTATCTTGTTTCTTCATCTGGGACATATACCTTTGCCATTTCATTTTGTTTAATTTTCTGTGATTGTGGATTCCATTCCACAGGCTGCAGGATTGTAGTTCTCATTTCTGCTGTCTGCAGAAGTGGGTGAGGCTGGTGGATGAGGCTGCCTAAGAGTCTTGTGCAAGCTTTGTGATGGGAGGGCCTGGTGGTGGGTGGAGGTGGATCTTGTCCCTCTGGTGGGCAGGGCTGTGCTCAGTAAAACATTAATCCGCTCATGGATGGGGCTGTGCTCCCACCCTGTTGGTTGTCTGGCCTGAGGCAACCCAGCACTGGAGCCTACAGGCTGTTTGGTGGGGCTAATGATGGCCTCAAGGAGGGCTCATGCCAATGAGTACTTCCCAGAATTGCTGCTGGCAGTGTCCTTGTCCCCACAATGAGCCCCAGCTGCCCCCACCTCCTCAGGAGACCCTTCACTACTAGCAGGTAAGTCTGGCTCAGTCTTTTATGGGGTCACTGTTTTTTTCCCCTGGGTCCTGGTGCACACCTCCTCAGGAGACCCTTCACTACTAGCAGGTAAGTCTGGCTTAGTCTTTTATGGGGTCACTGTTTTTTTCCCCTGGGTCCTGGTGCACACCCTCTGAGAGTGGAGTCTCTGTTTCCCCCAGTCTTGTGAAAGTCCTGTGATCAAATCCCACTTGCCTTCAAAGCTAGATTCTCTGGGGACTCTTCCTCCCATTGCTGGACTCCCAGTCTGGGCAGCCTGACATGGGGCTCAGAACTTTCACTCCTGTGGGATAACTTCTGTGGTATAATTGTTTTCCAGTTTGTAGGTCACCCACCCGGCAGGTGTGGGATTTGAGTTTATCATGATTGCATCCCTCCTACCATATTGCTGTGGCCTCCTTTTTGTCTTTGGATGTAGGGTATCCTTTTTTGTAGGTTCCAGCGTTTTTTATCAATGGTTGTTCAGCAGTTAGTTTTGGGTTTGGTGTTTTTTAAGAAGGGGGTGAGCTCACGTCCTTCTACTCCTCCATCTTGAGCTAATCTCCTGTAATACATCTTATTTTATTTGTTCCTTTACTTTTACATTTGATCTCAGTGTTAATTCAACATTTTTCTACATCTGATTCACTTAAGGTTTAGCAAAGTGATTTTTTAAAATAAATCTCCCCTTTGTTTCTTATGTCCTTTTGCCCATTCTCTTCTCTTTTCCCCCTACTTTTTCCTCACTCCTATTCCTCTCCATTTTACTTCATTTCCCTAGATGCTGCTTTTGCTTAGCAGTTAATATTTTACTACAACTTTACTTCTGTAAGCAAGAGCTTTAAAATTAACTGTTATACCTACTCGTAATTTTTAGATCTTAATTTAGCTTACCTTTAATTGATTTCATAATATACTGTGTGCTCTTATTAGTCAATGCAGATATGCCCCTGCTTTAAGGAATATTTAAAATATTTCAAACACTGCAAGAATTCAAGAAGCTCCTCTAGTTTGTCTTCTATATTTAGGGCTTCAACTATCACTTGTATTACTGATAGCTCCAAATATACCTGTCTATCCTTAAACTTGAGATCTAGATCCAATTTTTTGCTGCTTATTGGATATCTGTGTTTGAGTATCCCATAAAACTTAAGTGCACCTAAAACATCTTATTACCTTCATTCCATTATCTTCAAAGTTAAAACCTCACCTGTGCTTTCTAATGTATTTCTGATTTTCAGACATCACCTGCAACTCCTTTACCTGAGCTACAAGTCATGAATTACATTTGACTCCTCTGTTTTCTCCTTCCACCTCTCAACTGTTAACCAAAACTTGTTTTTCTTAACGGCCAAGATATTTGTCATTCATCACTTCCTTTCTTTTTGGTCTTAGATTCAAGCTCTCATTAACTTTAAGTTGGACTCTTGCAGTAGCCTTCTTACTACTTTCCTTATACACATCCCTCTTTCAGCCCAGTACTACTACAATGTTAGTAGTAGTACTTTCATAAAGAGCCAATCGCATCCCCATTTCCTATAGAATAAAAGGTCACATACTCCAGTCTGCCTTCCACAGTGTGACCTCGTATCCTTTCAGACTCATCTGCCACTCCCCACCACCTGTTTTGTTTCATCCACACCAAATTCTCTGGCTTTCTCTAATCAGTCAGATTACCACTTTACCTTGTGCCCTGGCTCATTGGGACCTTCTCTCCAGAATTTTTTTGTGTGTGTACTTTACCCCTTTCCTTTTCACTTTCAACCTACTAAAGTTCTGCTCATCTCTCAAAGACCCAGCTCTAACACCTCCTTGTAAAGCCTTTCTAACGTTCTCACATCCTCTTTCTTATCAACCTGGGAGAAGTTGTGGTTTCATCCTCCCATAGTAACGTGTTCATATTTCCAGCATAGAACCTACCAATTTAAAATAGTGGTTGACGTGTACTCGTTTGTCTCCTTGGCTGTATACCATGTGAAGTCCCTAAGGTAGAGACAAATTGATATTCATGTCTTTTGAGTGCTTGGCACTCAGTACAGTGACACGTTGGAGGTACTCAGCAAATACTTGCAGAATGAGTACATTGGATTACAAAAATTTATGCACAAGTTTTCTGGAACTGGGCTGTGCTTTAAGTCATGGATATACACATAATTTGAATGGAAGGGGAAAACAAAGTGGGGTAAAATGGTATAGGCCTAATACGGGAATTGGAAAGGAGAGAGGCACATTAAAAAGAAGTCAGAACAAAAGAGAGGACTAACAGGAAGATTCTATCTATATATAGTAAACACATTGGGGAAGGGGAAGAAAGATAATATAGCAAATGAAATTGGTTCTTTAGGACAGAAACAGTTGAAAGGTAAAAGGGTGAAGAGTAAGGCATGGAGTCAAATTAGACCTGAAGAGAAAGCACAAAAGTCAGACTGGCAGATCTCAGTCTGGAAATGTGTCCAGTTGACCACAGAGCCTATGGTTGCTTGTATGTTGTGTGGATAATATTAAATGAGCTTTTCATGTCACTTAACTCCTTACCAATTTGTCATCTGAAAAAGTGACTCCAGTTCAGCTATAAATACCTTGACCCATATGCCATACAGAGTAAGGCATATTTTACCATGCTAAAGATAAGAAACTGGTTGAAGACTTAGTTTTGACCAACCGATGGCAGTTTGCACCTGCCAGACTTCTCTCAAGGATTCCCTTGCAAATAGTGTAGGTAGGCAATGAGGTATGTTGAACTGGGCACACAGGGGGAGGCAGTGAGGACGGAAGAGCTTATCATTTGTATGTCTTTTATTTGGCTATTTGCATAAATGTTCAGAGTGTGTTAATTTGCACACCTGGAACTTTAGAATAAAATAATTTGACTTTCAAATTGGTTTTTCTTGATTTTTTTTTTCATTTTGACACTCTGATTTTTCTTCCATCTTTCTCAAACTCGATTTTCCCCAGTAGTAGAGTTGGGAGTTAACAGTACAAAACGCTGCTTGCTAAAGATTCTTTAAAAATAAAAAGACTGTAAAGAACTTCCAAGCAAAAGTTTAAGAATTTCTGCTTTAGCCCATCCACTTGCTTGTGGTATTTATGTAGCTATATTTGGGGGGTTTTTTGTTGTTATTGTTTTTGCTACAATAACCATAGCCTTGCTAGAATCATATACATATTTATTTTCATCAGTTAGGTGAACACTATAGTGTAAAATGGACATTCCTGAAGAAGTATAGAGATTTATATGAACTGCAACAAAGACAAATTACTGACGTCACATGCAGCAGTGGTCTGTGGATATGAAAGGGTAGAAAATACTGAGTTGGGAGTCAGGAGACTTGGCTTCTAGATCATCTCACACTCTGCAGCTGTAAGACTTTGGGTAAGTTATTTAGGCACTATGTACCTCAATTTCCCATGGTTGAAAAAATGGGAATGGTATCTGCTCTGCCTACTTCACATGACCTATTTGAGTATAAAAGGAGGTAAAAATGCAATAATAGTTCTGAGGGTTTTATGAACTGTGAAGTGACCTGTAAATACTGCACTGTATTACTATTATTATTATTCTAACTGATCAAGGAAAGCATTCGTTATGAGTGCAGCCCTGCCTGTTCCTCTGAAAACTAACAACCCAGTTCCATAATTATTTTATTCTTGATACTGCAGTCTGGTTGTACTGCAGTATTTAGGATCCTTTAGCACAGTCCATTTCTCAGGCC
The DNA here is from genome assembly GCF_003676395.1 of Aethalodelphis obliquidens. Classification (NCBI taxonomy): domain Eukaryota; kingdom Metazoa; phylum Chordata; class Mammalia; order Artiodactyla; family Delphinidae; genus Aethalodelphis; species Aethalodelphis obliquidens. Next base: position 7,898,017 of record NW_020838014.1, on the reverse strand, counting down.
ATGATTTAGTGTTTCCAGAAGAGGGCAGCAAAACCCCAATATGAGGAGTCTGCCACTTCCTCAAAGTAAAGCAGTGTTTCCTTGAGAGGAAAACAACTGTACTGTAAAGAGAACAACAGCCCTTAAAAAATGATGGTTTTAGGTGACAGATGAGGCAAATCCTGATACTATAAATGCCACAACAAACATTCACTCATTTCAAATAATATTTTCCTTTTCTGTAACCTCTGAAGAAAATAATCGGGGCTGTTTCTTTAATCTCATTTTAACGATTTGACCTGTGTAGCCAGAACCCACCCCCCACCCCCGCCTCCAGCCAGTTTTTCCATTTAACCCCAGATTTTTAGATCTCACATTGTACCGGTTTTTAAATAAAAATGTTTTTAATAAGATGAAAGTAAGATGTTTAGGCCTGATTCTTAGGCCTGATTCTTTCCATTTAAGGTGCCCAGCTAAAAGTCCAAAGAATGATTTCCACTGGTGTCTAAATGTCTGTTATATAGTGTGTCTGTGTCATTTGGAGCAAATGTTATCTGTATCACCTGTTTCTAATTTTTTATTATTTAAATTTGTTTTAAAATATCCTTCTGCTTTTATACCTTCTAAGAACATCAGCAGCTAACATTTGAACTGATCTTTTTTTTTTTTTCGAACTGTTCTTAATAGCATATAAGGTAGTCTCATACTTGTTTTCATGTGAGGTTGATAGCCATGCTCCCCATTTTACAGATAAATTTTCTCATCTGTAAGCAGACTAGCTGCTCTCTGCTTAAAGAGGAAAGTTCAGGGAGATGCCTCATATGTCAAGAGAGTCCCAAGGGGTGGGTGTTTTCTCTTTCCTAATGAATGATAGAAGAGCCAGTTCAGAAACTGATGCTTTTTCTGTCTGCTTTACCACAATCAGAGATGGGGTAGAAAGGCTTTCAGTGACAGCTTTTCAATTCATTCTGCTTTTGTCGGTTCATTTCTGGCTCTACACTTTGAAAAAATTCCTGTTTCTCACTCTGCCCCCTCTGTTGCCTTCCCCAAGTCAGAGTCCTCTTTCCATTCCAGCTAAACCTCTTCCTGTTCCTAAGAATTGCATCACATTCTGGGCTTACGGTAGACCAGCACCCCCACACTGGCACCAGGGAGTGCACAGGCCTCTTCTTTATTGGTTGAAAGTTCTTGTCTGGTGATCACAGAATAAGTCACTCACTTCCTGACTCCCAGCCCTGGCTGAATTTGCCTCTGGAAAAAAAATATATCTCAGATTTTTGTTTATAAATCCCCTTCTCTTCGTCCATATCCTTGGAATGAGCAAGATTTTACCAAGTAGGAACAGTGTGGGAGGGCTTTTGAGGCAGAGGGAGTAGTCTGTGTGCCTCTCTGAATGAGCTGTCTACCCTGTTGTTTTTAATTCTTCATTTCACCCTCACTTTTCAACCCAGTCTAATCCAGCATTGGCTCCCACTGTGCTGAAGGGTTGAGGGGCTTTCACTAAGGACGGTAACGCCCCCCCCCATATTACTAAATCCAGTCAGTGGATACATCAGTCTCTATCTTACTTGACTGCACAGCATTTGATGCTCCTTGACCTCCTTGATGGACCCACCATCTTCCTTTGGTTTCCACACACTGTTATTTTCCTACCTTCGTCATGGGTCTTCAGTATCCTTTGCAAGCTCATCTTTCTTTAGGAACCTTTAAGTGTTGGTGTTCCTCAGGACCCCATCTTATGTCAGCCTCTCTTTCTTCTACACATTCTCTGAGAAGTCACATCCCCTTCCATGGCTTTAGTTGAGATCTATATGCCAATGACTTCCAAATCTCTCCTTCCACTGAACTCCAGACTTATGTATCAACTGCCTTCTAGAATCTGTCCAGTTGGAAACTCCTAAAACCATATGAACTCACTCCTTCAAACTACTCCTCTTCTAATGTTCCTTATCCAGATATATGCCACAACACCCATCCAGATACTCTAGCCAGAAACGTAGGATTCATCCTCGATTACTCTTTTGCTCACCCTCCACATTCAATCCATAACCAAGTCCAGTAAAATCTGTTTGTTTGGATCTACCCACTTACCCTCATCCCCATCTGACCTAAGTGATCACCTCTGGATTTTTGCAAGTCTTTGCTAGTTTCCTGCCTCCAGTTTTTCTCCCCTTGGATTGTTTTCTACCAGTCACCAGAAAGTTTTTTTATAAATGTAATTCTGATAAATTCACCTCCTTTGTTTAAAATCATTTAGTTGCTTCCCACTGTCCTTAGGCTAGAGTCCAAACTTCTTAGCATGGCTTATAAGCCCTTCATGATCGGCAGCCTGCCTACCTGCCATCAGCCTGTGCTCCACTCCCACTGGATTCCAATGTTTCAAATACACAGTACTTCCTCTTGCTTCTTGGCCTTCACAAATGCTCCTTCCTTTGCCTGGAACACTCTTATTATAGGACCTCAAACATATCCAGTCTAAATTCTACCCCCAAATTGTCATTTATCTTATTCCTCAATCAGAACTGAATTTGGATACTTAATTTTAAATCAGTTCTTGAATTAAAACCCAAACTAACCTTATCTCATCTGATGTTTTTCTTATTTCTCTGAAAAATACATCCAAGGGTGTGTTCTAATGAAAATGTATTTGAACTAATTAACTTAGATCAGGATTGAGTTTTTCCATAGCTCCATGTGAACTGGAACATATTTTTTAAATTACTGGAATGTTTCCTTGATTATTATTCATCATGACATTCTATCTTTGGAATTTTTTGTTCATTTCCAGTTGGTTTCTACTACTCTCCTTTCTTACCTCTCAACCCTTCCCCTCTGGTTACCCTACACTTGCCCCTCAGTGGATCCAGTTTGCATGCAGCGGTAGCTGCTGTGGGGCTGTGGTTAAATAGAACTGCTCAGACTGCAACAGGAAAGCATTGAATCGAAAGCAAGGGGGAGGAAGCACAAACCGATACCCACCACAAAGCTGCTGAGTGCCCAGCATGACCCAAGCCGCACCCTCTGATGAGGAGCCTTGTGGAGGAGTAAGAAGCCACAGAGCTTAATAAATCATCAGCACGGCCCGTTCTCCACTTCCCGTGATCCAGCCTTCCTGGGTCACCATGAGTGTCACCAGGTACTGGCCTAAGAAGGTGGGTGAGGACAGAAAAGCCACCAGAGAGATAGAGGCTGGGGGAAAGTCCCTAAAATGAATGACTGTGGTCCATTTATCTCAAATTCCCCACATGGTCCAGCTCTGTGAGCAGGAAGATCCAGGGTATATGAGTGTTTCAAAGGAGCTCTCTACCTGGGGTGATTCCCAAAGGTAGGCTCCCATGTTCCCTGAAAATACCTTTGCTACCTGGCTGAAAGGCTGCGTTAGTAGTGGCCAAAATTTTTTATTTTATAACTGAAGATAAAGCCCCCATGAGATATAATTAGAGAGCTTTAAGTTCACATTAAGGTATAAATGACTATTTTTAGATTCTTTCCTGACTTCAGTAGAGGGAGAACGAGAAGGGAAGGAGGTGAGAGCATCAAAGATGTATTTCCACTTTACGATTTAGCCCATGCCTACCCTGACTATTTATGCTTGTCATCTTTGCTATCAAAGGAGATACTAATTCTTCAGCAGCCAGAATTATAGGGAAGGGGTTGAAAAGTATGGAAAAATGCGTAGTAACTAGGTCTAGATTTTAATCACTGGTAAGGTTGGGAACTCCTTGGAATTGCAGAGTCTCACAGCAGCTCATTACCCATTACCTCAGAATCTCGGGAGGCGAGAGCTGGGCCCCACTTTTGCAGCTGGAGAGGGAGAGCACAGAGACCAGGGGTGACCATCTTGGTCTGGAAGAAAGTCTGCTTTGCTTGGCTGGAAGTGGGCACTTGTGTCTTCACAGAGTGCCAGACTCACACTTCAGATAACAGAACAGGAAGTATGGTTAGTGCAGCTGAGAGGTGAGAGAGAACTTACTGTGTACCCAAGACCATTAAGTTACCCATTGACCTTTCTGCATCACACTTTCCTATCCTGTAAGTGACAGGGACTGAGTGTGGGCAGCACTGGGAAGCAGGTGAAACGTGCCCTGAGGTGTACCCCCTTCCCTTGCAGCAGTCTCACCTCTCCGGTCGTGTTCAGCTTCTTTCTTCTCTTCAACCCAGAAAATCTTCCAAGATCTAGATCATCAATGAAATTTAAATGGAGGAGTATGGGCACTTTGATAGGAGGTGAGGGAAACAATTCTTGAGTAGATGGACCATCTTCTCTCACAAGGCCAGAGCTACAGGTGATAAAAATGTGGCCTGTTTTAGCAACACCAACAGCAGTGAGTTGGAAGGGATCCTAGTCAAGGGAAAAGGGAATGGAATTGTAGTCAGATGACTTTGTTTTGAAACTATCCTCCTTCCCTCCTTTCCTGCCTCCTTCTTTCCTCCCTTCCTCTCAGAAAGGAGGAGAGGGAAAGGTAGCCATAGAATGGGAAGCTCCTTGAAGCTCAGGAGAATTTTGCAAGCTTCCCAAGACTGAGTGCCTGCCCAGAGGTTGCCTACTTTCTTCAGTGGTCAAGGACATTCCTCTTGTTAAACCCTCAAGTTGTGTTTAATAATTATGTGTGATCCAAGCTGCAGGAGCTGGGTGACTCTGCTCCCCAGGTACCATCTTTCAGCCAGTGACCTGCCTTAATACGTTCCATTCCATAGACAAGGAAAATTCACACTATGAGTGCAAAGGGGGAGACAGGGAATGTGAGCTACTTTTTGCACAAGCTTACTTATGAAAGAAGAGAGGTTGGCTAGAGGACATACGGAGTAAATAATGGATTTCATTTTTTTTTTTTAATTGAGAGGTTTAGGGAAGTACACATACTTGAGGAGAAAGTGGTGAGAGATCTTAAGCAAGTTACTGCATTCTAAACTTTGATTCTCTCCTCTGGGGAAAAAAAGAAGTTTCTATGAAGGTTACAATTAAATTAAAATCAAATCCACAGTAGTAGCTTGAACACTGCAAAGCCCTTTTAAACATGTTGATTATTATAACTATCATCATCTAGTGACTATACAGATGAGTAAGCCCTAGTCACAGCTGTTCTGTCTCTGTGTCTTCTACCCTATATGACAGCTGTGAGGACAAGATGGGCTCTTGAGTAGGCAGGGCCAAGACATACAGGAAGAGGCTAATAAATAGTGGTATGATTTGTATCTTGTCATGCTTTGAACCTTGGGGGATGGTGTCTGTGTGTGTGTGCATGTGTGTGTCTTACTAGATACTTTGCTACCAAATAATACTATTAGAAATAATAATATTAAATAATATTATTTTTGTTTCTTATTTTATTATCTATTATTTTAAATTCTTATTAAAAAATGGACACATTCAGATCCAACATCTCTCCAAACAGCTGTAATTTAGGGAAAACATTTTTAGAAACTAAAAATACCCTTCTTGAAATGCAAGGGAATGTACAAATAATATTATAGACATGAATTTCTGCTTAGACAAAGGAGCAGTTTCCTAGAAGTTACCTAATGTTAATCCACAGCTTTTGTAGGAAGGGTTAACCTCTTATCTTTTCTGGCTATTTACAGGATCACATTGTAATTTTGCTTTGAAACAAATTTGGCCACAGCAATCATGATTCCTTTTATCGAACAATTCCCATCAGCTCTACACAGCTTTATATACTCAGCGAATCAGTCTTCATCCTCATAATTATTTGCTTTGCAACTTTGCTTGAGCCATCCCACCCCCGTGCCTACACAGTTTGCAGTAAAGATATCCTACCAATTCCACTCCCACATTTCCTCTCCCTTTCCCGTGTGGCTTTCCAACCTTGAGATGATTTATGCCTTCATTTCTGGGCGCATCTCTTCACTGATTCCTTATCGTCCCTCCTCCATTCCTTAGTCCATCCTCCTCTTCCCCTGGCCCCTCTCCACCTCCAGCTTTTATTACTAGCAACCCCTCAGGCCAATCCATAGCAAGCTCCTTCATGCATTACATGAACAAATTTTTTGAGGGCATTGAACGGAACAACCTGGTGTCTTTTTCCAATAATGAATGAAAAATAGCCATATTCAGATATAATTTATATACTGTAAAGTTCAAATGTTTGGGGTGTACAATTCGGTGGTTTATAGTATTGATATATAAGGAGAGAGAGTTGTACATCTATCACCTTAATTAATTTTAGAACATTTTCATTATCCCCCAAAGAAACCTTATACCAGTTAACAGTCACTCACTATTTTCACTCCCCTCCTCACCCTTTGGCTCCCGCTAATTCTAGGCAACCACTGATCGACTTTCTCTTTTTATAGATGTGCCTCTTCTAAACATTTTACATAAATGAGATCCACACATTAGTGGTCTTTTGTGACTGGCTTCTTTCACCTACATAATGTTTTTGAGGTTCAACTATATTGTAGCATGTGGCATCTGTACTTCATTCCTTTTTATTGCCAAATGATATTCTATTGTATGGTTATATCACTTTCTGTTTATCCATTCATTGGTTGATGAACTTTTAGGTTGTTTTCATTTTTTGGCTATTATACGAATAAAATTACTATGAACATTTATGTACAAGCTTTTGTGTGGACATAAGTTTTCATTTTTCTTGGATAGAAACCTAGGATTGGAATTGCTAGGTCATAAGGTAACTCTATTTTTAGCATTTAGAGGGACTGCCACATTGTTTTCCAAAGTGGCTGCATCATACTATTTACTTTCTCATAAGCAGTGTGTGAGGGTTCCAATTTCTCCACATCCTCACCAAAATTTGTTAATGTCTGCCTTTTTTTTATTATAGCGAGTCTAGTGAGTGAGAAGTGGTATCTCATTGTGATTTTCATTTGCATTTCCTGAATGACTTTCTATGTGCTTATTAACTATTTGTATAAGCATTTTCTTTGGGAAAATGTCTATGGTAATTACCCATTTTTAAACTGGATTATTTGTCTTTTTATTATTGAATTGTAAGAGTTCTAGATACAAGTCCCTTCTCAGATTTATGATTTGCAAATATTTTCTCCCATTCTATGGGCTGTTTTTTCACTTTCTTCATACAGTCCTCTTTTAAAACACAAAAGTTTTTAATTTTGATCAAGTTCAATTTATCAATCTTCTCTTTTATCGCTTGTGCATTTGGTGTCATATCTAAGAAATTGTTGCCTAACTCAAGGTCACAAAGACTTCCTCCCATGTTTTCTACTACAAATCTAATAGTTTTAGCTCCTACATTTAGGTCCGTGATCCGTTTTGAGTTAATTTTTGTGTATGTTATTCGGTAGAGGTCCAAATTAATTCTTTTGCACGTAGATATTCACTTGTCCCAGCACTATTTGTTGAAAGGACTATTTTTTCCCTATTGAATTGTCTTGGCCTCTTTGTCAAAAATCAGTTGAGGGCTTTCCTGGTGGCGCAATGGTTGAGAGTCTGCCTGCCGATGCAGGGGACGCGGGTTCGTGCCCCGGTCCGGGAAGATCCCACATGCCGCGGAGCGGCTGGGCCCCCGAGCCATGGCCGCGGAGCCTGCGCGTCCGGAGCCTGTGCTCTGCAACGGGAGAGGCCGCAGCAGTGAGAGGCCCGCGTACCAAAAAAAAAAAAAAAAAAAAAAAAAAAAATCAGTTGAACTGTTAGGGTCTATTTGTAGATTCTTAATTCTGTTTCATTGATTTATATGTCTGTCCTTATTCTAGTACCACACTGTCTTGATTATTGTAGTTTTTTCAATAAGCTTTGAGATCAGGAAGTGTGAGTCCACCAACTTTTTTCTTTTTCAAGATCATCTGACTATTTTGAGTTCCTTGCATTTCCATATGAATTTTAGGATCAGCTGAAATTGACAAACTGATCCTAAAATCAGTCCCCACTTTTACTAAATTATTTAAAACATTTTCTTCCATACTCAAGATGAAATTGGATAAGAAGGATTGAGTAAAGTACATTTTGGAGTTGTGTAAAGCAGGGTGGTCCTTTGAAAGGGGAACCAAACTGATGGAGGAGGGGAATAAGGGAGCCAAAAAGTTTGGTGAACTTCCCACCCTAGTGAGAGGAATGTTTGTTCAGAAGAGGCAGTTTGATCTAGCACCAGGGGACATTGTGAAAGATAATTGAAATTGTTAAGTCCATTGATCTCCCCAGAAGAAAAAAAGATCTCCAAGTAAGCAGTATTGTTAGTTTGTTGATTCTTACAGAAGAAGATTCTCATCTAACTAAGGGAAGCAGCTGGCCCTTTCTTAGGGCTGTAAGACAAGAAAAAATGAAGAAATTCCTCCCCGTCTTTTCTTACCTCTCTCTGTGGCCAGCCCTAACCTTTGTCCATCTTTGTTCCCCTTCCCCTTTATAAGTTCCCCAAAAGAGGAGGGAGGGGAGGGAGAAAAAGAAGAAAACCATACTGGAAGAGAGGGTTTGAGATGCTGGAGTGGGAGAGGAATTCTGGAGCACTTAAAATAAAAGATCTTTAAGGTACCGTGGGAGGAGCCCACTATGGAATATGACAATATGTAACAAGAGGTGTCAGGATGATCACATTCTTTGCCTCAGGAATCCAACTCCTGATAGTTTATCCTAAGGAAATAAAACATGAAAAAGCTGTGAGTGGCAATGTTAATGAGGATGTTATCTATAATAGCACCAGCTGAGACAACCTAAATCTCTAAAATAAATGTTTTATGACATCATGGCATGTAAATATGGTAGATTATCATGCCAGTTCCATGGTCAAAATATACCCTGAATGGCATCACTTTGCACTGCATTCTCTACTTCCCTGGGTTCAAGCCACATAATCTCTCACCTGAATTATTTCAGTGACCTCCCAACTCATTTTTCTGCTTTCACCCCACTCCCTTGTCTACTCTCAACACAATAGTCATTGGAGCCCTTTAAAAACTTAAACATGTCAATCCTCTATGTAAAAACTTTGGCTCCCCTCTCATTTAAAGCTGATGCCTTTTGCTGGTCCCAGGCCCTACCTGCTCTGGCCCCCATTACTCTCTGACCTCATCTGATGCTACTTTTCCTCTTTCATGCCCCACTCTGAACATACAGCCCTCCTTACTGTTTCCTGAACACACCAGACCTTCTCCTGCCTTGGTGACTTTGAACCCACTCTTCCCTCTTCTCCCAGATATCCATTTGGCTTGTTCCCTCACCACCTTCAGCTCTCTGCTCAAATGTCATAGGTGAGACTTTCTTTCCCTGGACCATCCTATTTAAAATTGCTCTCTGCCCCCAACGCCCAGCTCCCAGCATTTCCTATTTCCCTTCTTTGCTTTATTCTTCCCCATTGCACTTATCTGACTTATGTATTTGGGTTACTGTCCTATTCTTCCCATAGAATCTGTGCTGTATGGGAGCAGGGATTTATGTATGTTGCTCGCTACCATATTGTCAGTGTCTTGACTTGCCTTGAACAGAGTAGCTGTCTAAAAAATATTTGTTGAAGGAGTGAATACTTCCATAAAAGCAGTAATTATCAAAACTAGTTTGTAATTTTGCAAGTGGTAAAATATAAAGATATAAACAGTGACGTGGTGCATGCACCATGGTGCATGGTGGCAGTGGCAGTGTGGCCTGGGAGTAGTGCAGTCTGGGAGCTGCAGAATTGGAGAGGTCTGGACTCAGATCCTGACTCTGCCACTATCTAGTTGTGTGACCTTGGGCAAGTGGATGTAACCTCTCAGTTTCACCCTCTGTGAACCAGGTATGATAATGCCTCCCTCGTAGTACTGTTGTAAAAATTCAATGAGAAACTATAAGTGAACACCTGGCACATAGTAGGTGCTCTATGAACATTAAATTCCTATCTTCTCCTGAGGAAGACTGTATATCCAGTGGATAAGAACTGGGTGGATACAAAAGTAGAAATAGTTGGGTATGTCAAATAGAGGGATTAAGAATATTTCATTTTATTTTATTTTATTTCTTTTTGTGGTACGCGGGCCTCTCACTGTTGTGGCCTCTCCCGTTGCGGAGCACAGGCTCCGGACGCGCAGGCTCAGTGGCCGTGGCTCACGGGCCCAGCCGCTCCGCGGCATGTGGGATCTTCCCAGACCAGGGCACGAACCCATGTCCCCTGCATCAGCAGGCGGACTCTCAACCACTGCGCCACCAGGGAAGCCCTCATTTTATTTTTTTAATAATCAAGTCCTCCCTATGCATGGGTATGTGAACAGAGTGGTAGGCTGGGGGTAAGGTTCTCCCAGTTACCTCCTGAGTCTGGTTTCACCTCTGACACTTACCAGATGTGTGACATTAAGCAAATCCTAACCTCTCTGGGCCTGTTTCCTTAACTGTAAAATGAAGAGGTTGAATTTAGTGACTTTTAGTGCCATCAGTGCTTAGAATTTCATAATTCAAAGAGGCAAGCCATTCCACCTGGCTTTGCCCCACTTCGGCCCAGCCTTACTCAAATGTGATGGCCAGATGTTTCTAATCTTAGGCGCATAAAAGAGTCTATTCTTTGTTTTTCAGAAGCCAAAAGAAACTGGAAAGTTTAGGAAAAGTACTAAGCAGATGAGTTTTCCTTCTCTTTGACTCTTAAACCGTCACATTCATATTGTTCAAACTTAAGAAAATATGAAAAGCAAAACAAAATAAATATTCACCTTTGGGTTTGAATCAACTATGTGAAGTTTTAAGCCATGAAGGAAAGTGTATGTATGTGGTTTTGTTTTGTTTTGTCTTTTTTAAAAGTAGTGACTGAAAAGTAGATGTCAGCAGTTTTCAACTGTAACTATAACCTTGTACCCACATGGCTGTGAGCTGAAGCCAGGAGGGAAAGGCTGGAAGGGAATGGCTGGAGCCTTCCCCTGCTCTGGAAAGCTTGTGGCTTTGTTTTCTTCGCATTGCTACACCAAGGCAGAGGAGAGGAGGATGTTTGGGTTTGCAGGCTGCCGGCCACTGTCAGCAAGTTTGAAGCCCTGGCTTCACTTCCCTGAACGGGGGTGAGAGAGGGGGGTCAGCTGCCCTGGCCTCCCTCTAACAACAGAGCCACAGAGAATTCAAATACTCCATCAGTTTCAAGGCTCTGACTTTACTCAGCTGAAAACTGACGATCTCATCTGGGAAGGGTCAGTTAAAAAATGACAGAACTGCCCAAAGTAAACAGAGGGAACAACCACAACAGAAACTTTCTCTGCAATGTTTCCTTAAAATTACTGGCCCGGCCCACCAGAGCTCTGGCTAGAGTGCCCACTCACCCTCTCTGTTGCCCCCATGGCCTTGTTTGGGTAAGCCCTGGCTGACCTGGCCAGCGCCTCCCGTCCTCAGGCCTCTCTCCAGTGCTCTCCCCGGAGAGCAGGGAGAGTCCACATTGCAGAGTGTTTTTAGATTGGAGTATGGGTCTCGTCAAATAAGAAGACTCTGTAGAGCTCATTTACTAGGACCCCCTAATCGACGAGTAAACTCAGCTTAAATGATGTACCCAAAGGTGGAGACTAAGCCTGGGGCAGAACTGGTCTCTTCGTTCCTATCCTAGTGCTCTTTCCAGATTATCATACACTGTTGTAAGGGGCTAAAAGTAGGGAAGTTAACTTTAAAGTTCTCTTTCTCCACCTCTTCTTTCTAACCAAATTCTATTTGGTTGACCTTCAGGGCTATGCAGAAAAACGTATTTTGAATTTAGACTTAAGGACGAGAACTAAATCTTACCCTATGTGTACCTTGTGTGTACTTCAGAGTCCATGTTACTCATCTGCCCCTCCAGGCAGCGTTGTGAGGTCAGTGGCTGAGCAGAGCGGGCAGGGCATAGGTTTTAGAGTCCAACAAGCCTCCGAACTCAGGCTCTGCCCATCATAGCTGTGTGAACTTGGACAAAGTATCTACTCTCTCCACAACTTAGTTTCCACACGTGTGAAACGGGAACAACCATAGCATCTACTTCATCATATTTTCATGAAGATTTCATGGGATGGTACGTGTTATGCACAATGAAAAACCTAACAAATGTAGAAATTGTTAATCCCCTAGGAGGCATTTATTGTACCCTTTTTACGGATGAAGAAATTAAGGCTCAGAGAGGCTAAAGGGCTGTAGTCTCACAACTGGTTAGTAAGAGAGTCAGGATTCAGCTCAGCCTCCTTACACCACCTCTAGGGCACTTGCCACTCCGCTGCTGAGTGTCGATGGTTGAAGGTGGCTCTGGGCCACGGGTCAAAATGGTCTGTCCCTAGCATCACAGAATGACATGTTATTTATTAAGCCTTCACGTACTCTGGTACTGGGAAATGGATGCTTCGGGGGTGAGGTAGGCTTCCATGTGCAGCTTTTTCATCAAGCAGTCTTTACACAGACACCAGGTAGGAAATGAAGCCTGGCACTAACCCCGAGCCCAAGCCCAGGGAAGTTGGGCTCAGGGGTTAGGTCAGAAGTCCTCGAATATTCTCAACTTTCCTTTCCTTTGGCAGTGCTTCCTTGATGCTCTGAGAATACTTTGTTTACCCTGCTATTAGAGCCTTCTTCACACTCTCTCATGTTACAGTATTATTGAGTGTCCATCTGATTTCCCCTTGGAACAGTGAGCTCCAAAGTGGGTTGCCTAAGATGATACAGTGAGATGTGGGAAGGAAATATGTGAACACTTGCTTTGATTTATTCTTTAAAATACTAAGAAAATTAAGCTTTACCAATATTTAAAGATTAGTACCGTATAACATATATAATTTTTAACAAATATGCAATTATTGGGAGTGCATGCTCAATATTTTTGATGGAGTGGAATGATGAAAAGAATTTGGACGTAACTGTTCTAGAATGTAAGCCCCTCAAGGGCAAGAGAGGTGCTTATTTCTGATTTGTATCCCAACTTCATCCTCAGTATCTAGCACTTAACCATTCCCCAAACAAATGAATTTGGCATCTGTATGAACTTGGCTATCTTTCTTTGCTTTTTCCCCTCCTTTTGTCATCCATCTGCTATAATCCCATGTCTTGTTCAATATTCTGCCAAGACCTGAGCAAATAATAAAGCTGTGTTTGAGAAGTAAAGAGTGCAAGTGCTATGAGAAGGTTGAAAAGTACAAAACTGAAATAGAAATAAAAGCAAAAATAAACAAGTGGAACCTAATCAAACATAAGCTTTTGCAAAAGAAAGCATAAACAAAACAAAAAGCCTACAGAATGGGAGAAAATATTTTCAAACGATGTGACTGACAAGTGATTAAATTCCAAAGTATACAAACAGCTCATACAACTCAATAACAAAAAGAACAAACAACCCCAATCAAAAATTGGGCAGAAGACCTAAATAGACATTTCTATAAAGGAGACATACAGATGGCATACAGACATACAATATACATGAAAAGATGCTTAACATCGCTAATGATTAGAGAAATGCAAATCAAAACTACAATGAGGTACCTCCTCACACAGGTCAGAATGGCCATTATTAAAAAGTCTACAAATAATAAATGCTGGAGAGGGTGTGGAGAAAAGGGAACCCTCCTATACTGCTGTTGGTGGGAATGTAAATTGGTGCAGCCACTATGGAAAACAGTATAAAAACTAAAAATAGGGACTTCCCCGGCGGTCCAGTGGTTAAGGCTCCATGCTTCCATTGCAGGGGGCACAGGTTCTATCCCTGGTCGGGGAACTAAGATCCCATATAAAACACAGCATGGCCAAAAAAAAAAAAAAAAACCCTAAAAATAGACTTACCATATGATCCTTCAATCCCACTCCTGGGCCTATACCCAGAAAAGATGAAAACTCTAATTCAAAAAGATACATGCACCCCAATGTTCACTGAAGCACTATTTACAATAGTCAAGACATGGAAGCAACCCAAATTTCCATCTACAGATGAATGGATAAAGAATATGTGGTACATATATACAATGGAATATTACTCAGCCATAAAAAAGAATGAAATAATGCCATTTGCAGCAACATAGATGGACCTAGAGATTATCATACTAAGTGAAGTAAGTCAGATGCAGAAAGACAAATATCATATGATATCACACGTGGAATCTAAAAAATGATACAAATGAACTTATTTACAAAACAGAAAGAGACTCATGGACATAGAAAACAAACTTATGGTTACAAAAGGGGAAAGGGGGAGGGGAATAAATTAGGAGTTTGGGATTAGCAGATCTAAGCTACTATATATAAAATAGATAAACAACAAGGTTCTATTGTATAGCACAGGGAACTATATTCAGTACCTTGTAACAAATTATAATGGAAAAGAATATGAAAATGAAAATATATACATATTCAGTTATAAACGTATATATAGAACTGAATCACTTGGCTGTACAACAGAAACCAACACAACATTGTAAATCGACTATGCTTCAATTATAAATAAATTAATTAATTAAAAGTGCAAGGCTGAAAGTCCCAAAGAAGATACTTAATGGTAGTTTGATGCACACAACAGGCAAGAGTAAAACATCACGGAAGAACCATGGGCACAAAGTCAGATGTGGAGCACCAGCTCTGCTGTCTGAGAAATCAAGTGTGGTCTGAGCATCCGAATGTTTTCAAACTGAGCACTGCCTTCCCTCTTCCTCCTAAAGCTTCAGAAAACAACACAGCACAATACAATGAGCAAGGATCTTGGAGAAGTTTCAATTCTGTCACTCTCCCTGGCTGGGTGCTCTTGGGTGAGGCCCCTAACCACTTCTCCCTCCTCTCCTCTCGGGAAAGTAGCTCTTTACCTACAAATGAGGTTGGACTACAGGATTATGGAGATCCCTTCACCCTCTGAAGCAGCCGTGAATATAGATGAAGCTGGTGGTTTTCTACATGAGACAACTACACTTTGAGGGGCAGCGTGAGGCCCACTGGACCAAAAACATCACCTTACCCCCAGCCTTCCATGGTGCATGACATTCCCCCCTCAGACACTGTGTTTCTATGAGGGGCTTTACCAAACCACCAGTAACTACTGACATGCAGCCGCTTTCATTCAGTCTCAGCAATGTCCATTATATACGTAGAGTGAGACAGCAAGTTATAAAAGACTTTGTATGTTGTATATATCTATAAATAAATATAAATATATGTGTTTATACCCAGCAAAAAAAACTGAGAGATACCCACCATACTTTTAACATTGATTATTTCTAGGGTGTAGGAGAGTGGAGAAGAGGGTAGAAATTTTATCATTTACTTTAAATCCTTCTATATTGTTAGCTTGTTTTTAATAAACTATTTTAATAATTAAAGATAAAATTGTTTTTAAAATAAAGCTTAGAAGTTCTATACAAATGTTTCAACAATAGTTGTAACAAGTGGCACGTGCTATTCAAGAAGAGGCTCTGCTAGAAACAAATCTGCATCTTTATACTTCATTAGAGCCCTTGCTAAAGTACTGAGTATGCACAGATTCTACAGAGGGTAGAGGCCCAGACTGGGAGGCCCTAATCTCATCATCAAAACTCTCATTTAGTCATCTTGGGCAACTTGAATTTGCCCAAACTTAAGTTGAGTTTGGATTTCTCGACGATAAAACAAGGCTGTTAAACCAAATAACCTATAGGGACCTTTCTACTCTGAAGACCTATGGTTCTGAATACGGTGCATGCAAAGACCCAGCTAGGAAAGTGAGCACGACAGATGGGAGCCAGGAGAGAAGTTCTTACTTTCCTCCAAACCGAAGTGAAAATTGATGGAAAACTCTCTTCCTCCCCTACCCCACTTTTCTTTGCTACAACCCGTTATCTAAACTTTCTGTATTTGGGACACACCCCACTTTATGGGCCCTGATGTGTTACAGAGACAACCCCCCTTTATAGAAGCTGAAAATATGTCTTAAATATGTCTTAATGCTCAGTGCAAGCACATTCACAGGATAAATTTCTGACAGTGAAGTTGCTGGGTCACAGGGTATAACTTTTTAATTTTGACAGATAGCACCAAACTATACTACAAGGAGATTGCATCAATTTTTAATCCTGCTAAAATGCTTTAAACTCCATGTCTCCCCATATTCTCACCCAATGAATGTGTGTTATTAGATTTTTACAGTGTTGCCATTCTGATAGGTAAAAAATGATTTCTTATTGTCTTAATGTTTATTCTTTAAACCATAAGTGAGTTTGAGTATTTTTCTTATATATAAAAAGAAAAAGCATTTTCTTATATGTACTATTTATTTACCTATGTATTCTATTCATGCCCTTTGCCTGTTTTTTTTTTTTTTAATTTCTTTCTTTCTTTATTTATTATTGGCTGTGTTGGGTCTTTGTTTTTGTGCGAGGGCTTTCTCTAGTTGCGGCGAGCGGGGGCCACTCTTCATCGCGGTGTGCGGGCCTCTCACTATTGCAGGCTCTCTTGTTGTGGAGCACAGGCTCCAGATGCGCAGGCTCAGTAGTTGCGGCTCACGGGCCTAGTTGCTCCGCGACATGTGGGATCCTCCTAGACCAGGGCTCGAACCCGTGTCCCCTGCATTGGCAGGCGGATTCTCAACCACTGTGCCACCAGGGAAGCCCTGCCTGTTTTTTTAAATTGGATTTTGATTTGTTTTAAATTATTTTGTAAGAACTCCATATTTTAAGGGAACTAGCCCTTTTTCATATTTGTTACAAATATTTTTTCCCAATTTTTTTTTGGTTTTCTGACCTTGCTCACTTTACCCAATTTCTTTTTTTTTTTTTTTGCCTCGCAGAAATCTCTAATTTTTATGGAGTCAAATTTGCCCATATTTTTGCTTAGAAGGCCTTTTGGGTGGGAAGCTTCTTACGGTCTCAACATCAAAGCTGCTTATTTAGAAAACAACACTTGAGATTTCTGGTTGAAGACAGCAGATTAAACTCATGCACTGTGTTCTGATCCCTCCTAGAACTCAACCAAAAGTTAATGTTTGATGAAGTAACA
This sequence comes from Aethalodelphis obliquidens, assembly GCF_003676395.1. Taxonomy (NCBI): domain Eukaryota; kingdom Metazoa; phylum Chordata; class Mammalia; order Artiodactyla; family Delphinidae; genus Aethalodelphis; species Aethalodelphis obliquidens. Next base: position 7,881,207 of record NW_020838014.1, on the reverse strand, counting down.
CATTCATGTGGTTCTAAAGCCAAAAAATGTAAAAAGGCACAGACCAAAATGTTTCCCTCATCCATGTCTCCCATTGGCCCAGGACCCACCTCCTTCCTGTTCATACGTAAGTGCTGTTACTAGTTTCTCATGTGTGTTTCCAGAGTTTCTTTATGCGTATGTAAGGCAATAAAAACTTAGGTAAAAGGATAAACCTACAAAGACAAAGAGAATGTGAAAGGGACAACAGCAGGATGACTTTAATAGCTGGAACGTAGATAAATGAGTGATGTCTGAATCAAGAGAAAGTTGAGTTCTAAGCCAGCAGAAGAGAAAGCTACGGCAACTTGCTTTTACATTTCAATCCTCCATGTACCCAGCAATTGGAGACACCAGGTACTTTTGTGAGTAAAGTTGTGGTTAAAACAGTAGGCTGAGTTGAAATTCAGTTCAAGAAGCAGCGAGGTCCCTAGACCCCTTTTTCCCTTGCTGCTGTTAGGTGGACAGCCCCTTCCCTGCAGTGGCCAAAGAACAGAGGGTTTTTTTTTCTTCTGATGGGAGAGCAAGACAGAGAGAGGACCAGGCACAGTTGTGTGAAAGGACAAAATACCAAAAACATTACCTAGAGACCCCCTGCCTTCTTCCCTTACATAGGTTGCACAATCCTGGCATCCAGCCAGGAGATAGGAAAGCATTCTCTAGGAGCCTGCCACACTGGAGAGAAATGCCCTAAAGATCATTTGGAAACAGCAGCATCTCTGAGAGGATAAGAAAACAAAAAATTATTAATATCCTCAGAGAGATAAGAGGGGATAGTGCACACACGAAATAAGAATGGAAGGCTATTTTTTAAAGAAACATTTAGAGAACAAAAGCGAGATCTTAGAAATTTAAATATGATTGCAGAAATAAAAAAGCTCAGTAGAAGCTTTGGAAGGTAGAAAATAAAGCAGAGAGATGAGATATGGGAAATGGAAGATAAAGAGCAAAAGTAGTTTATTTTGGAGATGATCCCAGCAAACACCTGAAGGGCAGTAGGGAAGTGAAACAAGGAAACCAATATAACCAGCAAGTTACTGTGAATAGCTGTAACTTGATTCCTTTGGGGAACTCTGGGAGGCCAGTGTAGAAATCATGCCTCAATGTTACCCCCACTCAGGGCTGAGGAAGCTGGGATATTTATCTACCAATTCTCATTAAGGGCTGCCCCTAGGGAGGAGGGGGTTAATTCACCAATACTTCCTAAGCAAACCTTCACTGGCCAGAAAAAGCCCTCATGCAAAGGGACATGGCGCTGGTAATTTAGAATGCCTGGATTTAGTAGGTACCAAGAGAACATGGGCAGGCACTGAGGGCAGCTGTTCTATCTTTCCTGCACTGTTTCTTAGGAAACTACTGGAGGATGTGCTCCGCCCAAACAGTGGAGTGAATCAAGAAAGAGGAAGAGGTGGAATTGAGAGGGGACTTAAACAACTGGAGGACAGTAGGGATTAAATTAGTGGCATGCATAGGAAATCTAGGCAATTATTAACTCCAGAGAAAGCAAAATGTTTTCAGGAAAATGATTATAATTTATTATACAACACAGGTGTGAGTAGTATTTATTTGGTCAAAATAATGTAAATACTGTGTATCAACCTAATAATGATATAGCTATATAAGTCCAGGAAATATATGTGTGTGGGGGGGGGGGGTATGGAAGGGGTGAAAACTAAATCCCCGTTTCCCACATTAGAAAGTCAATAGATTAAATGATGAAGGAGCTATTTAGAGATATGGTGAGTCAAAAAAAAGGATTAGTTAAAGCATTAGAAGTGATTTCCTCTGAGGAGTGAGAAGGGGGGCTGGGGAGTGGGGGGCTGCTATTTAGTAATGTAGAACTATTCAAGTCTTTAAACTATGTGCATATTTAATTTTGATATAAACAATAAAAATTGGTCATTTATCTTTTTTATTCTGCTATATGAAAAAGGGAGGAAGTGAGATGGAGAATGCGCATCATTCCCAGCTGAGAAAGAAGCTGGGAAGGTAAAGTGAAACTTGTTTCTTGAGTCTATCAACCCAGCAAGGCCATTGTCTTTTCATCTCCTGTTGAGGCAGGGAAAAAAGATTATGAGCAACTGGGAAATTAAGACTTAAAAAATTTTAAAACAGCTGTTGATGCCAAACTGACCTGAAATCTGGGGCTGACCTAGGAGGATTTTGACCCAAGGAAATGATCCAGGTAATTGCAAAGAAATAATTCTACCAAATTAAAAAATAAAAACAACATTACATTAAGGGGGATAGTAATAGCACTAAAGTGTCAGTGGAGTGAATTCTTAATTGTGTTTGGATAGACGCTTCTTGAAATTTTACTTTAAATGCCTATTACCTTAAAATCCAAACTTTAAAAATATGACTATTTTGATTTATAATTTTCATTTAAAGAAAACATAGAAATGCTTTCTACAGGGTTTTGCTTAGCCATCTCTATGGCTGAAATCACATTGTTTAGGTCCATGGCCCCATGAAGACACCAGAGTCTGCCACCTTCTACTGCAGGATAAATATCCATGGGGATGGGGCCTCTTGAAAGCTGACTCAGTCCTCTTTTCTCATCCTGGCTTCAATCTCTCACCATTGGATCCTTCTCCTCAGCCTAGAAAAATGCTCAAACATTACCCAGCTAAAATAAAAAATGATCAAAGAGGAAATTCTCACTTTAGCCATCACCCCGACTTTCTCTTTTCCTTCATCATAGTACTTCTAAAAAGAACACACGCTAACTTCCTTTTCTTCCTTTACTTCCTCACCACATGCTGCCTCTTCACCTTGCGCAATCTGGCTTTCACTCCGACCATCGCACTGAACCTGCTACCTCAGAGGTCTCAGGACTTCCTACCTGCTAAACCCTTGGTCCTATCTAGTCCTCATCTTCTTCAACCTCTCTAAGCCTTTGATTTTTGTTTTTGTTTTTGTTTTTTTTCGATACTGAGGCCTCTCACTGTTGTGGCCTCTCCCGTTGCGGAGCACAGGCTCTGGACGCGCAGGCTCAGCGGCCATGGCTCACGGGCCCAGCCGCTCTGCGGCATGTGGGATCTTCCCGGACCAGGGCATGAACCCGTGTCCCCTGCATCGGCAGGTGGACTCTCAACCACTGCGCCACCAGGGAAGCCCTAAGCCTTTGATTTTTAAAACCTCTTCCTGCTAGCTCTCTGTCTCTGTCTCTCTCGATTCCCTTCCTTCTCCGATATTCTGCACCTCTCACACTTCCTGGTTTTCCCACCTCTCTTAGTCTCTCTTTGGCCGCCCTCTCCTCCACCCACCTCTGAAGAATAGGCATCCCCAGAGATCCACTGACTCCTCGCCGGATCTAGCCTCTGTCTCCCACCTCGTGTGTACCCTGTCTCCCTTGCTCACTACACTCTGGTCACACTGACTTTTCCTTCAGCTCCTCTAATGCACCAGCTCTTATTTCCTTAGGGCCTCTTCCCTCTACCTGGACCGCTCTTCCCCACCCCTCCATCTAGCTATATCCAGCTTGACTTTTAGGTCTCGGCTTCCTATCACTTCCTCAGGCTGCTCCTCCTGAATGGCCTCCCCACCCCATCCCCACAAAACTAAATCTGCTTTCCCACTTCTTGGTCTTAGAAATCATTTTTTTTCTTCAAAATATTTTTACAGTTTGTAATCACAGGCTTTCGTTTCATTATACGTTAATTTGCTTAAATATCTACCTTTCTCTCCAGAGTGTCAATTCCATGAGGACAGGAACCGTGTCAGTTTTGTTTACCACCTTATACTTAGCATTCAGTACCATCCCTTGAACAGTAAATACTAATTTTTGTTGAATGAATGAATGAGTGAATGAATGAAGTGATTTCTTCATGCCAGGCACTACAGTTAATTCTTTACATAAGTCACCTCATTTTTATTCTCACATCAACCCATATTCAACCCCTATTATCAGGCAAGGAAACTGAAGCTTAGAAAGACTGAGTAACGGTACCCAAGATCTTACAGGAGAACGAGTGTCAGAGCTAGAATTTGAAAATACGTTTCTCTGACTCTATGTAGGACTTCTTAATGATCATGTTATAGGGCTTCCTAGTTGACAAACCTTCTACATCCACCTTCCAAAAATGCCCTCATGCTTATGCCTTCTTGATGGTTTTCAAGCTTCCTCTTGTGTTCTCCTCCCCGAACCTGTTCCAAGCTGGATACTGGTGCCTGGTGGGGAACTGGTCCTGGAGGAGACCGGGTTGTCCTGGCAGCTTTCCTTTTCTAACACATGTTTCTGAGAAGCCCTCAGAAAACCTGTGAGGCAGGCAAACCGTGATGCTGATCAGTGTTCTGACCGCTCTCCTGCACTTTCTATATTCTCTTCTCACTTCCTGCCTTCTCCCCATGGCTTTGGGTTCCTCCCCATTGCGGTGCCCCACTCAGGTCTTCTCTCCCTGCCCACACACGCCCTCTGCATATTTTAGTCCCTTTTGCTGACAAAAATGTACCCATCCTGGAAAATGTTCTCAATAGAATGGTAAGTGAAAATAACAAAGTAAGATCAAATATTGTATGAATAGTTGCTATGAGTTGAGTTTTATCTCCCCTCAATTCATATGTTGAAGTCCTAAGCCCCAGTAACTCATTTGAAAATAGGGTCATCGTTACTGTAATTATTCAAGTTAAAATGAGGTCATATTGGAGTAGGGTGGGTCCCTACTCCAATATGACTGTTGTTCTTATAAAAAGAACACAATGTGGAGAGACAGACACGCACCTGGGGAGAACACCATATAGAGATAAAGGCAGAGATTGGCAGCAGAAGCCAAGGAACGACAAAGATTCCAGAAAGCCACCCGAAGCTAGGGGAAAGGCCTGGAACAGATTCTCCCTCATGATCCCAAAAGGAACCAACTCTGCCAACACCTTGATCTTAGATTTCTAGCCTCCAGAACTGTGAGACAATACATTTCTGTTGTTTAAGCTGCTCAGTTTGTGGTACATTGTTGTGGCAGCCTTAGCAAACTCATAGAAATAGTATAATCCCAATTTTGTTAAACAAAACAAACTTGTGTATGTTAGGGATTCTCCTCCTCTCTTATCTCTCTCTCTCTCTCACACACACACACACACATACACACAAATCAAAGAAAATATATACAAAAGTGTACAGTGGTTCTTTTGGGGAGGTGGATGATGAGTAATTTTGCTTTGTATTTTTCCCTGCACCTTTAGGTATTTTCTCAATTCTCTTACATCTCTGCAATATTACTTATGATCATGTAGAAGAATCCTCTAGCTTCATCTGTAATTTGAGAACAGCCATACCAATCTTCCAGGATTGTGGTGAGGATTAAAGTGTCTGACACACAGTATGTCAGTTGGTGTCTCTAGACTAGGGAGAGCAGCTCCGAAGAAGTAAAGCCGGGCATAAACAGCCTGTGGTTCTTCTGTTCATCCTTAGGGGACTGCTCAGTTCACAAAAGGAGGCTTTGCCAAGGCTGCTGAGCATTGGTCTCCTCGTGTGGTCAAGGTGGATATGGGGAGTGGGATGGCACAAAGGAGCTGGCTGGATGCCTCGGGCTTGGGAGGGTCGGCAAAGAAAAGAGAGGTTGGAAGGTTGATTGGAGGAAGATTGATTAAATGGGGATAACAGTCCATTTGGGGTAATGTTTCTCGGTTTGGGGTGGGGGTCAGATGGGGCGACTGAAAAGGAAAGAGGGACCAAGATAAAGTAGAAAACATAGTCAGGAAGTTGAGCAATTCCCTCCAACAGGAAGAATGCCCTGCCTCCTCATTTCTTCTCTGAAAACACTCCGGGAATGGTGTGGGCAACACAATTTACTTATAACTTTCCACAGCCCATGGGAAGATGTTCTTCCTGAGGAGGGTTGTCCCCCAAACATGCCCTTTCTATCCAGACCTGTGATAAGATGTTCTTTTCTGGAGACTGTTTAGGTAGATGCTACTAAAACATTTAGCTTTGCCTCTGACTTATCTGAGCAGGAAGGGTGAATTGTTCTGAATCTTGAATTTAGCCATGTATGACTTCAAACTAACCCTTGGTCTCCAAAAATTGGGGGCTTTTTTGCTTCTTCATACTCAGCTGTGTCTTTTCTATCCCCACTCGAAATCCCAGCAACTTAGGGAAAAATTGGGTCCCCACAAATGATATTCACAATTCATGCCCTTATGGGAGGTCACTGATGGCTTTTGCCCACTCCTCTTGCCAAAACCTTCAGGTCCCCTTTCATTTTATACCTGCAAGATTCTGTAGCAACGTGGGAAACAGTTATACTATTTAATAGTGAAAAGAAGACAACACAAAAATTGCATGTAAATTATGATTCTGGCAATGTAAAAACAAATAAACAATAAAAAATACACACACACATACAAGGACAATAGGCCTAGAAGAAAACAAACTAAATAATTAATAATGGTTATGTTAGAGTACTAGGATTGTGGACTTTTTTCTTATTCTTTATTGATCTAAAATTTTTAATGTAACAGAAAAATGCTTTTATAATTAAGAAACAGACTTATTAAGATTAGGTAAAGGGCAGATTGAATAAGGAAGTCTGATAAAATAAATAAAACAGGAAAGCTAATTATAGATAAGGTTTTCTGGAAGTAAATATACACAGCTCTCAGCTCAGTGTATGTGAACCAATGGAGAGATATGACCACAGAATTCTTATGGAAGACAGGTAACCACACGTCAGCCTGTCTACTTTGAGAATGAACAAAAGGAAGAACAACACAAGACTTCAGACCTGCCTGGCATTTGAGAAGAGCTGGAGAGCTAGGAGTCCAGGCACGTTAGAGGTTTGGGGGCTATAGAGACACTGTGAAGAAGTTACCAAGTGTGGAGGTTTCCGGGAAGTGCTTCAAGCATGACATGGTGAGGCCCTGATACTGTTTATTTTTAGAACTCCTGTTGAGAGGAGCATCTTTCACCTCTCACTAAATTAACTATGCTCCTTGGAACTATGGACATCTTTCTGCTGTAGCAGCAATAGGATCAAAGCACGTGTTTAGAAAGAGAAGTGAAAAACACCAGATGTGAGCAAAACCACAAGGGGAATTTCAGACAGGCAACGTGCACCAGATTACCCAATTTGGAATGTGGCCCAGGCCCCAGGACAGGCAGACCCTCTGAGGATCAGGCTGGAGAGACAGAGGTTATTGATCCTGATTTAAGCCAAATGCTGCTAACTTGATTGGTGACCTGCTCCAGCCATTGACCTCCTCCAAACCACTTTCACCATCTGTAAAATGGAAGGACTGGCTCGTTTCCCCCCAGGAACAGCTAATGGAAACCATACTAAAAACTAGAGGTAATAATGAGGCATGATCTTGTGATCTTGAAGACTGGTGGTAAATTGTATTTGAATATATAAATACCACAACGTATACGCACTTACAGCGTGTACGGGAAGGATGTGTATAAAAAACGTGGGATTAAAGACTGTGTCATATCAGTTCACAAAGTAAATAATCTACATGTTGACAATTGTAGGAAGTGTGACAGGAATTTTTTTTCCCCCTCTCACTCATAGCTTTTTAGGTCTCCTGGGGTCACCCCAGATGTAGACTAAAGCATACTACCTAGTACATAGTGCTGAATAAATGTTAGATCCAGATACAGCTTAAGCTTCAAATTCCAGCTTTCTTTATCACTTAGTTGTATGTAGCCTTGGGTAAGTTACTCCATAGCTTGGTACCTTGGTTTACCCTTCTGTAAAATGGGGATAAAACTAATATCTACCTCCTGGACTTGTTGTGAAGATTAAATAAAGTAGTATATCTAAAGAGCTTAGAGGAGTGCTAGGTGGATGTTAGTTATTATTATCTTCCAAAACCTCCAATGTGGACTTTAAAACTCTCTGCATTTCTTTGTTCATCTCAGTTTTCTCATCCAAATGTTTCCAACATTCTTGCTCCATTTAATAATATTTCCTGTCTTATTAAGCTATGTAGGGCACTGCTCCCTCCAGACTTTAAAGCAGTCTTACTCACCCTCCACCAAAGGCATTAATTTATTCCTATTTATGCCAGCTTTTTTTTTTTTTTTTTTTTTGCGGTACGCGGGCCTCTCACTGCTGTGGCCTCTCCCGTCGCGGAGCACAGGCTCCGGACGCACAGGCTCAGCGGCCATGGCTCACGGGCCCAGCCCTCCGCGGCATGTGGGATCTTCCCGGACCGGGCCACGAACCCGTGTCCCCTGCATCGGCAGGCAGACTCTCAACCACTGCGCCACCAGGGAAGCCCTGACAGCTTTTTATTAACAACAGAATTTTCCTATTTATTGAACAGAGGAAAAGTTCACAACATATTCTTTTTTTTTTATTATTGGGGTATAGTTGCTTTACAATGTTGTGTTAGTTTCTGCTGTACAGCAAAGTGAATCAGCTATACGTATACATATATCCCCTCCTTTGGGGGTTTCCTTCCCATTTAGGTCACCACAGAGTTTCTTGTGCTATACCGCAGGCTCTCATTAGTTATCTATTTTATACATAAGAGTGTATACATGTCAGTCCCAATCTCCCAGTTCATCCCACCCTCCCTTTCCCCCCTTGGTGTCCGTACATTTGTTCTCTATGTCTGTGCCTCTATTTCTGCTTTGCAAATAGGTTCACCAGTACGATTTTTCTAGATTCCATATATATGTGTTAATATACAATATTTGTTTTTCTCTTTCTGACTTACTTCACTCTGTATGACAATCTCTAGGTCCATCTACGTCTCTACAAATGACCCAATTTCATTCCTTTTTATGACTGAGTAATATTCCATTGTATATATGTATCACATCTTATTCATCCATTCATCTGTAGATGGACATTTAAGTTGCTTCCATGTGCTGGCTATTGTAAATAGTGCTGCAATGAATATTGGGGTGCATGTGTCTTTTTGAATTATGGTTTTCTCAGGGTATATGCCCAGCAGTGTGATTGCTGGGTCGTATGGTAGTTCTACTTTTAGTTTTTTAAGGAACCTCTATACCATTCTCCATAGCAGCTGTATCAATTTATATTCCCACCAACAGTGCAGGAAGGTTCCCTTTTCTCCACATCCTCTCCAGCATTTATCGTTTGTGGGGTTTTTTTTTTTTTTTCTTTTTTTTTTTTTTTTTTTTTTTTGGCGGTACGCGGGCCTCTCACTGCTGTGGCCTCCCCCGCTGCGGAGCACAGGCTCCAGACGCGCAGCCCCAGCAGCCATGGCTCACGGGCCCAGCCGCTCCGCGCCATGCGGGATCCTCCCGGACCGGGGCACAAACCCGCGTCCCCTGCATCAGCAGGCGGACTCTCAACCACTGCGCCACCAGGGAAGCCCTCGTTTGCGGGGTTTTTGATGATGGCCATTCTGAGTGGTGTGAGGTGATACCTCATTGCAGTTTTGATTTGCATTTCTCTAACAGTTAGCAGTGTTGAGCATCTTTTCATGTGCCTCTTGGCCATCTGTATATGTCTTCTTTGGAGAAATGTCTATTTAGGTCTTCTGCCCATTTTTTGATTGGGTTGTTTGTTTTTTTCATACTGAGCTATATGAGCTGTTTGTATATTTTGGAGATTCATCCCTTGTCAGTTGCTTTGTTTGCAAATATTTCCTCCCATTCTGAGGGTTATCTTTTCATCTTGTTTATGGTTTCCTCTGCTATGCAAAAACCTAAGTTTCATTAGGTCCCATTTGTTTATTTTTGTTTTTATTTTCATTACTCTAGGTGGTGGGTCAAAAAAGACCTTGCTGTGATTTATGTCAAAGAGTGTTCTTCCTATATTTTCCTCTAAGAGTTTTATAGTGTCTGGTCTTACATTCATGTCTTTAATCCATTTTGAATTTATTTTTGTGTATGGTGTTAGGGAGTGTTCTAATTTCATTCTTTTACATGTAGTTGTCCAGTTTTCTCAGCACCACTTATTGAAGAGACTGTCTTTTCTCCATTGTATATACTTGCCTCCTTTGTCATAGATTAGGTGACCATAGATGTGTGGGTTTATCTCTGGGCGTTCTATCCTGTTCCATTGATCTATATTTCTGTTTTTGTGCCAGTACCGTACTGTCCTGATTACTGTAGCTTTGTAGTATAGTCTGAAGTCAGGGAGCCTTATTCCTCTAGCTGTTTTTCTTTCTCAAGATTGCTTTGGCTATTCGGGGTCTCTTGTGTTTCCATACAAATTGTGAATTTTTTTGTTCTAGTTCTGTGAAAAATGCCATTGGTAATTTGATAGGGATTGCATTGAATCCGTAGATTGTTTTGGGTAGTATAGTCATTTTCACAATGTTGATTCTTCCAATCCAAGAACGTGGTATATCTCTCCATCTGTTTTTGTTGTCTTTGATTTCTTTTATCAGTATCTTATAGTTTTCTGAGTACACGTCTCTTGCCTCCTTAGGTAGGTTTATTCCTAGGTATTTTATTCTTTTTGTTGCGATGGTAAATGGGATTTGAGTCAATTCCTATGTTGACCCCACAACCAAAAGTCTATGAAGCATCATTACATCCTCTGTTCTCCCATCTTGGGTTTCGTACATAACAAGATGCGCTCTTAACCAGAGCTGTCCCAGTAAAGATTAAAAAATATGGTTTTTCTCCTCTTTAGTAGAAGTTGTCAGTCACAGTGTAAAATAGGGAATCACCTTGGAATCACTAAGCATGGCTATCTTTAGAGGGATAGGGCAAGGAGAGGAGTCATGTGTATAATGAAATCCCCCACCCCACCCTTTGGTGAAAAGTTGTCATTAGAGAGAAAGAGGGATGTGGTAGTGGGTCCAGGATGGCAGACAATGGAATTCATCCTGGATCATGTATCCAGGAAGTGGCTGTATATGAGACCAGGAAAAAAGGAAAAACAACCTGATCAGTGAGAGTTACAATATTATGGGGGGAAAATGGAGTGGAATGTTGAGGAATCCCTTTCCCTAAAGTACCAATGTGGATGGACCCTACTTTGGCACCCCTGGAGCAGCAGAGAAAGGACTCAGACACCACAACCCTTCCCTGGACGTTTGCTGCAGTTTCACCAGCACTAGTATCATTCCTTTCCAGGAGCACTTGGTCTTCCACCAGCACCAAGTTTGATTATGTGATCATTGTTATTGTCCTTATCATTACCGCCTTCAAATCACTTAACCTTTTTTCATCCCTCCACCATCTTGTCTTCTAGGGTGCTTTTACTACACTGTCATAGGGGTCCCTAAAGATGATTTAATTCCATAGAAACATTTGAACCCCTATTATACAAGGCTAAATTCTGGGGAACACAAAGATGAGTAATATATGGTCACTGCTCTCAAGGAGCTACTAACACATGATTTAGGTAGATTTAAATTGCTAACTAACATTTAATCCAGTGATGACCTAGGTTACCCTAATTATCTTCCCTATGGGCCTGCCTCGTCCAGTTCATTTTTTAACACGTATTTATTGACTGTGTGGTAGGCACTGGGCTAGCCTTAGGGTGCAACAACAAATAAACATCATCCTTACCTTTAGAAAGCATAACTACAGTGTGAAAGTACTAGGCTTGATGGTATACCTGGCTGACTACAAAAGGAATAGGTAACACTTAGTATACCTGTCTCTCCTCCTGTAGAGTGAGGTACACTCCACTATAGTACTTCACTCTCCCAGCCATCATGCAGTGAAGTTACAGTTTAGACGTGTTACGTGCTTCTTTGAGTCCAACTTCAGAGGCACCTGAGAAGAGGAGGGAGAAGGGCAGATCTCCATACAATGGTGAGTAGCTGGGACCTCCACATCCTGTGTTCCTCACCAACATTCTCATCTTCCCCAGTCTCAGGAATCCAGTACCCTTCATACTACCCCCTGATTCTATATGGGTTAGAAGCTTTTAAATAGATAAATGTGAAATATCTTTGGTTTCTTAATGAACACCCTTCAATAATTGAGGGTAATGTCAATTATATAAATATTAAGCTTCCAAGGAAGGGAAGGACTTCTAAGGAAATGTTTTCCTTATTGGGAGAAGCATTTAAGATGAAGGTAAGTATCAAACTTCCATTGATGGTGATAAAACTACTTCTTATAATATTAAGGTATACAGCTGATCAAATAAGGGCGGTAGTAAATCTCCTCAGGTCCTCTGCCCACTCAGAATAAGACCTCAAGACATGCAGGAGTGACTCACTGTGACAAACTCAGACAACTATTGATTAACTGTGCTCACAGAGCAGCGTGATATTAGAATAGGAAGGAACATCATAGATTGTATTGGATTACTGGCACATGCATAAAATTTGGAATCAGATGGTCCTAGGTTCAATTTTCAGCTCAGATTCCCTTTGCCATCTGGGCCTGGGGCAATTTACTTAGCTTCTCTGCCCCTTTATTTTCTCATCTGCATAATGCAGACCAAAATTTTTATCAAGCAGTGTTTTTTTAAAGGACTAAATAAAGTGACATAATTGAAGGCACTTGGCAAAGAGTGGGCACCCTGTAAATGCTCGTTTCTTCCTTTTATTTTACAGATGAGGAACCAAAGCCTGAAAAATTGATCTAACTTGCCTGATTAACCAATGTCATCCCTGGACTAAAGCCCCTGGCTTCCTGACTCCGAGTCCAGCTGTCTTTCTATCATTTCCATAATGAAAGTTAAGCAAAGATAATCGAAAACGCATTTACCCCTGGTTTTCTAAAGCTTGAGAGGGATGAAATAAAAAGAGAGGAGGAGGCTGAAGTGGGGTGAAAGGTGTAAAAAGCAGATTTACTTCCCCGGTTTTGCATTACTTTCCTGAGTTTACATTGCTTGAGCACACACCCCCTGATGGTGGAGGGAAGTGGTAGAGCGTAGCCAACATGGGATTAAAGATTGCATTACATCAATTCACGGAGTAAATAATCTACATGTCCACGATGGAAGGGAGTGTGAGAGGGTGTCTTTTTCCTTCTCTCACATATAGTTCTTTAGGTCTCCTCCAGCCGCCTCAGACCTAGACTAATTTTCCAGAAGGTCCTACATAACCCTTCTCTTCAGGGCTCCAAGCTTGCTAGTGTGTGGATTTGGCAGAGAAGTGCAAACTGAAAAGGTTATGCATAAAAAACCACTCGTGACCTGAAAATTATTTCAGTGTGGGGTTGGTGCTCCACGTGGTTGAGTAGAAAGAGCCCTGGGCCAGAGACGGGATGCCTGACTGCTTCCCCAGCCCTGCCACTAACTAGCTGGGGGGCCCCAGAAGAGGAAGTTAACCTCTCTGCGCATCTGTTTTGTAACCTATAAAATGTCATCAAAAACACTCACCACATTTTATTTTCCTTTGTCCTCACAAGAACTCCCCAAGGTAGATAGTACTCTTCCCATATTAGAGGTGAAGAAATAGAGGCTTAGAGAATTGTGACTTGCCCCATATCATTCAGCTAGTAAGTGGCAGAATCTAACAGACATTGGACTTGAGCACAGAATGTACTCTTAACCTCCAAGATAGACTACCTATATTTTGATGGGAGAGATGGATAGTAAGGTTTCAAAGCACTTTAAAGGAGTTCAAGCAAATGTTTATTACAATCATTCAGAGGGGTTATAATCCCAAGGAGGTGCCTGTACTCAAGTCATTTTCAGCTCATTGACTTTCTTATTCATTGCTTTTCATGTGGATCTGAGAGTATCAAACCACCGTTATCCTCTTTCACCTCATTTGTTTTTGGTGTCAGTTCTCCTCCCACACTGGCTGCTTTCAGGGCCAGCCAGCGCCACTTCTTGCCAAGTGGAGTGTAAGTGTAGGAAGCCACACTCACACACTCACAAGCAAGCACACAAATGCCCACGATCATCAACACACGCACGCGCACACACATACATTCATATTACTTTGTACGCACATCCATGGTTTCAGATCATGACAATTTAAGAGTTTGTCATTATTATGACAGTGCATATATCATGTACAAATAATTTCCCAGAATCGGGCTTTGGAGTGAAAAATGCTATGATAAAGTGATAGAAAGTGGAGGGATACGTACTAAGGAGAATACCAAGAAACTTAGACCCTTCTGGCTTCAGCGCCAACCTTGAATTCTGCTATACGCTTATGAATCTCTCCCAGCTCATTCAGCGTCCTTGAAAGGCCCTTACCCTTGGTGGGCAACAGGTTTGACAACTCAGTGTCTCTTCATGAGCTGATTCTGAGCTTTCACTCTGTTGTCTACATATGTGTTCCGGGCAGTGGTCGCCATTAGACTGTAAACTTCAGAGGTTCGGGATCACATCTGTGGAATTCTCTCTTCAGTGGTTTGGCACTACATGCAATTAGCTCTTTGGTGATGACAACACTTCATTCTTGCTACTGCTTTTTGTTTGGTTTGCTTAGGAGGCAGACACAAAAGATTTTGATCCTCATTTAATTATGTATAGCCCAGAACTGTTATGGAATTTCACAAATGAATTTATTCATTGCACATACACTTGTGAACACCATGGTAATAGTATGTCATTTTTGCATTCACCCTTAATGTTTACAAAGCATGTCCATGATTAGTGTCACACTCAGACTTCCCTTTGAGATGGTAGAAAGGGATAAAAATATTACCTACTTCATGAGGATTAAATTTGTGAGGATTAAATGCAATAGACTACTTAGCACTGGGGGCTGGCACAGAGCAAACAGTATTAGATGTTACTATTAGTACATGACTGGCCCATATTACTGATGAGGACCCACAGCTCAGAGAGGCTAAGTTACTTGTTCAGGTTGTACAGTTAAGTGGTGGAATTCAGTTAAGAATCTAAGTGTCCAGACTACAAGCCCATTTTAGGAAATTATCAGTTGACACTGCAATCATGGAAGGAAAAAAGCAGAGCCTCAGAGGAAGAGCATTCCTGACAGTTTTATGGTGGGTGAGTAGCCAGAAGTGTTTAGAGATAAAGCACTGTTCAAGGGGTGGTGGGAGAGAGACAAGGCCCAGGCCAGGCACCACAAGCAGCTGTGCTATTCATTTTTGGTTCTGCAAATGCTGTCTTCCCTCAGCACCTTCACATATATTGTCCTCTTTCCCGCCTGCCTTCCCTCCTCTCCCCCATCTTTCACCTGAATAACGTTCCAGGCTTCCAGGCTCAACACAAACAGCTCTTCATGGAGGCTTTCCCGAGCCTGGTCTAGGTTTTCACCTCCTGATACAGGGACCCACAGCTCCCTGAATGCCTTCTTGTGAGAATACTTGTCCAATCTCTCTCCCCAGCTGGAATGTAAGCAGTGAGAAATCATCAACTTTATCCTGCTTGCTGGCTGATGTACCTCCAGCCCCTTTATGGTGTCTGGCACATTGGTTAAATGCAGAGCAGGTACTGGCCAATACAAAGATGGAGGGGAAGAAGATTAAGAAAAAAGTGAGAAGACACCAACCAGAACTTCAAATGTTTTACCATTTTGCCACAGATACACTCTGAGCCACAGATACACTCCTCTGTTGGAGGAGTGAGGAAATGTAGACTGGGCAACTGGAAGGAACTGAAGGAAAGACTCCAACATACAAGAAAGGCATGGAGCAGCAAATCAAAGTAAAGAGTAACAAACACGGGGAAGGGCCCATCCTAGCCCCAATCTTCGGCAGATGAATGAAAGGGGGCTGAGAACAAGACACTTCTCAGCCTCTTGTTGGCTGCCTTTTGCTAGAAAGAGATCAGGACTCCTGCTCTCTACAGATGACTGACTACAGAATACAGAGGGGAAGAGGGAGGGAAGGAGAGTTTCCACCAGGGTGAGGTATTTCTGACTCTGCCTTGTTGACAGCAAACAGTGGCGGTAGTGGGACTTTTGACAGGAAGTGTCCATCTCTGGGGGAGTCAGGATCGGGCCAGGAGGCAGAGCAACCCTGGCACCCTAAAGCCCTGGCTTTTTCCCCTCTGCACTCTGGTGCAGGAGCCTCCACATCTCTCATGCCTCTTTAGGGCAGCAGGGGGAGGATGCGAGGCCAGCCTTCAGCAGGGACCATTTCGTTTACATTCCCACCCCTCGGCCCTGGGAAGCCCCGAGTTCCCACACTCACTGAGGCAGGAAGGTCGCCACGGACACCTCATCTGTCTGGGTTGCTGACTAACTACAGATAAGCAGCAGCTGCTGCATCCACATTGGATGAAGATTGCCCACCCTGGAACCAGGCAGAGAAGGGCCAACCTCTGCTCACTGGGGGGTGGGGGATCACAGGGCCTCCAGGACCGTCTGCTGCAGCTGAGGCCCAAAGACCGCGGGTGGGCGGGGGGTGGCCCGAAAAACTCGCTTTGGCGGAGCTGCTGGACGGGACCAAGGAAAGGCAGGTCTTAGGTGTGCCTACCCCATGGCACAAATCCAACCCGACAGCCGTCGAGCACTTGACAGTTTTACAGTACTCTGCTGCATACTTTTTCTCACATCACTCTGACCACCACCCGTGAAGAACACAGAGCAGGTGTTTTTGTGTCCATTTTGCAGATGAGTAAACAGCCTCAGGATGTTTGAGAGACTTGCCCAGGTTCTCACAGCTAGTCAGTGGTAAAAGCCGTTTTGTCACGGCCTGATTGGTGGGTCTTTCCATTACTATGCGTGCACACGCAAGCCAAGTGGACAAGCTCCAATCTTTATCTCTGAAAGAAAACTCCTCCTCCTGGGTTTAACCTGTCTTCCACCCAGCCTGGGGTGTAGTGAGAAACACTTCAGTCTTGGAGTTCGAATCCCGATTCCCCTTCTTGCCAGCCAAGTAATTTAGCAGCTGTGTGATTGTGGATTTGATTTTCTTGAATATTCGCTTCCACGTGTATAAAATGGAGATGATGTTGCTTAAGTTGTGGAGGCTTCTGTAAAGATTAACACTAAACATCTACTGACTATTTTCCGTACCCTCAGCTCAGTTGTAAGCACCTCATATGCACTGACTCACTGAATTCTCATAACAGCCCTAGGTTAGTTCATATGTGCTATGTTATTTCACTTCATAGATGAGGACACAATGGCAGAGGTAAAGAGACTTACCCCAGGTCATACAGCAAACAAATAGCAGAGCCAGGATTCTCACTCAGGCTGTCTGACACCAAAGCCAAGTGCTTAATCTCCATGTTATACTGACTATGCAAATTCTGATTACTGCCTACAATAAGGTACTCAATCAATAGCTGTTACTAGGTATGGGGGCAGGTGTAGCTTGATTTATAAGCAAAGTGAAGAGCTAACTGCCTGAACCGATTAGATAAACCAAAGGCCTGTCCACTAGGAAGTATCTTCAGTTTAGTATGCCATGGTTTCTCATTTGCCACCACCAGCGTCGTTTCTTCAGAACAGGAAGACACTTCGGGAACATTTGGCAATGTCTAGAGACATTTTTGGTTGTTACAGATGTGGGAGTGCTACTGGCATCTGATGGGTAAGGCCAGGGATGCTGCCAAACATCCTATAATGCACACACAACTGTCCCTGCATCAAAGAATTATCTGGCCCCAGTGTCAATATGCTGAGGTTTAGAAACTGCTTTAATATTGAGTATTTATTATTGACTAAATACTAAATATTGAGTATTTAGTAAGACTACTTTAGTCTTGAAGGGCCCTGTTAATACGCAAATTTGTCACATATAACAACAAAGTCATGTTCTCTTTAACATCTCTTGATATGCTGACACAGTTCAATCTATGCAATATTCGTTATTACCGTTGCTGTTGTTACTGTTGTTGTTGCCAAGCAAAGATGTGTGCCCTAGAAATGATCAGGCCGATTTGGGGTTTGTGGTAGAGTTAGAAAACTGAAGCTCTTTTTCTGTCAAATTATGTTACCATCCTCCAAATTGCTGACATTTCTTCCAATATGTTGAAATAGGTCATAAATAAACTCACAGCAATGCCATTTCCTTTTAACATGCACTTCTGTGAATCCCTGATATCTCTCAGTTCAGTCAGCTCTTCTTTTGTCTCCCTTCCCATTATGCATACACCAAACTGAGTTGTTTTTGTTTTTTGTTTTGTTTTGTTTTTTTGCGGTATGCGGGCCTCTCCCTGTTGTGGCCTCTCCTGTTGCGGAGCACAGGCTCCGGACGCGCAGGCTCAGCGGCCATGGCTCATGGGTCCAGCCGCTCCACGGCATGTGGGATCTTCCCGGACCGGGGCATGAACCGTGTCCCCTGCATCGGCAGGCAGACTCTCAACCACTGCGTCACCAGGGAAGCCCAGAGTTTTTTTTTTAAGTCTGATTTTGTTGGCCTCTTTTGGAAAGTCCTATAGCTACTAACATCTTCAAAATGGTAAAAATTTACTTTGCCAAACAGAACTTTGACCAGAAGAAGAATCTTCATATGTGAAGTATCTGTGATGTTTGGCAGACATCCAGTTTTCTTACTTTGTTGGAGAACACTATGCCTCACATCACTGTGACTCACCGATTTCCATATCATTGTGCATTAGCTTAAAATACTCAGTAAATAATCCTGAAGGAGTTGTATCAGTCAGTTTAGGCAAGGTTATGATGCAATAACAAATGATCCCAATATCCTAACCACAAAAAAAGATTTATTTCTTGTTCATATTGTGTGTTCATCATGTATTGGTTGCAGCCCTGTTTCATCTGTTCATTCATCGTTTAGACCAAAGGAGCAGGCCCTATTTGGGACGTGATGGTATCATAGCAGGAGGAAAGAATGATGGTGGAACAACATGATAACTCTTATAGCTTCTGCTCAGAATTGCTCAGAAGTGGCACATGTTCCATATGCCAATTTGTTTCTTGCGTTGACATTCCATTGACCAACGCAAGTCAATAGCCAAGCCAGATGTCAATGGGGCAGAGATGTATATTCTTCCTACAGGCCCCACAGGCAGGGGTAGTGAATATTCTGAACAATAATATAATCTACCACAGGACTCTGTCTTTGTCATCAAAGTCATGAACTTCCTCAGAGCCAGGGCCTTGGCCTTGAATCACTACATTTTCAAGAAGTTTTTAGCAAGAAATGGGGGAAGAACATAAAGTGAAAGAGTTGAAGAGGCAAAATTGTCAGATTCTAGTGATTGCTTTGTTGAGGAGCAGAGGTGGATGGCAAATGTCAAGGAAAAGACAAGAGTCAAAGATGACTTCTAGGACTCCAGGACTGATGAGTGATAATGCCAACAATTGAGATAGAGAACAGAGAAGGAGAGGAGGTTTAGAAGGAGAAAGGGCAAGTTTGTTTTTGTTTTAGATTGAGAAGACAACTTTATTGCTCCTTACAGTTGTCCCCTGAAAAACCCACTTTATTTTTTCTTTCACCCTCTCCTCCTTTTTTGGGGGGTCAAGTTTTATTTTTGACCCAGTGAACATGAGGTGTCTTTGGAACATCCATGTAGAAATATTCAGTAGACAGATGACTATATGAGTGTGGCTCCCAAGAGAGTACTGAGCTAGAGGAAAAGATCTGAGATTCAATCACATATAAATAGTCATAAGTGATAGCTATTATGATTATATTTATTGAGCACTTACTATGTCAGGTACTGTGAGAAGCAATTTACATACATTTTCTTACTTAATTCTCATCATATCCCTGGTCCGTGTTGTTTATCCTTACTGTGTAGATAAGGGTATGAAATCTAAAGAAGCTTTAAAAAGCAAAACAAAACTTCCCCTGTCTCACAGGTAGGAATTTGTAAAAAAGGACCCAAGTGCTTTGCCTCCACAACCCATATTTCAATGAAATATGCTCTTAGTTGGAACCATGACAGCAAATGAGAACATCCAGGCACTACAGAAAGAGAGAGAAGATAAGAACAGTGGGTCAAGGGTAGGACTCTGAGGAATATGAATATTCAAGGATCAGGAAGAAGATCCCTTAAAGACGACAGAGAAGGAACAAGTAGGAGGAAACCAGAAGAGTGCAAAGTCTCAGAAGCCAAGTGTGTAGAGAGTGACAATGAAAACAGAGTGTCTAACAGAGGCAGCGACTGCAGAGTACTTGAAGAGCAGGGCTGGGAAAGGTCCATGGGTGTTGGCAGCAAGGTCTAGTCCCTGAAAATACCTATATCCTTACAGAAGCATCCATAACCAGCTATATTCCCCACCCAGAACCCCAGGAGTAAAATATCAACTGTAGGTGGCTGGTCACATGCTGGCATTGTAAACACCAACCTGTTGCTGGCTCATTCTCTTTGAACTTTGCCTCCAGAGACTGCCGTGACTTTTTGACCTGTTTGAGTAGGTCTATGGTTCTGGGTCTTGGTGACCCGGCTCTTGGACTCTGTACTTGTGTGTACATGTCTGAGGTTCTGGCCTTTTTTCTCTGCTTAGGAAACCCAGCCTTACACCACATGCCTACTCTTGGTTACTACCTACTCCCAACTTGAGGGAGTAAGGTCGGACACTGTCCCTCAATCCACAGAGCTGTGTCTCCTGCTAATTCTCTGCAACTCAGCTTCCAGAATTGAAATGAGAAGTGTGGTTTCAGATGGTGGCTGCTGTATGATGTGGCAAATTACTGACAGTAGGGCTGCTGGCTTTGAGATCACAGGTTGCTGGTCAGACCTTGCCAAGCCTTACAATGCCTTTTGTCAGAGCAGCCTCTCAGTCTTCAGGTGACCCCTCCCAGCTGCCATGCTTTTTAATCCAGCTCCAGCAGTTTATGGAGCTATGAGAGTTATATTTGGGACAAGAGGACACTAATGTAAATGGGACTTTTCATGTCTGCTGGGAAAGCAGGATGCTGAAGAGCTGTTCAACTACAGCTGGGAAGGCTACACTGTGGGCACCCCTGGGACTTTTTCATAGCCCTGACTGACTGGTAAGAGCCCTTTGTCCATGGAGTGCCCAACTTCACCGTTAGAGTGGATGATCTCCTCTACTCGCAGCAGCTTGAACTGAATGAAAGAGTATTATGGGTTCCCTCTGAGGTAAGGGCTCTAGGATCCTCCAGCATCTCTGCTTTTTGTGTTCAGTTGGATGCTGCACACATCCATTACCTTTCTATGACCACAACCCCCCGGCAAGGGTTACCAGATTTACTGAATAAAAATACAGGACACCCAGTTAAACTTGAACTTCAGATAAACAACAAATACTTTTTTAGTATGTGCTATACAACATTTGGGATATACTTGTATTAAGAAATTATTCATTATTTATCTGAAATTCAAATTCAAGTAGGTGTCCTGTATTTTACTGGACAGTCCTATGGGCACCACAACCCCCATGACCTGAGACTCAGTAGGGATTCATAGGCCTTGGGATCCATTGGTCTCCACTTCTCCCAGGAAGGCACTGGGGTACTTTGTGAAGAATGAAAGCGGAGAACTGGGCCTCTGCTATGATCACTGGGGTCTTGATCCTGTCTGGTCCCCTAGGCTCCTAGGGCAGTTCCAGGGGATCCATGAAATTACACCTCCTGAGCGCCTAGAACCTTGTTTGCCTTCCATCAGCTGAGTTTGGAAGACAAAGAGGGAAAGATGGCTTTTTAGAAGTGTCTAGACAGTTTGTAGAGATCATGATATCCTTGATCTGTGGCAGCACCAAATGATCAGTATCCTGCATGACTGTCCAGGGGATGGTTTTTGCATTTCCTGGACAATGTCTTAACATACCCTTGAACACCTCCACACATACCCTGTCCAACTATGCCTCATATAATTCTCCAGTCCGGCAATCCTGGATTACCTGAAGCATCAGCACCTCCAAAACCATCTCCAGACAAGTCCAGTTTGGTGTAGCTAGGTGTCTATGATTCTAGAGTGAGAGGCCCCTGGTCAGTCGACACAGACGTTCCAAATTCGGCTTGATAGCATTTTGTTCTTTTCTGTGCAACTGCCCTAATAATGACCTCCTGAAAAGAGAGGGAAGTTGGCCCGATGTGCTGAGCTGGACAATGTTTTTTATGCAAATCAAGACTCCCTTCACCTTTGCCCCATTATAGCACTAGCTGGCACTTACTATGTGCCAGAAATTCTTCTACGTTGAATTTATTAATACAGGACTTTACCTGTATTAATAAATTCAATGCTTATAATAACCCTATGAGGTATATGCTGTTACCACTGCTGTTTTACAGATGAGGAAACTTAGACAGAGAGATTAAGTAATTCCTCTAAGGTCACACAGGTTAAAAAGTTGCTAAGAAGTAAAAACTGGGATTCAACTATGGGCAATCTAGCTCCAGAGTCTGTCCTCTTAACCTTTGTGTCAACTTTAGGTAGCCTGGACCCAGCTTGGTTCAACCTAACACTGTTGGGACTGGTGCTGCTGACGCTGGTGCTCCTGACCAAGGAGGGCCCTGTTCTGTCCTCCACTATCCCCATTTGGGAAGGAGAATGGCTTGCTGTGAAGATGTCTTCAAGGCCTAGAGGGTCTACTGCATGATAGTGAGCTCAGTCTGCAGTAGCCTGAAGCATCCACTACAAACCTGGAAGCTTAGCTCATGCTATGCAAGGTGGCTCGCCTTATTTCATGAGCCTTGGGTGCTCCATCAGCTCCACAGCCAGCAACAGAACCACAGGGCAGATGGTCTAGGTTGTAAGCCTGAATACAAGGGGCAGCAGAGGCCATCAACCTTGGAAGAGTCTGACTTGAATATTTCACAGTCCTTCAGCCCAAATTATCTTTCAGTCATCTACATGTGTTCCTAATCCAGATCCATAGCCTTTTGGGTGCAACTCAGAGAGGTAGGAAATACTAGGAAGACGTCTATAAGAGTAGGGTGGTGCACATCCTGCCAGGAAGACCTGAATGTAGCCTCAGCTCAGCCACCCATCTGCTCCTCTACCAAAATACAATGTGTGGCCCTCTTCAACATGATGCGCTCTGGTGCACTACCACGAGACCTGGACCTCAAGCAGATATTACCTGGGTTTCCTAAAGAGTAGCTGTGACTCCTTCGGATCTTCACACACCTCCAGGACTCCACCTATGGGACTCCCATCTCTGGTCTGCCTCTCTTGCCTAATCATTACTCTGTCCTGGCAGTGACAGCTTTATAAAGAAGGCATGCTTCCCTCCCTGCATTGCTCCTTTATCCACTCCAGCCCCTTATGCCCTGATGGGTAAAAGAGAGTTTCTACTTCCATGGTCTGTCAAAGCACTGCTTTCCAACCAGAGCCCTTGGGCCTATCAGGTCCACATCCATCTGCCTGCTACCCCTAAATGGGTGACAAGAGTAGTGCTTAAGGAATACCTGCATTCTTCTACTGCACACACACAATTGACTGATCTGTCTAGTGGCACTGCCACAGAATTTGTTTTCAGAATTTATTGTTTCCCTCTTTTCAGAACTGCTTTTCTGTGCCAGAATATTTTGCATCCTTATCGTTTTCTTGCACCCTCTCTTCCTTGCACTATTGATACTCCTGCAGCTAGAGAGTACCTGGGAAGGTATGCACCAACTTGAAGGAATGTTGTGGAGTATACCGAGTTTTTGCTGGCAGCAGCCTTCAGAGAGGAAGATTGAGTATGGGATGCCATCTCATTCTCCCCTAGCACATTCATTCTACCTATCTAATATGAAAGCTAAGGATTGATGATAATAATAACACCACCAGCAAAGAGATTTATCATTTCTTGAGCACTCACTATGGGTCAGGTAGTGTGCTACATGCTTGGCATATATTTTCTCACTTAATCCTCACAACAATGCCGTAAAGAGGAGACTATTTCACCTCTAATTTACAGCTGAGAAAACTGACTTGCCAAAGATCACATAATGAGTAAGTGGTAGAGCCAAATTTCAAACCCCAGTTAATTTAAAGCCTGGGCATTCAGCCACCTTGCTGTCATTGTCATATATCAGCTAACTTCCTCCATGTCCAACCTCCCAGCTCCTTCTATGCTTCTCTCTACTCCTAAATCTCCAGCCACAGCCCCAACGAGGAGGGGGAATAAACATGAACTGTATTCCCAAGAGGAAGTAGACTCATTATGACACTGTGACTGACCTCACCAACTGGACCACGGGAAAGAGTGAGGGCATGAGGAATTGTTTTAATTTGGCCCTTTGAAACAGAGACCCTACTCAAAGTAATGAAGGGTTTCTTATAACTACTACTTCCCTGTTTCATTCACGAATGGATCCCAAACACCTAGAACCATGCCTAGCTAGTAGTAGGAGACTAACAAATATTAGCACAGAATACAGGAATTTGGGGTTGGCCCAATGAAGAACACAGGAACCCTAGTAAATCTGGGTGGCAGGAAAGTGGCTTTTAGTAGAGTAGTAAAGTAGTGGCTTTAGTATGACCCTCCATGGCCACCACTTCATTGTATGGCATCCTTTCAACTCCAGTTTCCATGGCTAACTGCCCCATTATCTCCATGTTTCCCAGTTCAAATCCCAGAAGGAGAGAATCTGATTGACCAAACTCACCTTTTCCATTCAAGCCCTGGTTTTTGGAGGGGCAGCTCTAATGTCAGGGCCCAATTCCTGGTCCAATCAGGAGCCATCCCTGGGTAAAGAACAATCTAACTCTGCTTCTCAGAGCAGGGGGCTGTGTGGGTGGGGCAGTTTCATCTTGAAGAGGAAGTTGGGTGTGGCAGGCACTTTGTTGACATATCCAGTATAGGAGTGCTCCTGGGAGCCCATCTCTCATCTCTGAAAAATGACTTTGTAGGTTAGAACTTTTCACCAGGCATTCCCAGGAATGACCAGGTAAATGCAGCTGGTGACTTGCTGAGTTTGGAATTCCTCTTGGCCTACCATCTCTGCACTCTTTCTTCTGGAACTACCTTGGTTTGTCAGCTTCTTACCTGTTTGCAGTTGGCTCTTCCTGGACTCTCTTCTACTTAGGTGAGTTGGCTTCTAACTAGACTGCTTGACTCTTGGACAAGGTAAGTGTTTGGATTCAGCTTTGGTTCTGGATCATGCTTTCAACTTGGATGAAATGGCCTCACATCTTGCGCCCTTGCCCCCTCCTTTCTACTCAGATTCACCCTGCTTCAAGTTATCATTTGCCTGAGGGTGCCTTCCCTTCCCAGCCCACCAACATATTCCTGAGGGCATGACATTAAGAAATAGTTGGTGGCTTCAGTGAGAGCAATTTTAGAGGAATGATTGGGGTAGAAACCAGATAGAAGCAGGTTGAGGAAGTGGAAATAGTGAGTATAGACTACCCTTCTGAGAAGTTTAGATGAAAAGGAGGGGAAGGAAACATCTACATGTCAAGATTTGTGGGTTTTTTTAACTTTAAGAGTTTGCTCTGATTGTATAATACATAATTTTGTCCAACATTTTGAAAAAATAAAAATTATAAGCAATAAATGTATAATTCCCCATAATTCAACTACCTACATAATTATGATAGTTACTCATTTTTGAGCACCTACTAAACAGAAGAATTGTTCTAGTCACTTTATAAATAGTGTTTCTATTTACTGTGTGATATAAAGTCCCAGCTGGGCCAGAATTAAGACAGATATGTCTGTGACATTGAGTAAGACAATATCCCCTCCCCTCGAGCAATAATTAGCACCTGCTGATTTACAAGGGGGCTAAGAATTTGTTGGGGGAAAACTCAAATTCTGGCTTTAGGAGGGTTTTGCTCGTGCATAGCCATGTCTGGGGGTAGTTCCAGAGGTAGACGTGGCTGGCAGGTATAGTGGGGCCCCCAGGGAAAGCACAGCCTGTTGAGGAAGGAGTCTGCAATGGTAAGGCTGGGCTTTAGTCCTGCAAGGCCATGGCCAGTCTGGCTGTTACGTGGCAGGGCCTAACTCAGCTTCCTCGTGTGTGTCTTTCCAGAAGAAAACAAAGAATGGCCTCTGTGTAACAGAAAGAGCCATTTTGTGAAACTCTGAAATGCCCTAGGGCCTATCACCGGTGGGTAACTGAGTGTAGCATCTGGGAAAAGAGCCTTTCCTTTCTCACTTTGAGAGAGGCATCACAGGGGCTATCCAGCCCTAAATTTCCCACAAAACTAGCACCACGGGGCCAGCTGTGGGGTAGCAGACTTCAGTTAGTTCGGTAATATTTTACCTTGAGCATTAATGCTGAAAAAAATGGACTCTCTTACTTCCTGTTTTTCAGAAGCATCGTTGACTAGGGGAACAATGCAAGGTTGCAAATGAGGCATGGGTGTGGGCCTCTAGCTCACGTGGTGCTGTCAGAGCCAACGTCATGGCGTTAGGTGAAGCTAATTGTGACAACAAATGATGGCATAACTGATTCAAGAACACAGGTAAGAGCTGCTCACTAATGATTCAACAGTGTCTTTCCCACCTTTTGTGCTGCACAAACAACACCTTCACACCCTGTATAAAACCAAACACCCTCGCCGCCCCACCTCCCTAGTACCACCCACCCCAACTTTTTCTCCGCAGCATTTATCACCATTTCACGTACCATAGTTTTTCTTATTTCTTCTTCTTTTTTAAAAATTGTCTTTTTCCGACTCTAGAATGTAAACCCATGAAAGTAGCATCCAGGTCTATGTGTTTATTGCTGTGTCCCCAGAGTCTCGCTCAGTGACCGGCACAGAGTATTCAATAAATAGTCACTGAGTTCATCCATTTTGTAAGTTTCCCCCAAATTTGGGTAAGGATGAGAACCATTAAGATTTTAATTAGCATCTGGATTTACAGCCTAGAGGAACCTAGAATATGTGCTTTCATTTATCATAACCCTATGAGGTACATGCTATAATATGCCTATTTTACAGATGAGGAAATTGGGGATTAGAGCAAAAGCAACTTGCCCCAGGCCCCACAGATAATGAGGGCCAAGGCCAGAATAAACTAGTAGAGTAAGTATGAAGACCACGTAGGAGGTATTGCTGAAGCTGAGGCAAGAGCTAACAAAAGTCTTAACTGATACGGTAGAAATGGGAACGGAAAAAAAAGAGATGGAAAGGAAAGAAACTGTGAAGGTTGATTAGAAATATGGGAGACAGAATTCAATGAACTGCTAGAAGTAGCCCATCAAAATCAAATGAGGAAAGGGGGATTTCCTCTAAGAGGGAGGTAACTTCAATTTATTTCAGGAAGAGAAAAAGAAAGAAACAGATCAAGTAAATGTAAGTCCTTGCAGCTTTGAGCATATTTATAGTAAAGTTAGTGTGGATTTCATAATTGGATTTTAACTGCAAAACAGATGAGAGTAAAAGACCTTATGGCAAAAAGAGTCAAAGTTGTGTCCTAACATGGAGAAGATTCTGACAAGAGTGTCCAAGGAATGAGTCAGGAAGCAGTGCAAAGCCTTGGGGAGAGGGGAGTCTTAACAGTATGACAAGGGGTTGTTAATCATGAGGTTCCTGGGCAACATAAGAGGCCCTTGAAACAGGCCTTAGTTTAGGGAAAAGGAACTGTAGGACCCAGGTAACAAGGTCAGGCCACTTCACCTTCCCCCTCACCCCTGGTCCATCAGCTGGTGTTGCAGAATACGCTATGATCCTTCCAGGGGTTTTGGAAGGGGAACCAGGGGCAGATGACTGGATCAGAACGGCCAGCAGGATGGTCAGTCACACATGGTGAGAGGCAGGTAGGGAAACTGAGAAATAATATGTACAAGAAGCATCAAAAGGCAAAATCCATCCTAAGTCACACTGGATAGTGGCTCTGGGGGTTGGCAGTGTATTTGTTCAATCAGTCAATATTTACTGAGTGCATTTTATATGCCAGGCGCTGTGCCAGGCCCTGGGCTAGGTGCTGGGAATGAAGCTCCTAATAAACTATTTCCTGATTTCTCCCCTCTCTTCTGGAGAAAGGATTGGAATGACGTCTGGCTCTCACTGGCACAAGGACTGGGCAGGGCTGCATCTGCAAGAGGTAGACAGTGGCTTGGGCAGAGAGATCGGGTTGGGGACAGCACGGTCTGGCTGATATAATCCTTATATTGTCCTGGGAATTTGATATTATTTGATATTATTTATTTAATTTATTTGATAAGCAAGTTAACTACTTTATGCTTTCTTTAAGTAATTTCTAGATATACAGTTATGACATTTTTTGTGGGGGGCAGGGGAGGGACTTTTGATTTTCAGTCCTAAATGCAGCAGTGTGCCTAAATTACTGGGCTTAATAATCACTTAAAACAAGTATAATTCAGATCACTCAATAGAAGCAGCGGCAAACAGGGGAAAGGGCATGATGCATCACCCCTTTATTATATGGCCAAACCATAAATCACAGGGGAAAGCCACAGTAGAGTGTAGGGATTTTAAATCACCGCAAGGGTAGAGGTCAGTGCGCAGATAATCTGGAGTGATGATCCCCCCCAAACCCTTTACCTACTACATTTGGTAACCACTTAACTCATAAGGGCAACCTGGCTATGAACTTCCCAAGTTAGGGTGTTTGCCCCCTTTCACTCAGCCTGCAAGTGGGCCAACGAGATTACTCCTATTTTCCATGGTAAGAGTATTCCTCTTAGTTACCAGAAGGGAATTGAAGAAACAGAGCTGGTGTAACCAACAACCCTAGTTTCTTGACTTATTAAATAGAATGGAGATGAATACTCAAACAATTTTTTGTCTTTGTGGAATGTGTTTTCCCTAGTAACAGTGTTGTACATACTTGTAAGATTTCTGTAATAGTCCATTTAAAACTCTCTCTCTGTCTCTCCTATACAGACTGCAGACTCCTATACAGCCTGTAGCCCACTGTCTTTTCTATAACTGGAACTCAGATTATATTAATTGAAAAAAAATTTTATACCAGTAGAAAAAGGGGAAAAGAATAGTAGAAGAAACAAGAGGAGCCAAAATGAAAGTTCCCTTTAAAACCATATTTAATTATGGATATATGATTATAGGTATGATTATAGGTATGGGTTCTAACTGAAAAGATTTTAATCTCTGCTTTTGTAAACAATGAGGATTCCAGGAGACAGATTTTAGGAGCTTCTTCTAAAAGTTTCTAGATCTGTGGTCTGTGTTATTTTAGTCTTAGACCTATACCCCCTTAAAAATTTAGGTCATTCATTCCTGCAAAGAATTTTAAAGCAGAATCAATCAGTGTAATTCAATCTTAACATTTATTAAGGGCCTAATCTATGCCGGGCACTTTTCTAATCATTTTCCATGTATTAACTCATTCGAATCTCATTAAACTCAGTTTTTACCTAGGAGGAAATTGAGGCACAGAGAGTAAGTAACTTGTCCAAGATCTCACAGCTAATGAGTGACAGTCAGGATTCCCGCCCAGTCTGATTCCTGAGGCCACACTGGCAGCCACCATACTACCTTAGCTCTGCAGGTTTAGTTTTCCCAGTACACGTCTCCAAGTAAATGGTTTATTAAAACAGCTCTTAGATGTTTCAGTGTTTGGCACCCATTTGTTGGATGATTACCTATTACCCTTTGAAATTTGTTAACTTTGTTTCTAAAAGCAACATGCTTAGTTTTTTTTTTTTTAATAGAGCTTTATTGGCGTATAACTGCTTCACAATACTGTGTTAGTTTCTGTTGTACAACAAAGAAAATCAGCCATATGCATACACATGTCCCCTTATCCCCTCCCTCTTGAGCCTCCCTCCCACCCTCCCTATCCCACCCCTCTAGGTGGTCACAAAGCACCCAGCTGATCTCCCTGTGCTATGCGGCTGCTTCCCACCAGCCAACTATTTTACATTCGGTAGTGTATACACATCAATGCTACTCTCACTTCGTTCCAACACGCTTAGCTTTTTAAACCATCTTTTGCTGCTTTCTTTTCCACAAGAGGTAGTTGTTTGGATAGTAAACTTTTTTTTTTTTGCGGTACGCGGGCCTCTCACTGCTGTGGCCTCTCCCGTTGCGGAGCACAGGCTCCAGGCACGCAGGCTCAGCGGCCATGGCTCACAGGCCCAGCCGTTCCGCAGCATGTGGGATCTTCCCAGACCGGGGCATGAACCAGTGTCCCCTGCGTCGGCAGGCGGACTCTCAATCACTGCGCCACCAGGGAAGCCCTGGATAGTAAACTTTTAAGAAACAAAATGAGTGTAGAGTTACTTTTGTGAGGACAAATGGTAGAAGGCCATTCTTTCATGAGTTGGGCCAGCATCCCAGAACTTTGTTTTTGTTTTTATTGAAGTATAGTTGATTTACAATATTATATTAGTTTCAGGTGTACAACACAGTGATTCATATTTTTATAGATTAAAAGTTATTATAAAATATTGGCTATATTCCCTGTGCTATAAAATATACCCTTGTAGCTCATTGTATTGTATTGTATTGTATTTTATACATAGTAGTTTGTAGCTCGTAATCCCTTACCCCTATCATGCCCTGTCCCTGCTTCCCTCTCCCCACTGGTAACCACTAGTTTGTTCTCCATTACCAGAACCTTGCTTTGTACAGGTTTCAGTTGCCAGTATGTGAAGGCAATCTACATATTAATGAAAAAGATGATAAATTTGCTTATTTATATGC
This sequence comes from Aethalodelphis obliquidens, assembly GCF_003676395.1. Taxonomy (NCBI): domain Eukaryota; kingdom Metazoa; phylum Chordata; class Mammalia; order Artiodactyla; family Delphinidae; genus Aethalodelphis; species Aethalodelphis obliquidens. The sequence continues at coordinate 7,850,974 of NW_020838014.1, read as the reverse complement.
ATTAAAATCTTTCTTTATAACAAAAAGTACCTTTCATTTTTCTTATCTGCTATTTTTCTTGTCAGTACAGAATTCCCTCTCATTTCTCCCAGGTTTGATATAAGACTAGCCTTTTCACATCTGATACCTTTAAGGAAAAACCAGGAAAAAGAAGTGGACGGGGAAGAGTTCAGACTTATTATTTGTTAATTTATGATTTTTAGCATTTTAGTAACTCTTGTCATGCTATTTTCTCCAGCTTCTGCTAGGACTGTGATGGGGAGGAGAAACTCATCTGGAGCGACAACACTTCTCCTTCCCATTATTAGTCCTTGCATAGGATATTTTAAAAATTATTTAAAAATCTCATTCTGGTGATAAGGAAAGGAAAAGCAAGTACAGCCTGTATACTGGGGATTTTCCTAGAGAACATTATTTTGAACTTCTTCATGAGATAAAAGAGAAGCTAAAGTTATACTCTAAACTCTTTAAGTTTCAGGCAGTGTGTTTTGGTTCAAAATATGCCGTGAATTTTAGAACTTTCATCGTGGCTTGGTGACCTGGCCAGGAGACGTTTGTGGTTCCTCGAGATTATTAATCCTATACCCCCAAGTATATTTCATATGTAGTTCAACAAGTGAAAATTAGATGCTCTTCATGGGTTTAGGGGTAAATGAGCCAATGAAAATAAGCCCTTTCTGAAATGACAGCCTCAGGGAGATGGACCAGTCAGGCACAGTCCTGCTTCTTCCCATGTACAGGAGGGCTGAGGGGGTCAAGAAAGGAGTACTGTAAGAGGGCGAGCCCCTCTCTGGAGGTGGAACTGCTGCACCACACATCTTGTTTGTTTGGGTGACATTCTGAGTCCCAAATCCGCTCCGCTGGCTTATTCTCTAAGAAAGAGCCAAGCAACTGAAAACGTGGTCCACGCTCAGCTAAGTCAAAGCCCAAGGGATTACTAGCATCACAGGCCACACTCGCCCACCTGACATGAGAATGTCTGTGAGAGAATAGGGAAGGGTGGTGTCACCACTATCTTTCTCTTTGTGTCCACCAGTCTAATAAACAAACCTCCTTTCCTGGTCTAAATGTTTGCTATAAAGGAGGCACAACTCAGTGGAAGCATCTTCAAATTACTGTGGCTGGTCTACAAGCCACACTGTAAAATTATGCCCTGGAACAAATTTATCAGCTGCTTTACAGTAAAAAGAAATCCAGGCACATTGTTTATTATGAGAATGTGGTCGAAGTGAGAATTTTGTTTAATGAATGGATAGTATATTAAGAAATTAGATAATTTATATATTTGAGCTCAGTACTAGAGAGTAAATTATTTCTTAGGAAAAGGCTCATGAGACATTACATTTTAAAATTTAAAAACAATATCTCCAATAAATTAAATTTAAATAATTACATTCCAATATCAATGGAGAAAGACCACAGTAGAGAAGTACACTGAGGAAGCTTGTTTCAAACTAAGAAAAACCTCTAGGTAAAAGATAGTAAAATTGTATCACCAGCCAAAAAAGAAAGTTGAAGAGAGTTGAAGGTTATAAGCTTGTGAAGATAAAGATCAAATAGTATGAAGGCTAAGGAAAGCCTTTGCTGGTGCAGTCAGTACATATTAGCTTTGTTGCTAGAGATCCTGAAATTTAAATTCTGGTAATCAGGTCAGTATTACACTGATGAAGCAGCAATCTCAGAGGATATTCTACCAAGTCAAAGATGTATTAGAATTATGAAAGGACCATGGAGAACCTGATAGAACTCTGTGTATTCTGCTGAGCTGATAAGTAGAGAACTAACTAATTCAAGATGGATAAAACTGATGGGTCTCTCAAGCTTCTAACATTTTCAAAATGTATTTGTCTTATCACTTAAAGGCTTATAGTAACGGTAACCTAAGTTCTGTGTATTTTCCTTAAAAAAGGAATAAACATTTGAAGAGAAAATTCTATACCCCTTCAGCAGGAAGAACCCATCCTTTTACCGTGTGAATAGTTTAACCAGAATCAGAGCTCCCTATTCAGAGAATGGTTTATATAACCTTTGGGTCAACTTGTGCTTCATGGTGCACTAAGTTCTTGACACTCACCTCTATAAGCTGGAGACAGATTTGTTTTTTGTATTACCAAATATTGACTGCAAACTTTGAAAAAAGGAAACTCCCCTATAGAATTACAGAATGTTAGAGCAAAAGAGAACTGAAAGATGATCTTGAATAAACCACCATTTTATAGATGAAGAAACTGAAGCAGAGAGTGACTTGTTGATGGCTCACGGGGGCTGGGGCAAAGCCTGGTCCAAAGCTCAGTTCCCCTGACTCTTAGACCCACACTCCAGCACAAACATCATGAAGCCTCTCTCTTACTGCTTGATGAATGAGTGTGTTCGGCACCAGGAAGATAAAAATCTAAGCGATATAGTACTTGACATCAAGGAGCTCAAGATCTAATAGGGAAAATAGATATTTTGACAGATTTCCCTCCCCCTGCCAAAAAAGCTTCATGTTATATTCTGCACACTCTTGCTAGAATGATTTTTCTAAAAATACAAATTGGAACATCCTATCTGTTTCTGCTTAAAATCCTGCAGTGGCTCCTCTTTGCCCATAAGGTAAATCTTTCTCTCTGTTCTCTGACCTCCTGTCTTACTGCATCTATGCTGATGCCTCAGTTGAGCCATAGAGAACCAGTTGCTTTTCCTGAAACACGACCTGCCGCTTCATCCTGCCAGGCCTTTGCATATGCTCTCCTCTGCCCGGAATGCCCTCTTTTCATCATCTGCTAGGAGGGTTATCTTTTTTTATAACATATTTCATTAGGTTTCTCTCCTCCAATCTCCAGTCTCACAGGTAGAAGTGAACACCCCCTCCTTTGTTTATTGTCCACCGTGTCCTGCCTATACTTCTCCTACAGCACCTGTAGTACTTTGTAATGTTGATTTCTTAAAAATAAATAAACATATTTGCTATTTACACTCATGTCTTTCTCTGTTAATTGAAGGTACGCTCCTTGATGGCAGTACCATCTTCTTTGTACCTTTAGAGTATAACTCAGCAACTTGCTCATAAAACTCCATTGAATGAACTGCCCACAGAGGCCCTTACAAAGTGCTATGGTAACACAACGGAAGGAGCAGTGGTCAGTGCTTGGAGGAGTGCCCCAGAAGATAAAGCATATGCACTAAGTTTTAGACGATTAGTAACCCATCTAGGCAGACGGCAGGCATTGGCTCATACTTGGTGGCAAGAATAGAATGCAGAGGTCTGAGAAATGGTGGCAAGTTTGATAAATGCTGGGTTTTTGTTGTCGTTAAACTAGAAGAGTCTATAAAAGTCAGTCAAGGCCTATGTGTGAAAGTCCTGGTAATCCATTAAAAGAAAAAAAAATTTGATTGTATTATAAGAAGTTAAAGAAAGAAGAGTTGTGAAAGTCAGTATTCAAGAGTATGAATGATTGGATTTTCCTGTCAAAAGAAAGGGCAATGCAGCAACTGAGCAGAGGCTGCTCTAGAGATGGACGGGACTGGGAGCTCTGAGTCCTGGGAAGACCCACCCTCCATCACTGAGGGTTGTGGAGAACTGAGAGTTCAGAGAACTGAGAATGGTCTTAGTGAGAAGTGATGAGAGCATGACGTCAGGCAGTGGAGGTGGAGAAAAAGAGAATGATTGAAGAAACACAGCAGTGGTGGCATGATGAGTGGTGACTGACTGAAGATGAGGAATGAGGAGAAGGGAGGAGTCGTGAATGATTCCAACATTGATCTTGAATGTTTAAGTGGATAGCAGTGTCCTGATATGAAATGCAGGAAGGAGAGATTTTTGAGAAGTAACATTAAGTTGAGCTCGTGATGCTTGTGAGATACTTAGATGAAGATGTTGAGAATGGTTGGAATTATGTGTATCATGCTCAGGAAAGAGTTTAGGTCATGAGAATATCTGGATGATAACTGAGTCCACAGGAGAGGATGAGGGCATCTGGAGAGTGAGAGCATCATGTGAGAGTGAGGGAAGAAGGTCTAGGATAAGGCCCTTGGCAAAGGAGGAGAGAAAGGAAGATGAGATCACAGAGACTAAATTGGATGAAACAAAAAAGTAGGAACAAATCCAATGTGGAGTCATGGAAGCCATCGAATAAGAGAGTTTATTCACCGAAAAGAAAGAGTTAATGGTGTCAAAAGCAAAGAAAGGACAAGGATGATGAGGATTGAAAAAAAGTTCTAGAAGAACTGTAATATAAGGCTGCAAACATACTCATTGGGGGCTGGAGGAAGTCCTGGATAAGCCAGCCCCAGCGTTGAGCCAATGAATCAGAGACAGAAGGCTCCTTTTATTTCCTAGACCCATCCAGTCCATAAGCCTGAGGTTGACTTAAACTATGGTCTATGCTAAATAGCTTCATCTATTTAGGGCTAGTGAAACTGAGGTTGTTGGATTATCGCTGGCAAGAACTTGATAAAGAATTGAGGGACTCTCACGTTAATTTTCTTCTTCATTTGTGTGTATTGGGATTGGGTTAAGGAGGTAGCTGACTAAAGAAGTTTAAAAAACATGAAATAGAGGGGGAAATAGAAGGGTTTACACTTTAAAAAGGTGACCTGAGGGCTTCCCTGGTGGCGCAGTGGTTGAGAGTCTGCCTTTATTTTTCTGCCTCCACATAGTGTAGGGTCTATTTATAGAAAAACTCCACATAGTGTAGGGTCTATTTATAGAAAAACTATAAGCTAGCATGGCCGATATAGGCTTCAGTGGGCCAGAAAAAATGAAATCACCATATAATTTGTTTCAAATTCCTCAAAACTGTTTTACTAAGGGACTTGGTAAATGTGGGGATTCAACACGTGTTCTGTGGACAGTGTTGAACTTGAGAGGAAGCACTTAGAAACTTCCAGAGCAAATCAAGAATTCTGTGACATACAAACAGGTCATCAGTGGACTTGTGTCACAGAGCAGGGTATGGATGAGTTTTGGTGTTGTGGAATTCACACAGTGAGTCACATGGGGCATGACCTGTGCACTAGTCTTGTGTAGGAGGACCAGGTAGCAGACAACAGTAGTTTGGAAATTTTTGAAAAACTAAAACAAACAACAACAAACCACCCATACAACTACCCCACCACCCCGCTCCCAGATAGTTTGAGAAGCACAGATTCAGATCACAACCCATTTGTAAGTTAAGATTTCTAATAGTTTGAGACAAGTTAGTTGACAGAGAGCTTCAGCACATCCCAAAAATTTAGCTATAAAATGAGAGGAAATTGGAATTCAGTGTAGAAGATGTGAACTGGTGATGGAAATGTCCAAAATTACCTTCTAAGAAGACCTTCTAGATTAAATGTAAACTAGCTTATTTTTTAAGTTATTTTGTTCATTACAATATGCCCAGGGTCTATAACAGTATCGGGCACATGGTAGGCACTAAGTAAGAATCTGTTAAATATGGAGTTAATTGTTCTAATTTACAACATAGAGAATAGATTGAGGAGAGGAAAGGCTATCAGGAGAATTTAAAGACGGTTTAAATATAGGTTGATGGGACTAATCAGCCTAGTGGACACAGGAATAAAGAAAATATGAATCTAAGAATTATTGGGAGTAACTTCCAGCTTTTCCCTTCTCACCTGGCAGCATGGCCATCCCCTAAGGTCCAGTTCAGAACTCTGGAGTCATCCTTGACTCTTCCCTTTGTTTTTGCCCCCAGTAGTCTGTCACTCTCTGAGTCCTAAATATCTCTTTATTCTGACTTGTCTTACACTCCTGTAGTTCAAGCTGCAGCGTCTCTCCCCAGGACATCTGCAATAGTTTCTTAAGTAGTCTCCCTGCCCCAGGCGCTTTCCCATTCAGCCTTCCTTGCAAATTGAAAATATGGTACTTAGACTTTTTTGTTGAAAACCGTTAAACCCCCTTGATTGACTTTTCTAAGCTTAAACTATACCTAAACTCCTTGGTAGGAGCTTACAAGGCCTTCTATCATCTGGCACTTGCCTCACACTCCAGCCTTTTCTTCTGCTCCTTACCTGGTGATCCTTGAGCCTCAGCAACACTAAACTACTTGTAAGCCCCGCCCCAGCATGTGCCATGTGGTTTGTGCCTCTGTGCCTTTGCTGATGCTACTCCTTTTGTCTGGAAGTCTCTCCATCCCACAGCCTGCCTACTGCTCCATATGTATCAGTGTTCTTTCGCTACTGTAACAATTACCACAAACTTAGTGGCTTAAAAATGACACAAATTTATTACCTTGCTTCTTTGCAAATCATAAGTCTGAAGTGAGTCTTGTGGGGCTAAAATCAAAGTGTCAGCAGAGTGGCATACCTTCTGGAGGTTCTAGGAGAGAATCTCTTCTTTGTCTTTTCCATCCTCTAGAGACTGCCCATGCTTTTTTGGCTGATGGCCACATCATTCCAACCGCTGCTTCCATGGCCACATCTCCTCCTCTGGCTTTGACACTCCCGTGCCCTTTTATATAAGGGCCCTCATGATCACAATGGGCCCATCTGGATAATCTATAATCTTTCTATCATCCCTGGGTTTAGTCACATCTTCAAAGTCCCCATTGCTATGATACTTAACATATTCACGGGTTTAGGACGTGGACGTCTTCGGGGAGCCATTATTCTGCCTACCACACCATCCAATTCCAGTTGATCCCTTAAAGCTCAGCTCACATATCACTTTTTCTCTGAAGCATCCTCTGCTAATCCTTCCACTCAAAGTCAGCCCCTCTGTATTTTGTGTCATGTACAAGCTACCATCACTGCATGGATTAGCTTGTATTGCATATATTAATTTTTTAGACGTGTCTATCTCTCTACTAGGAGCTCCCAAGGGGGCAGCTTATTTATCTTTGTACCACCAGCACCTAGCACAGTACACAGCATATAGTAAACATGAGCTAAATTTATTTATTTTTTTAACTATGCTGGGCAATGTGATGATCCATTTCATGTTACCTAGAAACGTAAATTTAAATGGTGATTGAAGTGTGTCCCGGACCCTCCAGCCTCATCTCCTATCACTCCTCCCCCAACCCTGCCCACTTTCACACCTACCTCCCCTCAAGTCACAAGGGCTTTCTAACCCTTCTTGATCATGCCAGTGCCTTTCCCATCCTCATCTCTCTATCTGTAATGCCCTTCATCCACCTTTTCTATTTTATGAATCTCTATTCGTTCTTCAAGGCACAAGTCAAAAATTTTCCCTCTGGGAAAATTCATGCCTGTTACAGTCTCTTCAATACATAATTCATCACTTCCTCATTGGGGTGCTAAGATATTTTGTACATATCTGTATTACATACCTCACATTGTGTTTTGCTTGGTTATGTACATATCTGTTACCCCCATAAGAGTGTGCAAGGACCATGTCTTGTTTACACCCATGCTAGGCATATAGCAAGTGCTCAACCATGTTTATTAAATTAAATTGAACATATGAACAGATCAGCATGGTGGAGATGAGCATGGAGGGCAACGGGAAGGAACCAAAGGTAAAGGATGCCCTTGAGGAAGGTAAGGAGGAATAAGGAGACTGAGAAGGTGAGTGTTCAGGGGACCAAGGAAGTAGAGTGTGATGAAGACCCTAGGTAGAGTGCCTGACCATTAACTAAGGAGGAGAGTGTGAGCTGCAGTACCAAATGTCACTGAGACACTGACCTGGGAAATCAGCGAGAATGGCTGATGGAGTTGACCTTTAAGAGATTCTAATGGCTTTAGGAAGCACAGCTTTGGGTGTGCTCAGTCAGGGCCCTGGGTCCACTCCTGTTTTTAGGTCAGGAGAGGAAGGTTCTCCAGAAGGTAGATGACTTGAGGAAGAGGAAAGCCAGACTTCTTATCTGACCAACCTGTTTGAATGCCTGAGGACATGAACGCCACAGCAAAGCTCCAAGTCAGGTTAGAAGGCTTGGTTCTTTCATCTGATACAGAAGGTTCAAAGTACTGGGAGATGTTGGTTCTCGGGGAATGCGGGGACCAACTTGACGTGTTCCCCTATAATAACCAGAGATTTCCATCCATGGGGCATAGTCAGCCTGGTAGTCAAGGGGCTCTTTAGGATCAAAGGCAAATGTCTAATCTGGCTTCAGAGCTGGGAGCAATTTCTATTCCATGGAGTTTTTCTGGATATTGGGATTTCTCTATATGAGACATTGTCTGACCCAATGGACCCGTATTCTCCACGCCTCTGCCTGCCTTAAACCTTGCTCTCCTGTCTTCCACCAAAGCTGCGTTCTCCAACCTACATCCTGCTTGGCTAACCATTATGGTCAGCTGTCTGTCTTGACCCATTTCAAGCCTGATTTAGACAAACTCTTATGCCTGCCACCTGCCTGGATTTTCCCCCAAATCGATTTCATCCAACGTTTAGTTCTGTGATCTGTTTCTGTTATGTCCTAGATCAGTCTGCTCTGGCTTGGTAGGTCATGCATTCTCAACAGGAGTGTGAGAATAGTTCTTGGGGGATGAAAAATAATTTTTTACTGTATAGTACAGATATAAATACAGAACTTAAACTGATATAACAATATATCTGTGGTATTAAAATATTGTGGGGAGGGCTTCCGTGGTGGCGCAGTGGTTGAGAGTCTGCCTGCTGATGCAGGGGACACGGGTTCGTGCCCCGGTCTGAGAGGATCCCACATGCCGCAGAGCGGCTGGGCCCGTGAGCCATGGCCGCTGAGCCTGCGCGTCCGGAGCCTGTGCTCCGCAATGGGAGAGACCACAACAGTGAGGCCCGCGTACCGCAAAAAAAAAAAAAAAATTGTGGGGGGAGCAATTAAAAATGTCTAAAATGGCTCCTTAGGAGGGCAATCATGGAGAAATGTTGAGGAACAAATTCAAGCGCCAAGAGGAGTACAAGAAGAGAGGATGGTGAGGAAATGGAGGTGACCCTGGTTGGTTACTTGACTGAGAAGTAGGTCATGGAGAAGATTCCAATCTAGCAAACACATTTTGAGCATTTAGTATTATGAGCCATGAGCTGTGTGAAACACTTTCACATTTGTTAGCAAAAAGCTTCTCTTTATTTTAGTCTCAATGGACATGTCCCTTGTGGGAACAATAGCAGTGTTTTCCACTGCGACAGTAGCCCACCTCTCTCTTCTCTGCTTGGGTAGCTTTTATGCTAATTACACACTTGGAGGTAACTCCTCGTTCACATTTTGCAACATAATAAAATGAAAAACACAGCCCAGCTTGTGTTTGTAGAAGCTCCTTTCATGGCAGCCTTTCAATGGGTTGGGCAATTTAAAAGATGCAATTGTAATCAAGACTAACTGATTAAGATGCTTGAGGGAAACCTGAACATCCTTAACCTACTTTTGAAAAGAGAGGCAAAGAAAATACAGGAGTGGGGATAATCCAAGGCAAACAATTTCAAGTCTTGGAACAATGGACACAGACTCTGGAACCTCCTTGGCTGGGCTAGAGGAGGCTAGGACAAGAAAACGGAAGGGTGCTTAAAGGAAGCCTAGTAATCGCTGGTGTCTGCTTTGCTCTTCTCGAGCGTGACCTTTATTTGTTTGCTTTGACTTTTAACGTGCCCTTCTTTGTTCTCTTATGGCGTGCGTTAAGAATCTACCACTGAGTCTTCGCCTTTTATCCTAGTCAGGTCATCTCTGCTATGTATTCATCTCATGTACTTGACTCCTGAGCTTTCCTTCTCTCCTGCTTGTCCTGAGTGCTGAAGCAGGGATGATGGTGGTGGTGGAAGGCTGAAGGGGGAGATGAATGAGTCACAGTGTCCGCTGAGAACCCACGGCCAACTCCTGGCAGCTTATCGGGGGTAAATCTTGCCTTCGGCTTCTTGTTGACTTTATCACCCACTCTGTGTGCTTAACTCTGATGGATGTTATCATCAGTTCTGTTTATTCACAATGCCAAGAGCACCAGTTGAACAGGGAAATCTTCAGGAAAACCTACTCGTTAAGTGTCAAGTTGACCAGAAAAGAAGAAACATCATTGTTTTATTGAATTTGGCATTGTTGTAGAAATAAACAATCGTTTATATTTTGTCAAGCTACTTGTGCGTGCAGTCACAGTTTTATTCCTTCTTCCTGGTCAGACTTCGTACTTCAGAGGATGGAAAACAGGAGAAGGGAGATTTTTAAAACACTGCTTTGAGGGGGGGGGGGGGGCGTTGAGCCACAGAAAAGGGTATCACTTTAGGGGATAGGGAAGCATCTCTGCACGGGTGCACCCAACTGAGAGGGGCCATTGGCCACAGGAGAATAGAGACAAGGGACACTGGTAAGTAATTAGGCAGCTTTTCCCATTCTGGGTCATTTTCACATTGCAGCCTCAATACATTTTTTAAGTTTTGTAAATTCTTGGAACATCATATTTACCCATTCAAACAGTTCTTTCAATAGAGTGGGTATTTGTAGGCTGACCTAGAAATCAGGACACCTTGAATTTACGTTGGCTGACTAACTTTCAGCCTTTTTGGTTCTCCAAGATATATGACTAAAGGAAAACACACAGGTGTTGGAATTATTACAACATGTGTTCAAATCTTACCCTTACCACTTATTAGCTTGTTGGGTTTGGACAAGTTATTTAAACTCTTTGAGCCTCAGTGTCTTTATCTGTTAAATGCAGATAAAGATATCTGCCTTGCAGGAATGTTGCGAGGATCTGATGAGATCATGTATGTAAAACACCTAGTATATAGGAGTCACTAAATACATGGCTGCTCTCACAGGAATATCTGTGCAGAGATGAGAAGAGGCTAGGTGACAAAAAGCATGGGTGTTCTGAGCTCATTAGCTGCTCAGTGGTTTCCTAACCTTATGGTATCATTAGAGAATGAGGAGAATGCAGCCTGGCCCCATGGAAATCCAGGCCTGTTTTATTTCTGCAGGATCTGGTCACCCCACAATCAGAATGCGCAGGAGTAAGGGAGGGGGTGAGGAAGAGAGAGAGACAGAGAGAGAAAATGGGGAATCTGTGCTTTGCAAAGGTAAAGAATCTCTAGCATTCCGTCAGCAGCGGGACAGGAAAGAAAAGAAACGGCTGCCTGCTGGTGCTGTGCTCACCAAGCCAAACAACCAAAGTGTTTCCTGCCCAGTCTCCACAGATGTTGTTCCTTAGTCTGGATAAGTCCCCTGGAGAGCGTTTGGCTGAAAGCAAGAAAGGCAGCTGCATAACCGCCTGGCCCGTGGAGCTGACAAACCAGTGTGTCATCAAAGAAAGAGAGAGTCATGGGAAACAAAAGCCTGTGGTTCAACCTCCCGGTCAGGGAGTCAGGTGGCTGTGAAGTGGCACATCTGACTCTTGCTCATTCACAGAGTTTCTCTGTATGTCCTCGTACTCCTCCTATTTGTCTGCCTGCCTACTGCTGGGTTCCACCGGGCAGGCAGTGGGTGTCTACCCCAGTCACTATTTATTCAGTGAGTACTACGTAACCAGCATTCACTCACACAACACAACACATCTACATCGAACACCTTCTATGGGAATGACAAAATAGTAAGATAGCCTCAGACTGTGCACTCAAGTAGGTCCCGATGTAGTAGTCATATAGTCAACTAACTGGTAAGTGGTATGTATAATATACGGAAAGCAACTGCAGAGGGGCTTGGGGAAAGGTGCAACAAAGCTGAAGAACGCTTCACAGAGGAGATGACATTTGAGCTAGTCCTTGAGCTAGGATTCCACAGGTCAAGGGGAAGATGGGGTGGACGAGGGGAGGGAGGAAGGGCATGTCAGGCAAACGAAAGTGCAGGAGCAGATGTGAGGAGTACATGGGCCCACAGCGTGTCTGGGAACTGGCTGGTAGGTTGATGTACCTGGAATATGGGCTGTACCATATGGGGTAACAGCAGGAGAGGAGGTAAGTATAGCCAGACTGCCAGCGTTTTCTGTTCCAGCCTGTGGAGTTTGGGCTCTAACCACAATGAATGGGGAGCCACTGGTGAGTTTTAAGTACAGAGTGATAAGATTTTTTTTTCGGTACGCGGGCCTCTCACTGTTGTGGCCTCTCCCGCTGCGGAGCACAGGCTCCGGACTCGCAGGCTCAGCGGCCATGGCTCACGGGCCCAGGCGCTCCACGGCATATGGGATCTTCCCGGACCTGGGCACGAACCTGTGTCCCCTGCATCGGCAGGCGGACTCTCAACCACTGCGCCACCAGGGAAGCCCCAGAGTGATAAGATTTTACTTGTAGTTTGGATAGTCCTGTGGGCATCAGTGTAGTGAATGGACGGAAAGAAGGTGAGACTGGAAGCTGGGAGACCAATTAAGAAATCAATTGTGTCAAGTGCTGCAGAATGGTCAAGGAGAATGAGACTGAGGAGTTCACTGGATTTGGCAGTTGAGGGTCTCTGGTGACCTCTAAAAGTAATTGCACTGGAACAGTTCAAGCAGAAGCCAGGTTACTAAGCCAGGGGTTTTCAAAGTGTGGTCTCCAGACCAACACGTCAACATCACCTTGGAACTTGCTGGACATGCAAATTGCCCAGCCCCACCCAGCCCCCACCCTAAAACTCGAGCTGGAGTCCAGAAATTTGTTTTCAAAGGCCCTCTGGGTGATTCTGAACATGCGAAAGCTTGAGAACCAGTGGCCTAAACAAATCTTTCTCCGTCTCTTCTCTAAGCATTCCTTACTAGGAACCCTATCCTTCCAATAACTGAGCTGTCTGCTATTCCCTAAAGAATTGTTAATCTTATGGTTTCTCCGCCCTCTGCATAAGCTGTTTCTTCTGTCAGTTGTGTGCTCTCCCCAATGCAATATATGTACATATATAGTGTCTACCTGGTGATATGGAATTCATTCTGCAAGGCTTAACTCAAGTGTCGCCTCCCTCAGAAGTCTTTCCAATATTCCCCAGGCAGCCTTTCTACAGATACTTTTTTGCACATATTACTATTATGCGACTTGTTTTATTGTATTGTGTTGTTTGCTTTACTATCTGTCTTCCCCACTAGCTGGAAGCCCCTCAGGAGTAGGGACTGCCTTGTTCATCTCTATTTCCCCATTGTTTTCACATAGTAGATGCTCAACAAATGTAGGGAGAGGAAGTTGTCGTGGGTTGAAGAAGTAAGAACAAAAGGGACAAACTACTCTTTGAAGAGGTTGGAAAGTGCAAGGAAAGAGACATGTGCCTGAGCCTACCACAGAAAGTACTTGTGCAAGTGTGAGCTAAGGCTGAAGAAAATTGTTGGTTGAGAGGGTTAAGCCAGCAGAGAGGGAGAGATGAATGAGAATGACAGTGGAGGCAGATGGATAACGAATGGCAACATGGTTTTGGAAAAAGCAGAAGGGGATGAAATCAATGGCTAGTGCAGAAAGATATTAGCATTGGAATGGAGGAAAGGCCTTTCTCTGAGATACAAGAAAAGGAAGTAAAGGTGGGTGCACAAGAGATAAGCTGTGAGGTTGAAGGGAGAGAGGTTGGGGAGTTTTTAGATGGCCTGCCAGTATAGAAGTGGGGAGGACTAGGGAAGGTTACAGGGGAGGTGATGTTTGAGCTAGGAGATGTCTTTAAGTGAAGTGGGAAGTAAGGCCTTTTGCTGGGAAGGAAACAGGGAACAGAAAGAGGCTAGAGGACAGTGGGAAAGGTTTGTAAAAGCTATGGAGGTGTGGTAAGGGGCTAGGGGGGAAGGACTGAGGTTAGAGAGCAGCAGCAGGGGATTCTTTGGGGCTGATTCATTTCAGCTGCTGAAGGGCCCACCCATTCACCCCACTGGCTTTGGCAATGGAAGCAGTATAGGTGGGTTGTCTGCAGAGGCTGTTTCTGCAATAGGATGGACAACTCTGGCTACAGATCCTGACACCTGCGTAGAAAGCATTCTAGCTCTCTATGTCATCAATGCTGTCATATACTGCAGACAATAACCATGTTACTTTACATGTGATAACTATGTAGCTTATGTAGCAACACAGGACAAGCTTTATGCTATGTGAATTAGCTGAGAAAGCAGGATTGATTATAACTATTTGAAATGTGCATATGAAGGAACAACTGAATAAAATATACCAAAATGCTATCAGTGGTGGTATTATAGGTGATTTTCCTTTAATTTTTAAATAAATATATATTAAAAAAATATAATATATATACATATATATTGTTTATAATTTAAACAATGATATGGCAATAAATAGAATTGGTTCTTTCTCTACTGGCGTTTTCTTTCATTAGGTACACATAGAAGGCAGTATTTCAGAAGAAAACATTGTAGTGTAGAACCAACCGGCAGAAGGTTGGTTCTTCTTATCTCGGGGGCAGAAGCAGGGAAATGAAGTCCTCGAGATGTCCCAGGGTTGGAGGCTGACAAGCCTGATTTTGGGCGTCATGCTGTAGGGGAGCACGAAGGAAGTATGTGATCAAGCCCTGTCTCACAAAAAGTTTGGGAGACCAGGCTTAAAACAAATGACAAGAGAACAGCTTATACGGTGCTCAAGTGGATGGTCTGAACAATGGATGGGATTGGATCTCTCAGGCAGAGGCCTGTGGGCAGGCATATATACCACGCAGAGGTCAACTGTGTGCCACTGGAGGTGGTCAGCTACGTGGGCTGTGCCACTGCTTAGCAGGTGTGTGATCCTGGGCAACTTCTCAGGCTTCACTTTCTCTGCAACGGTGGGAATACTAATAGCTACTCATAAACTGGCTGGAGCATTATAAACAATGAAGTGGGTAAAGTGCTTAATACAGTGCCTGACACACAGTAAGCTGTCCATAAAAGTTCTGCCATTATCATTATTAATGATTGTGGTTATTATTACCCATAAATATTTATGATGGAGGGAACTGATTTAGAGTAGGGGCACTCTGAGTTATTTGGAGGGAATTCAGGGAGGTGTCCTGAGTGAGGTTCTCTTTTACCTCTACAATAGTGCTGTGGGTTCACCCCAAGCCTTCAGGAGGGAAGAAGGAGCTGTGCAAGGAGGAACTCCACATTGGTTCTTCTTTTGCTAGTGTTCATGCTACTTCCCCACTTCTAAACAGGTGCATATTACTCCAGAGCACCCTTTCACCTTCCTCTCCCACTCTTCTGTTTTTCTTGTCTTCAACTCTTCTTACTTCCCTTTTCTTCTCAAAACCCCAAGTGGTGGATGAGCAAGGAACTATACTATATTTTGCATGTTCCAAGTTGGCCTTTTCAAAACTTGAAGTTTGTCTACTGATCTCAGCACTTGGAGTTTACAGAAATCAGTCTGTGTTCACCCTATCCACTCCTTCACTTACCTACAAATATATCTATACCCCTAACCATTGTCTTGAGTAAATACTCTTAAATGACAGTCATCAGTAGACAGGCAGGTATTCCAGACCATAAGAGTTCAATTAAGGAAGGCTCTTTTGAGGTAACTGTTATCTTGCAAAAGAAACCAATGGAGATGTGAACTGTCCACAGGGCTCTTCTCAGCGATGAGGTGTACTTTTCTGGACTCAGATGTAGATCGTAACGGGGGGAACATTCTCTGTCTTGCTAGCATCTGTTCTTCTTTTCTCGCTTAGACTTTCAGGAAGTGTGATACGAGGGAGGGAGTCAACGGTTTGAAAGAAAAACGACCAGGTCTTTGGTCTGAGCAAGAGAACAAGTATTCATCTTATACTGTTCTCAACAGAAATCAGAATAATTAAAAACAAAAACAAGTTGGTATCCAGCAGATTCACCTGCTAAACTCCAAGTTCACATTCCTGTCCACATTGGCAAATAATAATGATATAATCTCAGCTTTGTTGGAAACTCTATTGGTATATTTACAAGGTCATTATCTTCAGCAACAGATACCTGCTCTGAGCCCAGCAATTACCACCTCTGTCTCTGTACACATTAGCATGCATACACACCACTGATTTGTACTTTCCTACAAAATTACTCTTTCCCTTTTTAATTAGAATGTCTTCAGAGCAAACCCCATTGTTAAGGCCATGTACACTTCCATTGTAAATACCTGTTGCCACCCATTAATTATCTCCTGATGAATTACTTTAGAAGTTTTATTTTTATTCTTACTTTTAAAAGTGGGATTTCTTTTGCTTACTCTCGATGCCCCCGTCCTCACACTTAGCTAACTATTTTGAATTCCACATAAGTGGACTTAGATGTGATCTGCACTCAGTTTAAACATTTTGCCAAACTTTAAGGTGGAAACCTTCTGTATGCCTGGACCTCACTGCTCAAGAATTTCTTGGCTAATTGTGAGGGAAGAAAATAAGAATGTTGGGTGGAAACAACTGAATACTTTCTGAGAACAAAAACCTTAACACTTGACAAATATCTGGAGTTACATAACCATTTTAGTGACTGAAATGCTGCAACTCATCCAATAATATCGTGGTTCGATAATTACACAGTTGTGGATTTATGCTGCTCTTGAGTTGGGGTGACATCCTGGTACATACAGGTCAATTCTCTTTTACATCATTATGTATAAAAAGTATACAGCCACTTAGGAATTGAAGCATAAAATACTTAAAAGAAAATTTTAAGTCAGGTAGTACTAAAGTGAGCATTCCTATACTAACCTTCCTGCTTATCTCATGGATAGCAGAGAATTTTGGATTCCTAGTTAAGTTTCATAGGTGACATTGCCATATAGTACACAGAGCGCATGCATATGACGAAGATTTAATTATAAAAGGACAATCTTAAATTTCCCTCTCCTTGACATCAATTAAATTGAGATAATCACATTCCTAAAGGGGCAAACATATGCCAAGAAGCTCACATGAAGCTTTCTTATATTACTCATCTGGGTCTATGTTCGGTTGAAGGGTCTGACTGGCTCCTAATTCTCAGAGCTAGTTTGAATCTTGAGATCAACTCCTGCCTTCTGGAACTTGTCCTCTGTTTGGCTGAACTTGCAGACCTCTCAGAATGTGTCTTTATTGGACACTTATTCCATGCAAGACATAGAACTAACTACTGTGGGATTATAAATATGAATAAGAAATAGTTCTTGTGTTTATACTGCTTACACTCCAGTTGTATAGGCCACCTCAGGTCATTTATATATTGCTGGCTGGAGACAGGGCGAAATGAAAGTGGCCTTAAAATTAATCACAGTGCTCTCTACTTTCCCATAGTCCTGTGCTTTATCACTGTTGTAGTTATGCTGTTTGTATGTTGGCCTCCCACACTGCACTGTGATCTCTGGAGAACAGGGGCTGGGTCTGATTCCTGTCTGTACTGCCACAGAGTCAAGGACATGCTTTGCAAAAGGTAGGCTCTCAAAAAATGCTTTTAAATAAAAGAATCCATTCGCTTGCTTAGGTTTCCTAGTTACAAGTGGGTCAGCTTGTCCTGTACCGAAATGGAAGTGATGAGAATCTGTGCCCAGACCTCTGCCCAGAGGTCCCTGCACTAAATATCATCTTGGATATGCTTCACAGTTGTGCAGGAAGGGACAGTGGAATGTGACTGAATAAGAAATCGGAAATATTGGGGTTTTGTCTCAGCTCTGTCACCAATTACTTATTTAACCTTAGGCAAGACACATGCTCTATCTCAGTTTCTTCATCTGTGAAATGGGGATAATAATGACTGGCTTGGCTATTCCCCACAACTGCTTTGAGGATCAAATGAGATAATACACTTTAAAGTGTTTTGGAAAGCCTAAAGTACTACACAAATGCAAGGCATTATTTTGCAAAGAAATCTTTTTTTTTTTTTTTTTGCTGTATGCGGGCCTCTCACTGTTGTGGCCTTGCAGAGCACAGGCTCCGGACGCACAGGCTCAGCGGCCATGGCTTACGGGCCCAGCCGCTCCGCGGCATGTGGGATCCTCCCGGACCGGGGCACGAACCTGTGTCCCCTTGCATCGGCAGGTGGACTCTCAACCACTGTGCCAAGAAATCTTCCTTTTAATTCCTGTTCCACAAACATTTCATTACGCATCCCTGGGTTATATGGTGAGATGTATGGAGTAGCTTTATATGTCAAGCTATGAAGTGCCTTGATACATCAACCTATGCTTGATAAGAACTCCAGAATCTCTTCTTCAACATATATAGTGTTTAGCTGATTTAGCACTGGATTTTCCAAAACACTGAAACTTTCTGTTAATATTGCACCTCTCGCCAATTCATATAGATATATATGCTCCTCATTCCACATTTATTTAAAACATGTATTGTTGAGTATGTATGTGCACTAACTACAGTGCTACAACTGGGGCAAAATAGACAACACAGGATCTCTGCTACTGAGGGTTTTTTCAGCTTATTGGGTTTGAGAGAATAGACATGAGAACAAGTAGGTGCCTAATTCTGATTTGTCTTGGGAGGCAATTTTATGTGTGAGTTATAATTAGTAAAGACATATATGTATATTTTTAGTTTTGACAAAACCAAAACTAGTGGTGGCTTTTTTTTTTTTTTTTAGATGTTTGGGGTAGGAGTTTATTAATTAATTAATTTATTTTTGCTGTGTTGGGTCTTCGTTTCTGTGCGAGGGCTTTCTCTAGTTGTGGCAAGCGGGGGCCACTCTTCATCGCGGTGCGCGGGCCTCTCACCATTGCGGACTCTCGTGTTGCGGAGCACAGGCTCCAGACGCGCAGGCTCAGTAGTTGTGGCTCACGGGCCTAGTTGCTCCGCGGCATGTGGGATCCTCCCAGACCAGGGCTGGAACCCGTGTCCCCTGCATTAGCAGGCAGATTCTCAACCACTGCACCACCAGGGAAGTCCTAGCGGTGGCTTTTATTCATGTTTTTCTACTACTAATGGTCTATAGATTTTAATTTGGTCTTGGAGACTGATTTTTTTCCCCCGGATGAAAGTTTGTGGGATCTCACTTTCCTTTGTATCAGTCAAGCTATAGAACTTTAAGGAATAGTAATAGCTCTGCTTAGTTATAGGATCACCTGAATGTTTTCCTGCCAATTTCTCCTATACACCAGAATTTGCTTTGACTAGAAGTACTGTTCTTGGGGAAGGCCATCCCTCAATCTAGTTGAGTAATTAAACTGCTGAGTACATTTTGGGTTGACATCGCCAGGTACATCCTGGCATCTTATGTCCTCAGATGCTACTCATGTTTTGAGACACCACCACTAGACCCCCGGCTTCTGATAGGAATCAGGGAAACAGTCATCTAAATGCACGCAGTGGAATTTGGGTTTAGCTAAATTTCTACTTTCTACTATGGGAGAGACCCATAGTAGAAAGCATATTTCAGTGCAATTCCATCCTGCTAATCAGTCAGGCTCTGCCCAGCCCTCCTTAAAGCAGTCAACAGCCCAAGTTGCTACTGCTAAACACAGTTTTTCCACTTCAGCTACACTGCTCCTTTGCCTGCTTATCTATTCCACCAAACCTCCTTTTCCTTCTGTATTTCCTGTATACAGGAATAGCTCATAATACCTCAAGATACTGAGGTCATTGCTGACTCCTTGGTCTACCTTTCCTCTCTCACCTAAGCAATTACGAGTCTTAGGAGCCAATGCCTATCTTTTCTGCACGCCCACAGCCCCTGCCTAACTTCTTATCTTCCCACTGTAGGGAACAATCTCTCATCTCTATTGTTCACCTGCCTCTACACTCATTCCCTGTGCTTGAGACAGCTTAGACCTCTAACCATGCGAAATCACCTCTTCTTTACCTCATTAATCTTCTGGTCCTCCAATTCTTAGTCCAGCTGTTGAGGTCTTCCGGGAAGCCTTCCCTGACCACCCCTGGGCTGGGACATGACACACAGTCCCTCAGCTGTGAATGTTCAGCTGTGAACATTCTACTTGTCGCACTGGATATTAATTGTCTGTTACTTCTCTCTCTCTTTCTTTATCCCTCAACTCCTCACACAGGATCTGGACCATGGTAAATATTCACCAGAATGCCAGTTGATGGGTTGGACTTACTTGCTCTCATCTCTCAGTCTTTGCTGATTCCAATTTCTTCCCTTGATTTTCAGCTCCCTTTTTGTTTCATTTTTACCAATTTATATGCATAACTTCCTTCAAAACACGTCCCTTCAAATACCTCTTCCGTCATAGCCTTCCCTGACTTCCATTCATGACATTTATTCTTTATTACTTTTGTCCTTATGGGGATGTACGCCATAAATTTAACTTAATAACAAATCCAACAAAACTTACATGTGAACAAAGTAATTGGTTTCCTTGAGACAGTCACCTTGAGAAATCACATACATATTTTAATAATGTTGTGTAGCTACAGTCATTTCTGGAGCTGCTCTTTGGGGGTGATTACTTTTACATTCTTCTGGATCTATTAATAACGACAAATCAAATCTTTGCAGGTGATTTCAAAAATTTGTATACAGCCAAGTCATTATGAACTCTATTTAGTGAGTAAGGTGAATAATCAAGCTGGTAACCCCACGGGTCAACACCTAAAAAGTAATTTAATCATCTTTTTACTGAACATATTTGTACAAGGGAAATTCCAAAACTATTTTGACTAATTATGTTATTTTTGAAAAGAGTTTTTAGCATCCCAACTGACTACTTTCAATAATAGTACTTGCTTCTCTATTATAAAGTGCTTATTAAAATCCAGTTTGGAAAATCATAGGCCTATGATCATACTGACTGGCACTTGTTTGGTGTTGTTTTACATTCTAGTTCTTATGTGATAGATACTGGGAATGAATAAGGCCATGGTCCTTGCCCATACGGCCCTCTTAATCTGGTTGAGAAGATAGAAATACAAACGGTCCTGTGTGAAAAAATAGATAACAGTGTAAGATAAAGAAGCAGTACAGTGGAGGGACTGTCCGTGAGGGATGGAAATTCGTTACAGTCTCCGTAGAGCCTTCTCAGGACTGAAGGATGAGTGATTAGAAGTTCACCAAGAGGAAGAGGGAAGGGGACTACAAGAGTCATTCCAAATCAGGGGACAGAAGGTGCAGAGACTGAAGCAAGACGATATGTTCAGGGGAGTCTCAAGTCATTCAATACTGTTATTGTGTAAAGTTCACAGTGCGGGCAGAGAGGACAAGATCTGGAGCCCAGTGAAGTAAAGGCCTTATGTTTACCATTTGTAGAAGTTTGGATTTTATCCTGCAGGAGCCAGGGAGAGGCTCTGTGGGTAGGATTCCCCTTCCCAATAGGATCATAAACTCCCACATCCAACTAGTCACATAGGTTTGCCTCCCCTCCCACCTCCCCCCTCCCCCCCCCCTTTTTTTTTCTTCAAGATTGCCTCAGATCCATTCCCTCCTTTCCATTCTGGAATTTACCTCATTACTGCAGGCCTTCATCGCCCCATGCCTGGACTGTCTCACAAGCTCCTGACTGGTCCTTGGACTCCGGTTCACCTTTTGCTCCTGACAATCAATTTTGCGGAGGATTATCAGAGCAACTTTCCTTTCCATCAAGTCTCACTCCTGTTCAAAAACCTTCAATGGTTTTCTATGACCTGAGAGATAACTGTACCCCCCATCCCCTGCTTGTCATTCAAGGTCCTGCATAATCTTCTGCCAACCTCCTTTCCCGCCTTGACTCTGGTGGGTCGTTGCTAATAGTGCCGGAACTCATCTACTGACTTCCTTATCTTATTTGCTTTTAATGATGCCTTTCCCCTGGAATGTTATGCTCACACAAACTTTTTGATTATTTCAGCTCTTTTCTTACAAATAGCAAGCCCACTTGTACCCATACCTGATCACATTCCCCACTCTCCTGCTGAGGAAGTAACCATTATTCTGGTTATAGTCTTCTACCATATACTGTGTATTATGTATTCATAAATAATATATAGTATTGTTTGGAAAACATTTAAATATACAGAAATGGTATACTTTATAGTTCCTTCTGAAATTAGTTTTTTTTACTATCTTTTTATTTTTAAGACTTATCTCTATTGACATATATGAATACAGTCTTTTCAATTGCTGTATTGTGTTTCATTTTACAAATATACCATACATTATTCATCCATTCCTCTATGGGTGGGCATTTAGGTTGTTTCTGATTTTTAGCTGTTATCAACATCTTACAATGGGATATCCTTAGCTGATCTCCTTGTCCTATACCAATTTTACTAACCTTTCAAGATCCTGCTCTCATTCCAGCTCCTTCACGAAAGGCTTCCCTGAATCCTGCAGCCCGCAGCAGCAATGTCTCAGCCCTCAAAGCTAGCTTGTGCATCATGCGTCTTTAGTAACAGTCCATTGTGCCGGGCACACCGCTACGCAAAATAAGGCGCCTACGAAATATTTGCTAAACGACTGACTGACTGACTGACTGCATGAATGAATGAATGAATGAAGGGTGCAACCCCAGTTTATGGCTCTGTTCATTTTAAATGGACTTTGGCGTCTTGGCCCGTTACCTTCTTTGACAGCACTGGTCCCTCTCTACCGCATTCCTCTTGCTGGCCCGGGAGTGTGTGGATGGATGTGTGGGGTGTGTGGGCTAAACCTATCTCACTGGATGATGTCTGTCGCTCCGGCAAGTTCAGGATCTCGACAACCCTAGTGATTCAAGTTCAGGGTCCTAACACCCACCCCGTCGGCTGAGGTCGGGCCCCGAGAGACGCTCCAGCGCCGATCGAGTTAAGGCGCGTCGGGAGCCGACGCGGGTTGGCGAGGCTGGAAGGGGTGTCTAAGACTCATAGTAGATCCCTCCGCGCGCAGCCCGGGCCGGCGCTTCTTCCTGCGGGAAACCCCTGGGTGCTGAAGGCGGCGGGGCCTGGCCGCGGCGACAGCGGGGCGGGGTTTGCGGTGGGAGGAGGAGGCCGAGGCGGAAGGACACACGAGGTTGCTTCGCTGCACACCCAAGAAAGTTTCAGCCAAACTTCGGGCGGCGGCTGAGGCGGCGGCCCAGGAGCGGCGGACTTGGGGTGCAGGGAGTGGAGGCACGGAAGCCCGAGCTTCGGGGCGCAGCGCTAGGCCGTGAGCGGCAGAAGCAGGAGGAGAGGAGGAAAAAGTGGGGGCTCCTCTCTCGGGACCCCCTCCCCATGTGGATCTGCCCAGGCGGCGGCGGCGGAGGAGGAGGCGACCGAGAAGATGCCCGCCCTGCGCCCCGCTCCGCTGTGGGCGCTGCTGGCACTGTGGCTGTGCCGCGCGACCCCCGCGCTTGGTGAGTATCGGGGCGTGGGGTGCTGTCCCCTGCGCCCCGTTCCATGCCCCTCCGGCCCGGCCCGGCCGGCCACCTGGGGCGACCCTTCCCACCCTTCAGTCCTCCACTCTGCGAGAAGGCCGGGCTCGCCGTCGGCGTGGAGTGAGGCCACTTAGTTCCTAAAGTTTGGACATCATCGCCCCCCCTCCCTGGGCGCGCCCCCTCCCCCGCGCTCCTCGCCGCCTCCTGCTCCCCTCTGCCGGTGGCCGCACGCACGCCTCCTCGGCCGGAGGCGGGCAGCAAGTCTCAGAAACTCCCTTTCTGGAGCACTTGAGTTCGGGGAGTTGGGCAGTTTTGCCCACTTTGCTCCGCGTTTCCTGGGGTCGAGGGAGAGCCAAGGGCGGGCTGCCCGGGACAGCCATCGCCGGCCGCGGAGCGCAGATGGGCTGAGCGGAGGAATGCCAGATCCTGGCATGGAGGGAGCGGGGGCAGGGCCTCCAAGGCCAACGGCTTACACCTTCACAGCCAGACTTAGCTTTGCTAAGAGGAGGCCCACAGTCTGAGTGGGTGGGTTTGGTTTGGATGGGGACAGGGTTCTGCGGCGCGCCTGAGTTCTGACACTCTGAATCCACGGTCCCCATGAATCCGGTGTAAAGTTTTGCTCGAGTCTTTGAAAGGTGGAGGCAGGAGCAGTAGGAAAACTGGTGTGGCTGCTTGCTGAGCCACATGATTTAAAAATCTCCACTGCTGTTATTCTTACCGAGGCGCAGAGCTCGGGCGCTGTTTCAGAGTCTGTCTCCAGCCCCAGGAATGTGGTGTGACGATCACCAACTCCTCCAACCTGGCAGCAGCTTTTGCTGTTCTTTTGGCATGGTTGGAGGTGGGGCGGGGGCGGGTGAGGACCAGTGGATACGTTAATTCAAAGTGGTGCCTTCGAAAGCTTCTTTATGGTTGGATATTTGCAACAGTCTTTCTGAACACGGTTGGATCAAGGAAAGGAAATCGAATCATATCTTACCCATCCCACCCACACTCTTAGATTGCAGATTTCTTCAGACTGTTTAGTGGAAAGAGCTTGGGCTTTGGAGCTCTGCTCTTTAATCCTGGGTTCAAATCCAGCTCTGTTGTATGAACTCACCAATAAAATGGGAATGAAATTACCCAGCTAATAGGATTAATTAAGAGAATGTATATTAAACCCATGACAGTCAAAAGGTATTCAGAAAGTCCTTTCAGGGCAGGGCTGTGTTTTTTTTTTTTTTTGAACTCTCTGATTCCAGTGGGATGGTGGCTTGTGCATGTTTGTTGAACCGAAAGGGGCCCCTTCTTTTCCTAGCCTAATCTGAAGGAAGATTTTTTACCCTTACCAAGAAGACTAGTACATGATCTATGTCTCTTTGCAAAGAGAAAGTTATGAAGATGAGCTTCAGAAAACTTTGCTTTTTGTTCATTGTTAACAGACAGTCGACATGCCAATCACAGATGTTTAAAAGACATCAAGGTTATTTATCACAGTGCTGGGTTGTTCAACACCAACCAGATCTTTCTTGGAAAGTTCAAATTCCATACACTTCTGGGTCCCTCAGAATTTCAGAAGTGGGCTAGGATGCTGTGTGATGATGAACCAAAGCTTTTGTTTCAGAAGCGTTTAACAAAACACATATGATAGTATTTTTGCCTTTCCTTTTTCTTTGAGTTAAAGTTCTAGTATAAGTGTAAATTTAGGATAGAGAGGAGTATAAACAATGGGCTAGTCCGGGGTTATAATCCTTGGTCTACCATTAGCTTGTTTTAGTAAATAATTTAATCTTCATGGTCTGTTGTCTCATCTATGGAAGAGAACCAAAGAGATCACTTACTTTAGAGAGTTGGAGGGAATAATATGTTTGCAAAGCGATTTGCTAAATTAAGTGTTTAATGATGAGACTGATGTCAGAAATAGGATTACTCTGACACACAAGGTTTCTCTCATTCTAGGACGTATACTTCTGCACTGATGAGGTATTGCTCTTACTAGCCAGCTTTTAGGTGGACAAGTCGAGTGTTAGTGTTAGCTCAAAGGATAGGATTTAGGTATTTTGATTTTTAGGTGTTCTTCAGATGCTAAACTACACAAAAACAGAAGAGATTAAAAAACCTGTTTATTGGTACAAATCTTGAATCTTTTCAGAGTCTAGCAGTGAAAGCTGCTTGAATCTTCTCAATTTATTATCATTGTGTTTTGCCAAGGTACCAATTATAACACACCCTTCCAAACTTTTGAGTGTTCCTGTATTTGGCTAGTGGCCAATTGTTAATTTAAACATCGCTGAGTTCCTAAGGCAAGGAGCTGTCAACCCATCTGTCTGATTGTCTAAACAGCTATCAAGACCACCCCTTGCTCCTTGTTTTCTTTTGCTTTGCAATGGGAAGTGACTCCCTGGTTTTGCTGCCTGCTAGATGATTTCTCAGTTGAATTCTTCGCTTGCTTTTAAAAAAATCACCAATTGTTTTTTCCTTCAGATGGAGATAAAACTTACCCTAAAACTGTTTTCCTTTTTCTTCTTGTTCTCTCTGTATTGTTATTATTTCTTGTTGGGGAAGAGGGATGAAGGAGAGTGATTTTTTTTTTTTTTAGTCTCTCTTTTCTTTTTCCTGATTTTTTGATTCTAAAAAATATTTGCCACATCTTTTTGGCATCTCCCTGTGCCATTCCCACTCTACTGCCTCTCCTGTGGGCTTCTTATAGCATAGAGGAGTAACTTTCGGTTCACCTGAACTATAGTTGCTGACTTCAGGAGCCTTAGAAAATGTTTAAGTTCGGTGGGATATGCTTGGATGCTTCAGACCAGCCTTACAATACATTTTAAAAATATCACACCCGCAGAAATTCTATTTTGCCCACAAAATTTGCATTGATCTAGTTCCCACTCTCCGATGCCATTCCTAGTGGTCTTCCTCCTTACCCTGTCCACGGCAGTAGAGCAAAGCTCCACATCCTGGCTGCTTCAAAATCAGCTGGGGTGCTTTTGGTGCAGTAGATCTGAGATTCTGTATTTTTCAAGGTTTACAGGTGATTCTGATACAGTAACTTGGTTGGAACTCAATGATATTTCATTATTCTGCCTTCAGGTGTGTATATGGGGTCTTTCCTTTTTAATTTTAATAATTTCCAGAATGGGCTGAACCTTAATCAGCCATTCCAGTATTTGACCCTTCTGACTCCCAAAGGTTTTTAAAATTGCCAGCATAAAAGCTATAGAGTATAATACTATTTCTTCTTGTTCATCTGGGCACAGTGGGTCCACATTGTCTCTTTAGAAGGGCTTCATATATTTGCAGGATATTATTATAAACGGCCTCCTCCCTTTCTTCTCTCTTTTTCTTCAAGCTTCATTCATATGTATCATTTTTGGACAGTTTGTCTATTGGTCCTTAACGGTTGTAGAGCGAAAAATTCTAAGCAATGGTTTGCATGAGAATATACTCCGAGGTTTTACATTATACTGTGTGTACGGTGCTTATTTAAGTGCTGCTTTTCTTGACATCTCTGGATGCCGCAACCTGAACCTTTTATTTTACTTCCACCCTTTCCTTATTCTCCTTCTCTCTTCTTTCCTTTCTCTGCAAATGACTTGAAACCAAAGGGTTTTCTTTTCCTCTACTTTTCTTTCTTATCGGGCTACCATATGCATTGTATTTTGGGCAGATCACTGGACTAGAAGCCAGAAGACCAGAATTCTCCTCCAGGTCAGTTATTAATTAGTCTTGTGCTGTTGCTGGAGGGGCACTGCTTTGGTCCTCCGTTTGCTCGGGCACTTTGTTCATAATCACTGAGCCAAGACTAGAGTCGAGACTAGAATTTCTCTCTTCTGGTCCTCAGTCCAGTGCCTCGTCCATTCTCCACACCACTTCCATCTCTTGTACAAATGAGCTCATGTACACAAAAATACTTAGCACTTCCTCAAGTGCTTATTGTTAATGTGTGCCTCTTGAGGAAAAGAACTGTGTCTTTTCAGTTGTGTTTATTCTGATGCCCCCCCTTGTACCTAGTATGGTGCCTTGGCATCTAATTGGCACTCAATAAATATTTGTTTAATTGAACAATTACTTTTAGTCATTTTCTTATTCTGGACTACTGTGGTACTTCAAGTCAGTTTTTTAAAAGACAGTATTTGCAAGAGTTATTGTTTACCTTACATTTGGGCGAAAAAACAAATTTTTCCCTTCCCCAGATGTTTTATTTAAACTTGCCATTTTGAATTTCCCTCTGTGTGTGTGTGTGTGTGTGTGTGTGTGTGTAGTTTCTTCTCTCTTTCTTTTTTCTGATCACTTCTGACCTTCATAAAGGTCACTTTTACTTTGGAATTTAACCTCAGAGGTGCTGGCACCCACCCCCAGCCTCTCACTTGAGTTGCTCCTACTGCTTCCTGTATTTACTATATTACTGTGGCAGCAATTTCTATTATTTTGTCCAGAGTTGCCACACCTGACTGTAATTTGGACATTTTGGGGACTCTCGGAATATAGTGCTTTTAAAATTAGAATTAAGAAAAATTTTTTTATTTTACATTGGAGTGTAGTTGATTAACAGTGATGTGTTAGTTGCAGGTGTACAGCGAAGTGATTCAGTTATACCCATCCAAGTATCCTTTCTTTTTCAGATTCTTTTCCCATTTAGGTTATTACAGAATATTGAGCCGAGTTCCCTGTGCTCTACAGTAGGCCCTTGTGGGTTATCTGTTTTAAATATAGCAGTGTGTACATGTCAATCCCAAACTTAGAATTAACTAAGTTTGCTTAGATGATTGTTTTGAGTTTTTTTTCATCCTGAGCTGGATATTGCAAACTTGTACTAGACTGAGAGGATATTTACATTAAGTGTATTTGTTTTTTTCCCACCAAGAGGGTTCCCTTGAAAACCACCACCACTGACAAGCAACTCTAACAGTGAGACATGATAAATAAATTTTTGAGAGAATCATAGAGTGTGAGCTATCTCCAAAATGAAATTTGTTCCTTGAGGGCAGGGACCATGTCACACACATCCCTTCTCCGACCTGTGCCCAGCATGCAGAGTCAGCTGGGCAGCAGGCCCTGGTTAGAGCACCTGTGACTCCTGCTCTGTCCTCCCCAGCTTTGGGACATTCTGAAAGAGAGCAATGGTGAGTCAGGGGTGTGTCCTTATACTCCTTTCTCCTTTGAAGAGGAAAGATCAGTTGAAGGCTGACCCCACCTACAGACTTTTATGCTGTCTCTTTTTATTAATTAACGGGTAGCTGAAATTTTCCTCTTTATTGGCTTATGTATTGGGAGGAACTTTAAAAAGTTCACCTAGTCCTATCTTTCCCGTGCTGATTCTGATCCTCTCACAACATCCTGGTTAAGATGTAGCCTGCCTTTTTTCTCCTTGAACACCTTTTGTGATAGACAGCTCCCTGCCTTCGGAGGCAGGTGAGTCTAGATTTGGACAGCTGTAATTCTTAGAAAGATCTTTTCATATTCAGCTGTAATCTGCCTCCTTATGACTTGCCCCCATTGGCATTCTTCTCAGGCATTTGTCTCAAAGAGTCCTGAGCCCTTTGTGGGTGACAGGAATCCAAAGGTACCCTTTACTGAACTGACACCCACCCCTCCGTAGAAGGAGTTAAACTCAGTGAGGAGCATGAAGATGATCCTGTCTGGGGTGATTGTTTGGGTTAATCACCTCAGCCCTATGTGTTTTATACTTCCCTGCCCAGAGAGGCACTTGTGGGAGGGAAGCATTTGTTGAGCAGTGTTTCCCTAACCTCTCTTATGATAGGAATACCTGGGGTCTTCTCCTGGAGATTCTGATCCAGTGAGTATGGAATAGTGTCTGGGAATTTGTATATTTAAGAAATAGCCAGGTAATTCTTACACTAGGGAAGTTTTGGAATCACTGCAGAGTGAATCTAGGGAAGCCAAGGGCTTTTTGTTTTGTTTTTGTTTGTTTGTTTATTCTTTGATAGTGCTAGAGGTGGGTTGCTTTGACTGCGTTCTGTGGTCATTTTCTTCCCCTGCTTCTTACGGAATGCCTAGCTCACCAGGGAGAAGGAAGCTGCTCTGGTGTCCCCATAAGGCTAGTAAAGTTATTTTGTTGTTAAAAAAAAAAAAAAAGTTTTTTTTGTGATCTATCCAAAGTCTTAGGACTGCCATGTGTGTGTCATGTATGACTTTGGTGGAAGCCTCCTTATCCCTCCATCAGAATGTTACCTGAGATACCAGAATACTTAAAAGTTCCACAGACTTTTTGGTGTCCATTAAGGAATTCTGTCCTCAGCCCTTGTGAATGATGCTGTCTTTGAGGATGTCTGCTTTGTTAACCTATGAACACATGTCTGGTGCAGGGATTTCCCTCAGATATGTTAGTGCCAAAAAATATAAAGGTCACTCATTTCAGGCAGTCCTGCTTTGGTGGGGTGTCTGGGCTGCTGCAGCGAATGGAAGAAGGAAGGGAGAATAAAGGAGGAATGGAGGACCTCTTGAGCAGAACTGAGCAGTCTGCAAGAACGGGCCCAGGAGTGCTCCACTGACAAAGACACTTGGTCTTGCTGTTCTTTTTTTTTTTTTTTTTCTTTTTTTGCGGTACGCGGGCCTCTCACTGTTGTGGCCTCTCCCGTTGCGGAGCACAGGCTCCGGACGCGCAGGCTCAGCGGACATGGCTCACGGGCCCAGCCGCTCTGCGGCATGTGGGATCTTCCCGGACCGGGGCACGAACCCGTGTCCCCTGCATCGGCAGGTGGACTCTCAACCACTGCGCCACCAGGGAAGCCCTGGTCTTGCTGTTCTTGATAAGAAGAAGGAAGTGGCTTCAGATCTGAAAGGATATGCTCACGGCCTCTGGATGGGACAAACAGCAGTGTTCATTGGCAGTGGTAGGAAGTTGGCTGTAGGTCTGTTCTTTCTTTTCTCCTCTCCCTTTTGAAGGGAGGACCAGCTTTGTGGCAGAAAATACATTGTGACTTTAAAAAGAATAGTAAAGCCAAGAAGGTGGGATGAAAAGCCATAGCTAGGAATGAGCAAAGCAAAGCAATTATTGTATTCATTTACTTATATATGTAAATATATGTTTCTATATAATACTCTAGTAGGAGCCCTAGCTATATTGGCTCTAAGATTTATTGCCTGTGTAGCTCTTCTCTCTTAGTGGTGTGTTAGGGAGGACTGTGGTGTGTTGTCATCCTTAATTTGTGTGTTTTCCTTAGTATCATGTGGTAGGGAGTACAGGGTATTTTACTTTTCTAGCTGTGTTGGAATCACTGACCAAATGGAAGATAGAGTCCTGCCCCCAAGGAGCTGACATCATCAGGGAGACAAGACAGATGAGCACACAAAATTAGGAACATGAAGTACAGTTATTTAGTAACTTATCTACACTCTCTGAGAGCAGTTTCCTGTAGTCAGGGTGACTAAGAGCTGTAGGGTCTGAGGGAGGAAACTCTAGGACCACCAGGGAACGGCGACCCCCAGCTCACCCCTGCTGGGCTTGTCTGCTGTTCTCCTCTTTCTCTGTTGGAATTCAGAAGTATCAAAACTTGACTTGACTGGGAAAAGACAAAGACCCCTTGTTTGGTGGGGGTGTAAATATAAATTTGGCACCTGCTGTGGTGTCTTAGTGGGTTTGTGGCAAGAGAGAGGGCTGTGTTCTCAGTCCTGGATGCTGACTGAGCCTGATCTAGGACAAGTTAAGGTGGAAGGGGCTCCTTTGGAAGATCGAGTTCTCAGTGGCAGTAGCTAAAGGAACTTCTCATCACAGTCAGGCAATGACTGAGGTGTAGCGTGGACACACCCCGAGTTGCTGCCTCAGGTGGCATTGATTAATCATGCTGACGTCTCCCTCACCCTCTTGTGCTTGTCTTGGCAAAACCCTGTCCTACTAGCCCCTCAAAGTTTGGGGTTTACTAGATGATTGGACAAACTCCTGGGAGGTCATTTTACTGTACCTTGCCACTCTTGAACTGCAGGCGGGTTACCATGTTCCAGTTCCGGTGCCCTTGCTCTCCTAGTCATGCGGTGAGGGGCCTGTGTCTCTCTTCCCAGTGGACTGGAGCACCTTCCCCAGAGGCCTCTAGGGCAGTTTCTGGTCTTCAAGTCATTTCCTTCTGCAGGATATTGGCAGTGACTCTGGTTCTTTGAATGCCTCAGCCAAATATCGTGCCAAGGTGGACTCATCATCTCGCAAAGACAGGTTGGATCTGTGGGTGTTGCAGAACCTGTTTCTGGGTTAAGGGTAGCGCTCCCACCCTCATATATTTATTCATATGAAGAAAGCGTGTGTGTATTTTGTGAGGTAAGGAAAACATGATGATAATATTTTGACTGGAGTCAAATATTGTCTCCCTAATAGTCTGTTGTCTTTTAACAAATAGTATCCCTTTAAAATACAGTTTTGCTTGCTGACTAAAGTGTTGTACAAGAAGCTGTGGTTACGTTCTAAAGTATACTACCTTGTTCAGAGGCAGGTGCCTTTTTAAATTGTTTGCTTCTTTTTCATCTCTTTTTACTCTCTCTCTTTTGTGAGGAGATTCTGGGAGGCTTTTAAACCTCAAAGATTAAATAGCCTATTTTAGCTAGTACCTAACAGGGAGAGGTTGCTGTGTTGGCATACTTATCCAACATTCAAATAAGAAAAATTGAGAACTATTTATACACTAATATGTTCTGTTGAGTTTATGAATATGAATAATAAGAAAACTAGATAGTGCTAATTTGTTAACTTCTCTGAATGGTTAATGTGGTATGCTGCAAAGAAACTTTTGTTTAATTCTCTGCTTTCACATGCTTTTGTTTGTCTCTAAAGTGTGGAGAGTCATTGAAGTTTGAGGACATCTATGTTTTGATTATTACTTTTTACTATGTTTTCTTTGCATAGAATATACCTTTACTTATTTGCTATATCTTTTTAAATTGGAAACATGAAGGGTATTTACTTTATTACAACATCTAAAGCACTTTCTAATCTTTATGAGGATTATTAGAGAAAAAAACATATTTGTAAATCATGCAAGTTTTGGATGTTACTATATAAAGTAAGTAACAATATGTCATGGCTCCTGTGACATAAACTTTCTAAGACATTTAAGGAAAATGGTTGTAACTGAAAACAAACATTGTTACATTTTAAGGTAGGGTTGCATCGCAACAGAATTATTCCTTATGTTTACATGTAATTAACTCATATTTACACTTTGTTGATTTTCTATGGCACCTTTATAAGATTTTTTGGGGGGAGGGGGTTTTAAAGTAATTACATTTAAAGATAGTTAAGGACCTTTGAAAAGTCTAGAAAAGTGTAAGAAAAATCCACAGTCTTAACCACTGTTAATATTTTGGTGTACATCATTTGGTCTTTTTATCTACTCTTAGTTTTAAAAATTGTATATTTATAATGTATATACAGTTTTCTGTTCTGCCTTTCTTTGGTGATTTCTCCTTTGCTTTGGTTGCATATTTGGCTCCATCTTTTTTTTTTTCTCTATATAAATGGCACTGATCTTCTTTATACAAAAATTTCCCTCTTTAGGATTTTTTCCATTAAGCTAGATTTCCAGAAGAGAAATTACTATCTCAAAGAGAGTGAATTTTAAAAATTGGGAAATAGAATTTTTTAAACAGAAAAACATAAGAAAAAATTAAAATCTCCAATAATCCTATCACCTCCAATCAAAACCCACACTTGCTATTTTGTTACATTTCATACAGTTTTGTTTCTGTGTCTCTTACTATAATTAGGACTTTAACATATTACAGTTTTACCATATACTTCTGCACCACTTAAAATATTGTGAACATTTTCCCATATATAAATATTTCTTTCTTTATTTTATTTTTTTCTTTCTTCCTTTTCATTGAGTATAGTTGATTTACAATATTGTGTTAGTTTCTGGTGTATAGCAAAGTGATTCAAAAAGAATATATATATATATATATATATATATATATATAAAATCTTTTTTCAGATTCTTTTCCATTATAGTTTATTACAAGATATTGAATATACTTCTTGTGTATAAATATTTTTTTAAGAACATGGTTTTAAAGGCTGCATATTGTTCTATCTGAAGATTCTATTATATTTTATTTAAACTGAAATCTATTCTTAGTTCCCAATTTTCATAATTTGTAAATAATGCTGTGATGAACATTTTACATATAAATCTTGATAGGAATATTTATTTTCTTAACATAAATTCCAAGAAGTCAAACTATTGTATTAAAGAGTGTGGATCTTTGTGTGGCTTTTGATATACACTGCCAAATTTCCTTCCATATAGTTTGACCAAGTTATAATTTTATCAGCAGAATATGAGACTCTCAGTGTTTCCAGCCATTGTCAACACTAGTTTTTATTTTTACAACTCTTTACCAATTGGGTAAGTGGTAAATGCTACCTCATCTTAATTGGTCTCTCTGCTTACAGTGATGTTGAATGTTTTTCATATGGTCAGTAGCCATTTGTATTGCCTTTTCTTTTTATTTCTTTATTTTGGTATATTGTGTCTTTTATTCATCAAGGTATTTAGTTTTTGGTTACTGATTTAAAATACTTCTTTAAATATTAAAGGTATTATCTCTTTGTCTATCTTAAATGTGTCAAAACATGTATGGACACGTTAAACTACATAATATCAAATTGCTACCAATATTGATATCAAAAATTTATTTGATAGTTTTTAAAAAAATCCTTTGATTTCTAATGTGCTTGGTCAATTTTCTATGTATTTGTTAACTGGTATTTTCTGTAATTACTTTAAAATTCTAATCTGACTGTATCATAAATCAACAAGCTGTCAGTTTTATGTGCCCAGAAAATGCACATTTACTTTAATACCTTATAAAAAGATGCTGGAAAAAAAACAGTGTATTCTGGAGCCTGATAAGTGATTTTGGTGGGTAGAGGTTAATCTGCTTCTGTGTTGTCTTCTGAGATATCCAAGATCTTGGAAGTGTGTAACATCCCATTAGGCAGGGCTAATATGCACTATTAAATCTGATATTTTGGCCTAATTGATAATTGTGCAATGGTCTAGCCAGTCAGTTTGGTCGGCCAACAGGATGACTAAGATTCCTTCCCCTCTCCCTTCACCAAATTGATTAGTTGTGGGACAGAACTGACTGAATCAACCTGTTGTTTTGGCACCCCACGAACACCACCTGTTTCTTAGCTTTCTCCCTCCAGCCTCCCACTGCCCTAGTGCAGTGCTGTGTGCACAGTGGGTAGGAGATCAGTGTTGTTGCTGAAGAATGTTGCAATAAAGAAGAGTAGATTTGCTTTTTTTTTTCAAGCTTGTATGTTCTTAAGGCATCCTGCTGCGTTTGGCATAAGAGTTCCAGCTGAACTGCTCTATGTGGCAGCCCTGTAGGTCTTAAGTATTTGATTCAGAGTAATTTCAGGCAATGTTAATGCTTTCTTAAGTATCATTGGAATTTACTGGGCTGTTTGTTTGCCAGCTATTACCGTATTTAGCATGAGGAGACCTGGGGAACAACGACATTTCTGACCAGCCAAAGAAGGAGACCTCTCTGTAAGATTGCAACTTTTTTTTTTTTTTAAGGTGTGGTTAAGAGAAAGCCAGTTAGATTCCAGTTTGTGTCCCCTGGTCTTTGCCCCAGCCACAAAATTAACTTACGGATGGGAAAAGAGGCTTGATAGTGAAGCTCTTTCTCATCCTGAAGTCTAATGCTGTTTCTGGGAGGAAATTAGAGAATTCTTACGCCTGGACTGTGCACGGAGAGGCTTAATCAGCAGGTGAAGTTGCTGATTAAAAACATACGTTAATGGACGTTTATTCTCATCTTTCCTCTTGAAGGCTTATTACTTTTCTGCTTTGTCATGATCTGAATTTATTTTGGCCCAATCCTTTTCTCCATCCTACTTTTGGGATTAGCAGCCTTCCCTCTATGGCTTAAAATTTCTCTGCCTCAGTTTTTCCATTTTAAAGATGAAGATAGTATTTGAAAGGACCACTCGATACAATTAACATAAAACGTGAAACAACCCTAACATTTACATAGCAATGAGGAGTTTACAGAACACTCTTACACAATTGCCTCCTTTAATCTTTACAAAATCTCGGTTGAAACTGAGCCTCTGAGGGGTTAGTTGGCTTGTATACCATTGTTTAGCCCTAGATAATAAGTAACAGAGCTGGGACTTAAATTTGTGGTTTGACTTTTAAAACCTCAGCTTTTTAAAAAAAATTGCTTACTTCTTACTATGTGTCCGTCCTTCTCCTAGGGGCTTTACATATATCTCCTCATTTAATTCGCGTGGCTATCCTTTGGGGTAGACAGTAATTAGCTATATTACAGGTAAGGAAATCGGAGCTTAGATTCGTAGCTTTGGGTCTTGGGGCCAATCATGTTGTTAGTGAGGGATGGAGCGAGGATTCAGACCTCTGGCTCTAGGGCCTCTGCAGTCAGCCATGGCACTTTCTGTACATTCACACGATTACCCTGCACAACAACCCTTTGAGATGGGGAGTAGGGGAAACTGAGACCTGTAACATGCTCAGGATAATGCAGTTAGTAAGTGGCAGGTTTGGAATTGACTGATTGATTGACTGATTGTTTTGGTCTATTTGTCTCCCTAACCTTTACTCATTCTAGTACACTGAAAATGCATGTTTTTCATCATAGGTTCTCTGAATGTAAGAGCCAGCTGTTAGGAATCATTTGTACCTTCTGAATAAATGGGTTGATTTTAGTTGACTAATGGCCCTGGGCTTCTCTCAGTTGATTTCTATCATCAGGACAAGCAGACTGAATTTGGGTTGAGAAGAGGGGAGTTTCCATTAAGGATGTCTTTAAGCCAGAATGGGCCACAGCTATGAGCTCCTCAGAAACCTGCTCTCAAGAGCAATGGCCCAACTCCTAAGGGCTCTGCTTGGGGACATTTCTCTTTGTGTTTTGAGAGACTTCTCTTTGAGAAGGAGTTGTCAGCTTAGAGGGAGAAAGGGCGGGGATACACAGGGCTCTTAACTGACTAGCCCTGTGTCCCTGTTTCTTAAGCACTCTATGCTTAAATTTCATTATTTATAAAATAAAGGTAATAGCAGCGTGTAATTGCTAGGGTTGTTATGAGGATTAAATAAGTTAATCAGTGTTATATTTGTAGTATGGTGCCTGGCACATAG
Source organism: Aethalodelphis obliquidens (assembly GCF_003676395.1). Classification (NCBI taxonomy): domain Eukaryota; kingdom Metazoa; phylum Chordata; class Mammalia; order Artiodactyla; family Delphinidae; genus Aethalodelphis; species Aethalodelphis obliquidens. The sequence goes on along the minus strand of NW_020838014.1, from coordinate 7,814,890 downwards.
TAAGAGTGCAGTGAATAGTAGTTATTGTTGGTGGTGTATTTTATGTTGCAGTTTAGACTGGCTTTTTGTTGCTTTCACTTTTCTTTAATCAAAAGTGGATGAGTGATTCAGATCCTTGGTGAGAAATAGGAGCTTCATGTTTGCAGCATGTAGACTGTTCACTGGTTTCCCATGAACCTGTAAATATTTAAGGGTATTATATTTGAGTCTGTTCCCTTAATGGGGTGTATCTTCAATTTGGAGAATTTGTCTACTATACAAATTGTATTGATACGTATTCAATCATTTCCCCCTTATTTATTCACCAGACATTTGTGGTTGGATTATGTTTAGTACAGAAACTATGATTTTTCTGAGGTGTAGCTTTGAGGACAATATCAAGTCCAACACTCTTGTTCCCCCCTTCCCTATGATATGATAAACATCGTCATGTGCCATCTGGTGTCACCATGCATTTGATGTTTTAATTAGCCTTATAGCACTTAATGGAATCTCTTTGGAATAATAGAAATAACTCATGATCTGTTATTACACCTTTAGGGGCTCCTGGAGATTTTGGGATCTCGGGCTGGGAACCACCCATCTAGTCCATTGTTGTTTTACAGATGAGGAAAGCAAAGCCCAAGTGACTGGCCAGAGGGCCCAGAGCTAGGTCAAGGTTGGGGCCAGAATCCAGGCTCTCGTTTTCTAGTCAAGTGATCTCTCCTCTATACTCCTTAGTCGAATGATGTATCAGTATGTTGACCCTCTGATTTTTGAAACCTGAAAAGGGAACAGTGAAGGAGTGAGAAGGGTGGGGGAGGAGAGAAGTGTGACTATATTGTAAATGTCAGTGACAGCAGAGAAAATATTTGCCTGTGAGACCCTGCCTGTCCCTTTGGACTTCTCTGTAGTTAAGACAACCCAGCAGGACTGGAGTCGTTAGTGATTCAGAATTGGATTAGCCAGGACTGGTGGAGTAACTTTCTCAGAAAAGGGTTTCATATTTTAACATTTGTTTCCCATGACAGTTTACTTATTCTCAAGTTTTGGCAGCCTTGAACAAATGGTTGTCAGGTTTTTTGTTTTGTTTTGTTTTAAGACAAAACTCCAAATTTTATTTTGCCAATTTAGTAAACTGTATTCTACCTACCACTCCCTTCTGCTCCCTCTGTAATTATTTCTAAGACTTTGTTTTTCAGTTGTGGGAGTATTATGAAAGGTTTTCTTTTATGGTCTGAGATATTTATAATTATGTGTAAGCACACTGAAAATGTAAGTGGTGCATATGTTAACTCAGATACCCTTAAAACACTTAAAATATTTCCCAGTAATTTAAATCATCCTGCAAAGGCAGCTGCAGCCACTTACAGTAAAAGAGAGGAGGTATATACTAAGGGTAGCAGCATTTGAATGTAATTAATGTAGATAAATGTGAATGTCACTTTGGAGGAACTGTATTTGCATGAAAGCTGACCGGGGCATGCTTCTTTATTAATAGAGTGAACGAAACAGACAAAAAACTCTATCCTCGTGGAGCTTATAAGAAGTAACAATAGCTTCCATATACTGAGGGTTTATTACGTGACAGATGCCTGGGGAAAAAGTGCTTTATGTGTTTGCTTTAGTCCTCACGGTCGGTGTTATAATTCTTACTTACTGAAAGATTAAGGCATGGTCATCCAGGTCACCCAGTTAGTGATAAAGACCAGGAGCTGGTATAGACCAGGAGCTGGAACCCCCCTTGCCCGACTCCAGAGCTCACACATTTACCCACTATTAAGTGATGCCTTTGTCATTTGGTGGAGTCCTGTAGCCCTACAGATAGTGTAACTTTGGATTTAGTAATATTTTCTGTATTAAATTGGCTTAAGTTTTACTATTCTTAACATCTTACTTCTGAATGAACATTTACATAATGTGAAAATTATTTAAATGTCAAAATTCCATTTTGACGAGTTGCAGTTCTTTCTAAATCGCTTTGAAAATGGGAGGGATGGATTTATATTTGTTGTAATCCAAGGAAAGTTGTCTAGCATTTCTCTATTACTTCTTGATCTTAAAAGAAATTCTTTAGTAGATTAAGACTAGGAATGAATGTGTAGCTTTTTTAAAAGAATAAAAAACATTTTGAAAGTCTGAAAATGGCAATCCAGAGTCCTATTTGTGCCAGCCTTTTAAATTGCAGATAGCTTTTCTTGACTGTGTGCTTGTATTCTTATTGTATCTTTCTGAAAGGGATACAAAAGACCATGTAAAATGATTGGAATGCATATGAAAGTGGACATGGCCAATACTAAAACTGCCCAGTACTAACCTATCTAGGCCTGGGAACTTTGAAATTAACTGTGTGTAGCATTTCTACACATAGTGTTACAGAAAAAGCATGAGGATAACCTTGTCTTTTCTTCTTTTCTGTGAACATTTTCCTTATTATCTCCTTTGTCACTGAAAATTGATGGTCATCAATACTAATAGATGAGAGAAGTATGTTTGACATCAACAGAATCCCAGATAATCCCTTCTGTTTTAAAATACAGTCTAAACATGCATGATCAGACATGTGGGTCCTTTCAGACATACTGGACTTTCTCCTTCAGGTTTAGTTGTGTTCAGCTGCCAGTTGAATGGTGAAGGAGAGAATGCCCAGGGATATGAAGCATAATGAGAGGTAAATGACGGTAAAGGCTGATTATTTATGACTTTTAGATACCCTTCCAAATACATTTTGATGTTTACTTTAGCGTAGCTGGTGAGTTTTGGAACCAGCTAGGCCTGGCTCCGATTCTTGGCTAAGGGTATTGGGCAAGCCACTTAGCTTCTCTAAGTCTCAATTCCCTGATTTATGTAATTGTAATAATAGTAATACCTAACTTGCAGGATTGTTTGTAAATATTGGAAACTGCATACTTAACTGCATGGTTCTGGGCACAGAATAGGCACTCAAGTGCAGGGGGCCCCAAAGTTTAAACTTCATTAGTCTCATGGCAATTCCTCCTTTGGAAGATGTAGTCTGGGAATACTTGTCTCTGGACTTCTTGTTTTAATATCTTTTACTGATTCCCTTTAGACTCTGCTCCATTGCCAAGGCAGGATTATGGATCACCTAAAGAACAGACTAAAGCACTGTCATTTTAGTAATTTAAAGTTTGCAGGATTAATTGTGTGTAAGTCCAAAGCCTTTCTGACACTTTTGTCTGCTCAGTTTGCAGCAACTTGCACCTATCACCTCAGAAGCAATTAGGTGCATAGAAAAAAATTATTTAGTATTTCAACTCAGAGCTGGAGAACTCTTTCAATAAGGAGGATCTACTTGGTTGGCTTATTTGTTTCCATCTTTCACCCCTGAGTCTTCATGGAAATCAGGTTTGAAATGTTAGAAGCAGTTGGCTTTCAGCATTGGGAAAGCTTATCTAATCAGGCATGTGAAGTGGCCTATGTCAGATTTCTGTGCCAGAGAAGGCGAGGGGAGGGTGAGGAGATTATCGCTCTTGCTTGTAATTCCTGAGCATTTTTGAGACACTAGGAGAGCAGTGGGGAAATATTTTAAAAAATGGTTGAAGTTGGTTACTCTAGCCTAACACACATAATACCTCCCATCCCCATTTAGGCTGGTCTCATCATATAGATGTATGTGATCTAATTTGAGTCATGTAATAGTTTATCATTTGGGGGCTAGATGGTGAAGTTTTTCTGTTTCACAGAATTTTGGATTGGGAATTTTACATACAATAATATTTACATTAAATAGTGCGTCCTGGTTTATAATCACTTTTATCAACGTGATCTTATTTGAGTCACAAATGAAATCTGCTAAGGAAGGAGGGCTGGTGATATTTTAGTTTTACAGGTGAGAACAGTAAGTCTCAAATAGCTTAAGGGAATTCCTCTAGATTGCATCGTAAGTATATGGCAAAGCCATGATTAGAATCCAGGTCTAATTTCTGGGGCAGTTCTTGTTTCATTATATCACATTGCTTGCTCCATAATGTCCCTAAATCTGAGTTCTGTTGCCCATGATTTGAAAGGATTCTCTTTCCTTTTGTTTGATTAGTGGTGTCAGTTAGAGCATGACAGTAATGAAGCAGAGGTTGAGGAGTCTTTCTCTAGATGGGTAAGTTAGCTTTTCTTAAAGCTCTTCTGTGCCTGCAGTAACCAGTTGTCCCTGCTGCTGTTGATCCAAAGTGAAATAGGCTGGAGAGTGTGGCTGACTCACCTTAACCCATCACAGCTTCCACATGTTCTGCCAGTGGATCCATAATGTTGTGTTCATTTACAAGCATTTTATGTGTTCTGGTGTCTGTTTCTTAGTATTTTTTCCCCAGCTGTTTTTACTGTCTCAAGCCTTAGTTCTTCCGGAGTGGCCTGAAGTGACTTTGCTATTCCTTAAAGTTTCTCTTAAGTCTCTCAAGAGCATGCAGCATGGGCTACCCCTTAATGTAATTTTATTTCATAGCTCTTGGCATTTCTCTCCTTAATCATCATAACCTCAAATTTAAACAGAATATAAATTGTTTATACAGATAGGCATGTCAGTTTTGCACTGTCACTTATGTAAGTGCACTTTAGCATTTCTTCTTTCCTTTTGATCAAAATGAGGAAATAGAAAATGTTTTGTTATGGTAGTTTACGCATACACCCACAAGGAAATGCATAGCTAGCTTCTGTGGGAACTGTGACTGATACATTTTGGGGAAGAAAATGCATGATAGCTAAAATTTTAACTCTGCCAAATGGTCATGGGGAAAGAAAGAAAAATGATGAAATTCACATATTGCACTTCAGTTTAGCTTACTAATTCTGAGGCTAAAAACATATGAGCTTGTGGCTTGTTACATCTATTTGTACATGAAAGTATGCTGGCCTTTCCACAGAGTGCATTTCAAAAGTTGTGCTTCTCATTCAACGGAGCCATCTCAACAAGTGTTCTTTCAGGTGTACAGTGTAGGAAAGCTTACTGCAAAGAGTGGCCAATTAGTTAGTTGAAGGTTTGACACCTCAGTAACAACAGACTGCCAAATGGACCATTTTGTCTCCTCTAGCAGTCCAGTTGGACATTTGGCCATGCCCTGTGGTCAGCTGAGAGCTTCCTCGATAAAGGTCACTGTCATCTAGCTGCATCGGGGGTGGGGCTGCACCTCTCTCACTAGGAAGAATTTGGTGATTCTATGTCATGAGAGCTGGGATTCCCCGTCTTCCATCAACCTGAGGGGAGCTTTGATAGCAGGATTGTTATTGTTCCTGAGGCACATAGATTATCCAAAATGCATATCATTTGTTGATAGAAAATTGGGAATTGATTATATTTTTTTATTCGTGCCAGGTGGAAATTAATAGACTTGTTATAGTCACTCTAGTAAAGAAGTATTTATGGTATTTAAATTTCAAATTTGATAATTTGGATTTTTGAATTAAACAAACATCCCAAGTTTAAGAGTGTGCGTGTGTGCATGCGTGTGTTTGTGTCTTGGGAGGAGGACGGATAAACCTTGAAACTGTTTTAAAAAAAAATTTTATGATAGTGCCTATTCTCAGTTGGCACCAGAGAATAACCATCCAGAGTGTTGTTCACTTCCAGTGAAAAGATTTAGGGAAGTTGTAACTGGTTTAATAACCATCTGTGGAGTGACATAGATTGACACACCCAATTACACAAGACCTGAGTCTGAGAACTGTTGATGTGCAATCATCCCATCAGCATCTGCTCATCATTATCAACAACAATAATGGCTCAGCTATTTCTTTGGGGCCACATGAAAAGACAGTGCACCCATAGCTAAGGGCAAGTCAGACCTAACAAAAACATAGCCCTCCCTGACCCCTTGCTCTCAAACTATGGTTTTCTGAGGTTTTGAAACAGTTCACTTTATTTCTTGTTTGTCATTAGTTTTCCTTTTTAGATACCGTGTCTTTCCAGCTCAAATTTTTGCCGGAACCAGGAAGGGCAATGTACTATGGGTCATTTTTCTCACCCATTTCTTTGTCATAACTGTTCATGTCCATGGCTTCATGCTGCTTTATGTGTATGAAAGTATTCAGTATCATTTTTAGCTTACACCTTTGTTACACTTATGAGCAAAGTGTACAAAGCAAAGTGACTGCTGTCAAACCACTTAAGAGCACTTTCTAAAATAAATCATTTTGGTCACTGTGAGTTGGAGGGAAGGAATCAGTTCACAGGAATAAATTGACATGTTGAGAAGATAATATCTAATAGATGGCAAAGCACTTTCATGTGCATTATATCTTTTATAAGATCATGTGTTCATTTGTGGAGACTGAGGCAGACACCCTGTGAGACCAAATCCAAAGTCACACCATAGGTACCAGGGATAGTTGGAGAACCGAAGCCAGGTCTTCTGTCTGTTCCTTGGTGTATAACTGGATCATCATTTTATTGACAGAAATGTGGGATCTTTCTGTTTTTAAAAGGTACCCTTTTGCCTTTGGAAGCTACGTTAGCAGTTCTTTCCAGAGTGGAAAGACAGCAGTTATATTTTTCTGCTTTTGGATATTTTTCTGCTTTTGATAAAAATCATTGTTTTTTCTCTAAATTTTTTTGTTTCTAACTAGAATCTTGTAGCACTGCAGGGCTTCTGACTAAGGTGCCTTTTGGAAAAGTAAGGTTTTACAGAAATTTTTAAAATTTTTATGTATTTATTTATTTATTTTCTTATTAGTCATCAATTTTATACACATCAGTGTATACATGTCAATCCCAATCTCCCAATTCATCACACCACCACCCCCAGCCCCCGCCGCTTTCCCCCGCTTGGTGTCCATATGTTTGTTCTCTACTTCTGTGTCTCAATTTATGCTCTGCAAACCGGTTCATCTGTACCATTTTCTAGGTTCCACATATATGTGTTAATATACGATACTTGTTTTTCTCTTTCTGGCTTACTTCACTCTGTATGACAGTCTCTAGATGCATCCACGTCTCTACAAATGACCCAATTTCGTTCCTTATTATGGCTGAGTAATATTCCATTGTATATATGTACCACATCTTCTTTAACCATTTGTCTGTCGATGGGCATTTAGGCTGCTTCCATGACCTGGCTATTGTAAATAGTGTTGCAGTGAACACTGGGGTGCATGTATCTTTTTGAATTATGGTTTTTTCTGGGTATATGCCCAGTAGTGGGATTGCTGGGTCATATGGTAATTCTATTTTTAGTTCTTTAATGAACCTCCATACTGTTCTCCATAGTGGCTGTATCAATTTACATTCCCACCAACAGTGCAAGAGGGTTCCCTTTTGTCCAAACCCTCTCCAATATTTGTTGTTTGTAGATTTTCTGACAATGCCCATTCTAACTGGTGTGAGGTGATACCTCATTGTAGTTTTGATTCGCATTTCTCTAATAATTAGTAATGTTGAGCAGCTTTTCATGTGCTTCTTGGCCATCTGTATGTCTTCTCTGGAGAAATGTCTATTTAGGTCTTCTGCCCATTTTTGGATTGGGTTGTTTGTTTTTTTTAATATTGAGCTGCATGAGCTGCTTGTAAATTTTGGAGATTAATCCTTTGTCAGTTGCTTCATTTGCAAATATTTTCTCCCATTCTGAGGGTTGTTTTTTGGTCTTGTTTATGGCTTCCTTTGCTGTGCAAAAGCTTTTAAGTTTCATTAGGTCCCATTTGTTCATTTTTGTTTTTATTTCCATTACTCTAGGAGGTGGATCAAAAAAGATCTTGCTGTGATTTATGTCAAAGAGTGTTCTTCCTATGTTTTCCTCTAAGACTTTTATAGTGCCCGGTCTTACATTTAAGTCTCTAATCCATTTTGAGTTTATTTTTGTGTATGGTGTTAGGGAGTGTTCTAATTTCTTTTACATGTAGCTGTCCAGTTTCCCCAGCACCACTTATTGAAAAGATTGTCTTTTCTCCATTATATATCCTTGCCTCCTTTGTCATAGATTTGTTGACCATAGTTGCGTGGGTTTATCTCTGGGCTTTCTATTCTGTTCCATTGATCTATATTTCTGTTTTTGTGCCAGTACCATATTGTCTTGATTACTGTAGCTTTGTAGTATAGTCTGAAGTCAGGGAATCGGATTCCTCCAGCTCCGTTTTTTTCCCTCAAGACTGCTTTGGCTATTTGGGGTCTTTTGTATCTCCATACAAATTTTAAGATTTTTTGTTCTAGTTCTGTAAAAAATGCCATTGGTAATTTGATAGGGATTGCATTGAATCTGTAGATTGCCTTGGGTAGTAGAGTCATTTTCACAATATTGACTCTTCCAGTCCAAGGACATGGTATACCTCTCCATCTGTTTGTATCATCTTTAATTTCTTTCATCAGTGTCTTATAGTTTTCTGCATGCAGGTCTTTTGTCTCCCTAGGTAGGTTTATTCCTAGGTTTTTTATTCTTTTTGTTACAATGGTAAATGGGAGTGTTTCCTTACTTTCTCTTTTTCATCATTAGTGTATAGGAATGCAAGAGATTTCTGTTCATTAAATTTGTGTCCTGCAACTTTACCAGATTCACTGATGAGCTCTAGTAGTTTTCTGGTGGCATCTTTAGGGTTCTCTATGTATAGTATCATGTCATCTGCAAAGAGTGAAAGTTTTACTTCTTCTTTACCAATTTGTATTCCTTTTATTTCTTTTTCTTCTCTGATTTCTGTGGCTAGGACTTCCAAAACTATGTTGAATAATAGTGACGAGAGTGGACATCCTTGTCTTGTTCCTGATCTTAGAGGAAATGCTTTCAGTTTTTCACCATTGAGAATGGTGTTTGCTGTGGGTTTGTGGTATATGGTCTTTATTTTGTTGAAGTAGGTTCCCTCTATGCCCACTTTCTGGAGAGTTTTTATCATAAATAGGTGTTGAATTTTCTCAAAATATTTTTCTGCATCTATTGAGATGATCATATGGTTTTTCTTTTTTTTTTTTAATTTATTTTATTTATTTATTTTTGACTATGTTGGATCTTTGTTGCTGTGAGTGGGCTTTCTCTAGTTGCGGCAAGCGGGGGCTACTCTTCGTTGTGGTGCACGGGTTTCTCATTGCAGTGGCTTCTCTTTTTGTGGAGCATGGGCTCTAGGTGCGTGGGCTTCAGTAGTTGTGGCTCGTGGGCATCAGTAGTTGTGGCTCATGGGCTCTAGAGCGCAGGCTCAGTAGTTGTGGTGCACAGGCTTAGTTGCTCCGCGGCATGTGGGATCTTCCTGGACCAGGGCTCGAACCCGTGTCCCCTGCATTGGCAGGCGGATTCTTAACCACTGTGCCACCAGGGAAGTCCGATCACATGGTTTTTCTTATTCAGTTTGTTAATATGGTGTATCACATTGATTGATTTGCGTATATTGAAGAATCCTTGCATCTCTGGGATAAATCCCACTTGATCATGGTGTATGATCCGTTTAATGTGTTGTTGGTTCTGTTTGCTAGTATTTTGTTGAGGACTTTTTCATCTATATTCATCAGTTATGTTGGTCTGTAATTCTCTTTTTTGGTGATATCTTTGTCTGGTTTTGGTATCAGGGTGATGATGGCCTCATAGAATGAGTGTGGGTGTTTTCCTTTCTCTGCAACGTTTTGGAAGAGTTTGAGAAGGCTGGGTGTTAGCTCTTCTCTAAATGTGTGATAGAATTCACCTGTGAAGCCATCTGGTCCTGGACTTTTGTTTGTTGGAAGATTTTTAATCACGGTTTCAATTTCATTACTTGTGATTGGTCTGTTCATATTTTCTATTTCTTCCTGGTCCAGTCTTGGGAGGTCATACCTTTCTAAGAATTTGTCCATTTCTTCCAGGTTGTCCATTTTATTGGCATAGAGTTGCTTGTAGTAGTCTCTTAGGATGCTTTGTATTTCTGCGGTGTCTGTTGTAACTTCTCCTTTTTCATTTCTAATTTTATTGATTTGAGTCCTGTCCCTCTTCTTCTTGATGAGTCTGGCTAATGGTTTATCAATTTTGTTTATCTTCTCAAAGAACCAGCCTTTAGTTTCATTGATCTTTGCTATTATTTTCTTTGTTTCTATTTCATTTTTTTCTGCTCTGATCTTTATGATTTCTTTCCTTCTGCTAACTTTGGGTTTTGCTTGTTCTTCTTTCTCTAGTTCCTTTAGGTTTAACAGTAGATTGTTTATTTGAGATTTTTCTTGTTTCTTGAGGTAAGCTTGTATAGCTATAAACTTCTCTCTTAGAACTGCTTTTGCTGCATCCCATAGGTTTTGGATCATCGTGTTTTCATTTTCATTTGTCTCTAGGTAATTTTCCTCTTTGATTTCTATAGTGATCTCTTGGTTATTTAGTAACGTATTGTTTAGCCTCCATGTGTTTGTGTTTTTTACATTTTTTTCCCTGTAATTGATTTCTAATCTCATAGAGTTGTGGTCAGAAAAGATGCTTGATATGATTTCAGTTTTTTAAAATTTACTGAGGCTTTATATGTGACCCAAGATGTGATCTATCCTGGAGAATGTTCTGTGCGCACTTGAAAAGAAAGTGTAATCTGCTGTTTTGGGATGGAATGTCCTATAAATATCAATTAAACCTATCTGGTCTATTGTGTCATTTAAAACTTGTGTTTCCTTATTACTTTTCTGTTTGGATGATCTGTCCGTTGGTGTAAGTGAGGTGTTAAAGTCCCCCACTATTATTGTGTTACTGTTGATTTCCTCTTTTATAGCTGTTAGCGGTTGCCTTATGTATTGAGGTGCTCCTATGTTGGGTGCATATATATTTATAATTGTTTTATCTTCTTCTTGGATTGATCCCTTTATCATTACATAGTGTCCTTCCTTGTCTCTTGTAACATTCTTTATTTTAACATCTATTTTATCTGTGTATTGCTACTCCAGCTTTCTTTTGATTTCATTTGCATGGAATATCTTTTTCCATCCCCTCACTTTCAGTCTTTATGTGTCCCTAGGTCTGAAGTGGGTCTCTTGTAGACAGCATATATATGGGTCTTGTTTTTGTATCCATTCAGCAAGCCTGTGCTTTTTGGTTGGTGCATTTAATCCATTCACATTTAAGGTAATTATTGATATGTATGTTCCCTTACCATTTTCTTAATTTTTGGGGGTTTGTGTTTCTAGGTCTTTTTCTTCTCTTGTGTTTCCCACTTAGAGAAGTTCCTTTAACATTTGCTGTAGAGCTGGTTTGGTGGTGTTGAATTCTCTTAGTTTTTGCTTGTCTGTAAAGCTTTTGATTTCTCCATCCAATCTGAATGAGATCCTTGCTGGGTAGAGTAATCTTGGTTGTAGGTTCTTCCCTTTCATCACTTTAAGTATATCATGCCACTCCCTTCTGGCTTGTAGAGTTTCTGCTGAGAAATCAGCTGTTAACCTTATGGGAGTTCCCTTGTATGTTATTTGTCATTTTTCCCTTGCTGCTTTCAATAACTTTTCTTTGTCTTTAATTTTTGCCAATTTGATTACTATGTCTTGGCGTGTTTCTCCTTGGGTTTATCCTGTATGGGACTCTCTGCACTTCCTGGACTTGGGTGGCTATTTCCTTTCCCATGTTAGGGAAGTTTTCAACTATAATCTCTTCAAATATTTTCTTGGGTCCTTTCTCCATCTCTCCTCCTTCTGGGACCCCTATAATGCAAATGTTGTTGAGTTTAATGTTGTCCCAGAGGTCTCTTAGGCTGTCTTCATTTCTTTTCATTCTTTTTTCTGTATTTTTTCCACAGCAGTGAATTCCACCATTCTTTCTTCCAGGTCACTTATCCGTTCTTTTGCCTCAGTTATTCTTCTATTTATTCCTTCTAGTGTATTTTTCATTTCAGTTATTGTATTGTTCATCTCTATTTGTTTGTCCTTTAATTCTTCTAGATTTTTGTTAAATATTTTTGCATCTTATTGATCTTTGCCTCCATTCTTTTTCCAAGGTCCTGGATCATCTTCACTATCATTATTCTGAATTCTTTTTCTGGAAGGTTGCCTATCTCCATTTCATTTAACTGTTTTTCTGGGGTTTTATCTTGTGCCTTCATCTGGTACATAGCGCTCTGCCTTTTCATCTTGTCTGTCTTTCTGTGAATGTGGTTTTTGTTCCACAGGATGCAGGATTGTAGTTCTTCTTGCTTCTGCTGTCTGCCCTCTCTAGGTTTTATAGAAATTAACGAACTTTTCCGTGACTTTCTAAAGGAGTAGACTAAATCTAGTGATACAAATGTATTCTTTGATTTAGGAACAGATTACAGACTTTGATTTTGGAGTTTTAATATTTGATTACCTTCTTTTTGGAGCATATATATACCTGTACACACAATGGATGCTTAATAAGTTCTCATTAATTTGGCAAGCAGTAAAATGCAAGGTGAGTATGGGTAGAGCAGTGCTGTGTAACTTCAGTGCCAGGGTTGCTGTGTGCTTACTGGTTGTGAGACCCAGCTCGTTATTTGAGAGCTGATGCAGAGTTTCAGGAAGCACTCTGAGCTGTGGTACCGAAGTCCTGGTGTGGGACAGTTTGAGCCCAGGGAATGTGCTTAGTTAAGAGACCATTAAGAAATAGGCTTTGCATTGCTTCTAAGAATGAGGCCTTGTGCTTCTTTGTCTAGTTTAGGCTTCTATTGGTGAGCTAAGGAGAAGAAGAAGAGGAGAAGCAATTCTTGAGAACTTCCTTAGAGGTTATACCTGGCTCTAAAGAGTCTTGGTTGAGCTAGCCGAGTAACTAGTCCTAGGACAAGCAAACTTTGCAGGAGTCCCTTTGCTTGTATGTATAGCTCCCTGGGATTGCTATAGGGTTCCAAGTCATCACTGTTTGGAATAGTAGTATTCCAGCTTGAATGTGTATCAAGTTTTGGAGGGTTTGTTAGAACACAGATTGCTGAGCCCACCCCCAGAGTTTCTGATTCTGTAGGCCTGGCATGGGACCGGATCATTCACGTTTCTGACAAGTTCTCAGGTGATGCTGCTAATGTTTGGGGAACAACACTTTAAGAACCATTGGCTTAGAGCATCCTCAGGTGTTTAAGTTTGGGGAGCTACGTAAGCTTAGTTGGTGTCTTCTTATAGTTCCTACAGTGTGTAGAGGTGAGTTTCCAGGTGTATTAATTCATTCAGCAAACACATGAGTGTTTCAGTTGTTAGGGGATACTGTGAAGAAAGCATGCAAAAATGCCTCCATTTGTGAAACTTCCATGAGCATGGGCCAGGATTAACCTGATTATCAGTCCTTCTTTTTTTTAAAAAATTTATGTATTTGTTTTTACATTTGGCTGCGTTGGGTCTTCGTTGCTGCACGTGAGCTTTCTCTAGTTGCGGTGATCGGGGCTATTCCTCACTGTGGTGTGCAGGCCTCTCACTGCGGTGGCTTCTCCTGTTGCGGAGCACAGGCTCTAGGCACGCAGGCTTCAGTAGTTGTGGCTCGCGGGCTCCAGAGCGCAGGCTCAGCAGTTGTGGCACATGGGCCTACTTGCTCCGTGGCATGTGGGATCCTCCCGGACCAGGGCTCGAACCTGTGTCCCCCGCATTGGCAGGCGGACTCTTAACCACTGTGCCACCAGGGAGGCCCCCAGTCCTTCTGGTTATCAGTGCTTGCAAAGGTGAGCCTGTTTGTTTTCCTAGCTTCCTTCTACTTATTTTTACTTTCTTTTGGAATCTTTGGATTTAGTAATAATGACATTGATATTATTAATCATCACCATAACTTTTTATTGAGTGTTTGTTCTGTGTCACATACTGTGCAGTTAAGTGCTTTACAATCATTATCGCATTTAATCTTTAGAACAACACTGGTGTTTTCATCTCCGTTTAAAAGATGAACTTTAAAAAGGTTGGTAACTTACCCAGGATGATGCAGCTAGTTGACAGTGGTGCTAGGTCTGTTTGACTGCAAGACCACACTCTTTACTACCATGCTTTTTAAACTGCGGATTGTGACCACTAGTGGGTCATGAAACCAATTTGGTAGGTCTCAAACTGCACTTTTTTGGGAAAAAATCGAATCGAATAGAAGAATCACAAGGTAGGGGTAAGCATTGTTTCTTGAAATGTTTGTTTTGGCTGTGTACATACATATGTGACTATTTGTTACCGTAGATCACAGTAAAAATGTTTGTAAGCTACTGCCTTCTTGATGATGGGACTTTAGGTCACCTAATCATTTTAAAAGACAGATTAGAAAATTTAGGCCTTAGGAAAGTAAGTAATTTTTCAAGAGCACAAAAATTAGTGGCAGTACAAAGACAAGATGTCTGACTTTTCAGCCCCTGGCCCACTGCTTTATCCCTCACACCATGCTGCTTCCTTAAAAGTGCACTGTATTGCCTGGGAATTGAGTCTTATCTTTTCATGTGATAGGAGATATGCCATGGAACCTTTACAGATGTTGACAAAACCTGAAAAGGGAAGTTGAATCAGCCTGCTCTGGGTAGGTGAAAATTCTGCCATGGAGCCCCCAAAGTCTACAGATAAAGCTGTAACATTTCTTCTGCTAATGCTGGTGTACTCGATGGAATGAGGATAATATTAACTAACAGTGCCAGGCTGTAAGCATGTTTCATATACTAACTCGTTTAAGTACCAATTATTTTGACAGGGTGGCCATGGCTGGGTCGTGAACGGCTGTTTTGAGTGAGAGGGGGCGTCCTACCAGCATGCGCTAACACTCCTCTGTGCTGTCTCCAGTTCCTCATTTTGTTCCTGCTGAGTTCAGAGCTATTTTTTCTCATAGCCTGGCTTACCTGAACATGGTCTCAGCTTTATTTTCTTGTTTCAGAACATCCACCGTTGTTAGGTGGGTAATTTAGGTTCCTGATCTGCGTCAGGGCCAGGGCTGTAGATCGTCAGCATGAATAGGTGATGGTGTACGTTGGTTCCCTCATGCAGAATGCTGCCCCAACCCTATACACGAAGGAGCTTACTACAGTCTGTCCAAGAGTACTGGGGGGACACTTGGAAATAACTTGAGAGTACTTACAAACCCTTCCAGCAAGTGTCCTTTAGCATTATGCGAATAATGCACGGAAGCTGAGGGAATGAAAAGTCAAGGCCTCCCCTTGTGGGGAGGGGAGGCTTGCACGTTCCAGTTAGAAGAATACGTAGAAGCAAGTAAGGATGGGGTGAAAACTTTCAATTGTGAATCATACAATTTGAATTAGAAGGAGCCTAAAAGGCCTGAAAGAGTGAAGTGATTGGCCTTGGGTCAGGTGGCGGCTAGGTGATAGAGAGCCAGGCATGGAACCTAGGTCATCATTCTGTGGCCCCTTTCATCCTAAGACATGTTTACTGGAGTTGTCTTCCAAAGCACCTGATTACAGAAAAGAGTGACTCTCCCTTACCCTAGCATGAATGAAACAGAGGCACCAGGAACATGTACCAGGTTTATTCAATTTCTTTGCATTTTCGCCCAAATGCTGTGACCCGCCCCCCGCCCCCCGGCTCCCCAGGGCTATGTGTGTCCTAGTTTGTGAAATGCCGGGGTAAAGGAACCTCCAAACTTTAAACAAATGTATGCCCCAAGAAAAACTTTTTTTTGAGCATGGACCCTCTCCTCCAAGTAAGTAAATAAATATTTATAAATTATGTACCTGTACAACTATTATACCATATGTGCATATGTTAACTCTTAGTAAAGTTCAATTATATGTTTTTTAGACTGTAAATATGTAGACATTCTAAAAGTTCTTCTGGCCCCCCAGTGGATGGTATTGCACCCCTCCACCTCTGGAATACACACATCTGATTTTGCAGACCACTGGTCCAGACTGAAAATTGAACAGTTTAATGTCAAAGCTATTGGTTCTTTCATTAGATAGATTACTTTTTAATCCCAGTAATTTTTGAGTAGTTTTGCAAAGTAGTTTTTGAGGTTTTGAATTAAAAAGCTGTCTTTCCAGAGTGGAAGAGATAAGGATGGAGGATGTATATGAATTAGGTTGAATTTCTCCTAAAGAAAGAATGCTGTTTTTTTTTTTTTTTTTTTTTTTTGCGGTACGCGGGCCTCTCACTGTTGTGGCCTCTCCCGTTGCGGAGCACAGGCTCCAGACGCGCAGGCTCAGCGGCCATGGCTCACGGGCCCAGCCGCTCCGCGGCGTGTGGGATCTTCC
Source organism: Aethalodelphis obliquidens (assembly GCF_003676395.1). Classification (NCBI taxonomy): domain Eukaryota; kingdom Metazoa; phylum Chordata; class Mammalia; order Artiodactyla; family Delphinidae; genus Aethalodelphis; species Aethalodelphis obliquidens. Next base: position 7,798,903 of record NW_020838014.1, on the reverse strand, counting down.
CGGACCGGGGCACGAATCCGCGTCCCCTGCATTGGTAGGAGGACTCTCAACCACTGCGCCACCAGGGAAGCCCTGTTTTTGATGTAAGGAGAATGAACAACTTTCCCTTTTATGGTCTGTGTTGGTGCAAAACCCTTGTTTGATATCATTAAGTTTTCCCTACCCCCTGCTATAGTGATTAACCTGCTTCATAATCCATATTAGGGCTTGGTAAATGTTTGCTGATTTTTAAAAAAATACTTTCAGCCTTAACTAGAGAGCAAATTAGAGATGACAGAGAATCAGGATGGAGAATATACCACGCTTTCCTATGGAATGCTGTTGAATGCTACTGGTAGTTTGAAAGGGTTGTTAATTTGTTTTAGGCCTTCTGCAATATTACCCAAAGTTGGGCAAGACTTGTAATCAGAAGTAATGAAAATAAATTCGTTCGTTTCATTTCAGGGTTTGGAAGCCCAGAACTTTGAGGATTAGCTAAGACAAAGATACACTGAGTAAATGCAATGAAAATTAATTTTGGTAATAATAAATTCCATTTTTGTAGTAAAATAAAAAGGAATAACACGGCCATCATTTGTGGAGAGACTCTGGAGGGCAAATTAAAGAGAGGGATAAAAGTCACTGGCTACACAGCAGAGCCAGAGAAACTCAGGGACATGTATTATGTATATACATGTTTATTATATATGTGTGAAATAGAGTATATAAATATACTCTATTTTAGTATATTTATAGAGTATATTATATATGTTATATATGTAGTGTATATCATAGAGTATATAAATATACTCTGATATATATACATAATACATATATATTATGTATTATGAAATATATGAAATATACATAATGGAAATGTATATTATATATATACATGTATTATGTATATGTATTTCCCAATACTTTTGTCATTTGTAGGATGGAAATCATTTCAATATTAGAGCAGCTCAGTTCACTACTGTTACTGGAAAAATGAGTTAAACCAAGCACATATCCTACTGAGGGTGAGTCAACAGTGTCATTTTAACGTAAGGAGGGACAGTATATTAAGTGACTTATTCCAAGTCCTGTGGTTTTCCTCCAGCTGAGCAAAGAGCTGTTGTTTCAGAAGTGGGGCTTAGATGCCAAAAAAAAAAAAAAAAAAAAACCTTGCCCATTTCTTTTCTCAATTATAGCCATTTAGTTTTCTTTTTGCCTGAGCCTTTTCAAAAACCCATTTTCTCCTTACATTTCTGTCATCAGATTTCCTGAATTTTGATGGAATACTTATTTATAGAGAATATATTATTTGTTATAAACCAATTATAATTTGAAACTTTATTTTGAATTTCTCCACCAATTTATGGACCCGGGTTGGTATATGGTGTCAGAGATCCTTTAAAAAATGTTGTAAGGGAAACAGAACAGTAATCTATTTTAACAAGTCATTATTTTCTACAGTTCTTTAGTGGTGTGGACATGAAGTAAGGTAGTATTTTATGGAGCAATGTACCAAAATGTAGTAATGAAATTTATCCTTTTGACTTTGGAAGAGACGAGTCTTGTATTCTCAGCCTGTGGAAAAACAGTGTTCTGAGCTGTCTGAGGTTTTCTTGAGTGGCATCCAGTATCATTATGGGTATGTGTCTGGATAGTTTATTTCTAGGTTTGGGAAGGTGAGTTTTTGTCTTTTTTCCCTCTCGGTGGATTCCTTCAATTGGAGAGAAGCAGACCAGATGAGGAAAATATTCTTTTATGGATTCTCGGTTTACCACATTAGTTATTACCCACCTTCTCTGAGTAGCAGACCACACTTTTCCTGTTTTCCTGTTTAGTGGTTCAGTTTTCATTAACTTAACTGCAGATGTGTTCTTTGAAGGCATTTATTTCTAATCAATTGAATTGTGGGTAGCTTAATCAAATGATGATAGATTGCCTGCTTTTAATAGGGTCATCATTTGTAAGAGTAAAATCTTGTCAAGATGAGGTGTAATCATTCTTATGATCTGGTTCCATAATTTCCTTTTGCTTCTGTGATGCTACTCTATTGTTGAGAAGAAATGGTATCTAGTTACAATTTCACAAAGGAAAAACTCTATACAATTTCACCTGGTCTTTTATCTCATAGAGCAGTTTGTTTTTGTCTTTTCCCTAAGAAATATTGATAATACATAGTAGTGTATTGAATCCTAGGGTTGGCAAGTTTTCAAAAGTGGGGTTCTTTTGTTGTAGAGGTAGGAGTGATATTAATGAATGGATGTCAGTCCTTGTTAGGGCATGTGCATGAAGAGTGGTTCTTATCCTGGGAACTCAGTATTACCTTTGTTTTTGAGAAGAGTGTGGTCATTAGCTGATCTTTGGCATAGGTGTTTTTTTTTGTGTACACAGCTGGTATGTGGGTGCTTAGCTACATGAAAATGTTAAGAGTCACAAATGTATATTAAAGAGGTTTGCAGGTTTTGGTGGCTATCAGATTGTTCTGACTGCATCGCAGCAGGTGTAGTGAGTGAAAGGACGCTGGACTAGTAGGTCAAAGAATTGTGTTTTAGGGCTTCCCTGGTGGCGCAGTGGTTGGGAGTCCGCCTGCCGATGCAGGGGACGCGGGTTCGTGCCCCGATCCGGGAGGATCCCTACATGCCGCGGAGCGGCTGGGCCCGTGAGCCATGGTCGCTGAGCCTGCGCGTCCGGAGCCTGTGCTCCGCAATGGGAGAGGCCACAGCAGTGAGAGGCCCGCGTACCACAAAAAAAAAAAAAAGAATTGTGTTTTAGTCCTAGTTTGGCCATCTTGACTTGAATAACTTTGGACAAGTCCCTTATTTCTTTGAATTGCAGTTTCCTCTTCTGTAAAATGGTGCTAATACCAATTTGCATGCTTACAAGATTGTTGTGGGGATCAGATGAGATCGTTTGTATGAAAATGTTTTGTAAAGTACGGAGGTACTTTTACCATAGTGTTATGTTTGGCCAGTTGATCTGGGTATTTCAGCCTTCTCAGGGCTGAGAAATTGAGGGTGTGAACTGACTTTTCTGATTTGCTTGGCCACAGTGTTCACATTGGCCTTAGAATGCTTATAGGTTTGGGTGGGGGAACATAGGTAGAAATAAGCTGAAACTTCCTGCCCTTTAGAAGCTGGGATGTTAATCCTGGGTACATGTTGCCGAGTCAGTACCAACTCCATCTGTAGGTGCTTATTACTCTCATTTTACTGGGACGAAACTGACCAGACAACTAACTTAGGATATGACTGGCCAATTTCTGCAATTCACATCTTTAGAGTTACCCCTTGAGGGGTAAGGTACTGTGTCTTTGGAAGGTTGATGCTTTGGGGTTATTTTCTGTGGAGATGGAAGCTCACTGTGCTTAAATTTATAAACATGTTCTACTCAGCTATTCTAAAGCCAGATTACATTGAGGGAGAGAATACTTGATTCACTTGATGTTTTTAATATGAAACTTAGAGTATTTGAGACTTTCTATGGTAACTTATATTCAGGCTTAGTGCCAAAGTGATTACAATGCCTTGGTTTTAATGTTTTTGATGAGGTGATGTGTGCTTTGGTGGGGAGGAGGAGAGATGTTATTTAATCACCAGCAAACACTAATACACTAATAACCACATTCACTGAATCCTTTGTCCCTTTGCTTGAACTGAGGGTTACTTGCTTTAATACCAGTTTTCCAGAGGGCTTAATCCTGTTAATGTGATGAAGTGATGGTGAGAAGGACATTCCCACTGGGCCTGGAGTGGTATAACTGGTAAAACTCCCTTTGTAAATCCCTCTTGTTCAACATGAGTGTCACTCCCATTTCCCCAAAGTGCAATGAATTTTTATTGAGGAGAGTATTTTAAGAGTGATAAACAAAAGAGATTAAAATATCTCCTCTGTCAGGTCACTGTGACCTTAGAAAGCTAGAATAAACTATCATTTTGCAGATTTTATTTTTGTCTTCTTTTGTGAGAAATTAAGGACTTGTTTATGTTCTCTTCAAAAGAGATAGAAAACGACTGGCCTGCTCCTTCAACAGTTTGGCTTGGCAAACATTTTCCAAGCATTTCCCCTGTGCCTGGCCTCTTAGCTGGGTTGAAGCTAGGTAGAGCAGACATGGTGTAGGTGTTGCCCAGTCCAGAGTCTCTCTTTTGCTGGAACTCCCTTGGGCTGTCAGGCAGGAGGAGTGGCAGCAAAGCAGATGAAATGAGTGGTAGGCCAGGGCATCTGCTTAAAAAATTTTTTTCTAGGAATTTGTGACTCATTTATGAGAGTAGGGGAAGCACTGAGCTCCAGAAAGTCAACACCCCTTACTGGATTTACCCCCCAAATTTTAATCTAATATATTGGAGTTTAGATCATTGCTTTTGCTCTTTCTGAGAACTCTGTACTGAAACTGGGACAAGGGAAGTCTTTTGGCCTCTCTAGAACCAAAAAAACCTTTGTGAAAGGCAATGTAACTTTTGCCAGATCAGGTGTTGCTGCAAATAGAGAAACCTAGATTTCCTTCCCTTGTTTGAAGACACAAACATGGAAGACAAATTTCAATATGGTCACTTATTATTATTATTTTTAACATCTTTATTGGAGTATAATTGCTTTACAATGGTGTGCTAGTTTCTGCTTTACAACAAAGTGAATCAGTTATACATATACATATGTTCCCGATATGGTCACTTATTGACGTATAGGTGTACCTTGGAGATATTGTGGGTTCAGTACCAGACCACTGCAATAAAGTGAATGTCACAATAAAGCAAGTTACATGAATTTTTTGGTTTCCCAGTGCATGTAAAAGTTATGTTTACACTGTATTGTAGTCTATTACATGTATAATAGCATTATATGTAAGAAAACAATGTACATATCTTAATTAAAAATACTTTGTTGCTAAAAATGCTGACCATCATTTGAGCCTTCATCAAATGGTAATGTTTTTGCTGGTGGAGGGTCTTGCCTCGTCATTGGTGGCTGCTGACTGATCAGGTGGTGGTTGCTGAAGATTGGGGGGGCTGTGGCACTTTCTTAAAATAAGACAACAGTGAAGTTTTCTGCATCGATTGACTCTTACTTTTGTGAATGATTTCTCTGTAGTGTGCAATTCTGTTTGATAGCATTTTACCCACACTAGAACTTTTTTCAAAATTGGAGTCAGTCTTCTCAGCCTCTGCTACTGCCTTGTCAACTAAGTTTAATAAAATATTCGAAATCCTATGTTGTCATTTCAGCAGTCTTCACTAGGAGTAGATTCCATCTCAAGAAACCACTTTCTATGCTCATCCATAAGAAGTGTATCCTTATCCGTTAAAGTTTTATCATGAGATTGAGCAATTCAGTGCCATCTTCAGGGTCTGCTTCTAATTAAAGTTCTCTTGCTATTTCCACCACATCTGCAGTTATTTTGTCCACTATGAGGTCCTTTTTTAAAAATTGAAATATAGTAGATGTACAATATTATGTTAGATTCAGGTGTACCACATAGAGATTTGACATTTGCATACATTATGAAATGTTCACCATGATAAGTCTAGTAACCATCTGCCCCATACAAAGTTATTACAGTATTATTGACCATATTCCTTATATTACATTCCTGTGCCTTATTTATTCTATAACTGGATGTTCGTATGTCTTAATCCCCTTCACCTATTTTGCCTCACCCCACTCTCTCCCCTCTGGCAACCACCCATTAGTTCTCTGTATCTGTGAGTCTGTTTTCATTTTGGCTTTTTTTGTTTTGTGTTTTAGATTCCACATATAAAGTGAGATCATATGGTATTTGTCTCTGTCTGTCTGACTTATTTCACTTAGCACAATGCTCTCTGGATTCATCCATGTTGTTGCAAATGGAAAGATTTTTGTTTTTATGGCTGAGTAATATTCTGTTATATGTTTATATATACCACATCTTCTTTATCCATTCTTCTCTTGATGGACACTTAGGTTGCTTCCATATCTTGGCTATTGTTAATAATGCTGCTATGAACATTGGGGTGCGTGTATCTTTTCAAATTAGTGCTTTTGTTTTCTTTGGGTAAATACCCAGAAATTACTGAATCATGTGGCAATTCTATTTTTAGTCTTTTTGAGGAGCCACCATATTATTTTCCACAGTGGCTGCACCAATTTATATTCCTATCAACACTTTAAGAGGGTTCCCTTTTCTAAACATGCTCACCAGCACTTGTTATTTGTTGTCTTTTTGATGATAGCCATTCTGACAGATGTGAGGAGACATCTCGTGGTTTAGATTTGCATTTCCCTAATGATTAGTGATGTTGGGCATTTTTTCATGTGTCTATTGGCCATATGTATGTCTTCTTCAGAAAAATGTCTATTCAGATTCTCGGCCCAATTTTTTTTTTTTTTTTTTGCGGTACGCGGGCCTCTCACCATTGTGGCCTCTCCCGTTGCAGAGCACAGGCTCCAGACACGCAGGCTCAGCGGCCATGGCTCACGGGCCTAGCTGCTCTGCGGCATGTGGGATCTTCCCGGACCGGGGCACGAACCTGTGTCCCCTGCATCGGCAGGCGGACTCTTAACCACTGCGCCACCAGGGAAGCCCTTGAACCAGTTTTTGATAGGGTTGTTTGTTTTTTTGATGTTGATTTATATGAGTTCTTTGTACATTTTGGATATTTACTCCTTATCAGCTATATCATTTGCAAATATCTTCTCCCATTCAGTAGGCTGCCTTTTTGTTTTGTTGATAGTTTCCTTTGCTGTGCAAAAGCTTTTTAGTTTGATGTAGTCCCATTTGTTTATTTTTGCTTTTGTTTCCCTTGCCTGAAGAGGTAGATCCAAAAAAAATATTGCTAAGATCAGTATCAAAGATCGTACTGCCTATGTTTTCTTCCAGGAGTTTCATGGTTTCAGGTCTTGCATTTAAGTCTTTAATCCATTTTGAATTTATTTTTGTATATGGTGTGAGAAAGTGGCCCAGTTTGATTCTTTTGCCTGCAGCTGTCTAGTTTTTCCCAGCACCATTTATTGAAAAGGCTGTCTTTCCACCATTGTATATTCTTGCCTCCTTTGTTGTAGATTAATTGGCCATATAAACCTGGGTTTACTTCTGGGCTCTCTATTCTGTTCCGTTGATCAATGTCTCTGTTTTTGTGCCATGTCATACTGTTTTGATTACTATAGCTTTGTAGTATAGTTTCAGTTTGGGAGCATGATACCTCCTGCTTTGTTCTTTCTCAAGATTGCTTTGGCTGTTGAGGGTCTTTTGAGGTTTCATACAAATTTTAGGATTATTTGTTCTGGTTCTGTGAAAAATACCACTGATATTTTGATAGGGATTGTCTTGAATCTTAGACTGCTTTGTGTAGTTAGGACATTTAAACAGTATTGCTGCTTCTAATCCATGAGCATTGTATATCTGTTCATTTGTTTGTGTCATCTTTAGTTCCTTTCATTAATGTCATATAGTTTTCCCAGAAGAGTTCTTTTACCTTTTAGATTTATTCCTTGGTATTTTATTCTTTTTGATACAATTGTAAATGAGATAGTTTTCTTAATTTCTCTTTCTGATTATTATTAGTGTATAGAAATGCAACAGTTTTCTGTATTTTGCATCCTGCAACTTTACTGAATTTATTTATTCTAATAGTTTTTTTTAATAGCATCTTTAGATTTTCTACAGATAGTATCATGTCATCTGCAAACAGTGACAGTTTTACTTCTTCCTTTCCAATTTGAATTCCTTTTATTTCTTTTTCTTGTCCAATTGCTGTGGCTAGAACTGCTGCTACTATGTTGAATAAAAGTGGCAAGAGTGGGCATCCTTGTCTTGTTCCTAGTCTTGGAGTAAATACTTTCAGCTTTTCACCATTAAGCTGAGGGTTTGTCATATATGGCCTTTATTATGTTGAGGTGTGTTCCTTCTGTACTTACTTATTGAGAGTTTTTATCATAAATGGATGTTGAATTTTGTCTAAAGCTTTTTCTGCATCTATTGAGATGATCATATGATTTCTATTCTTCAATTTTGTTTGTTGGGAGTTTTAAAATTACTGATTCAGTTTCAATTCTGATAATGAGTCTGTTCATATTTTCTACTTCTTTCTGATTCAATCTTGGGAAATTGTCCATTTCTAAGGATTTATCCATTTTTTTTCTAGGTTGTCCATTTTACTGACATAACTGTTTGTAGTAATCTCTTATGATTCTTTGTATTTCTGTGGTGTTTGTTGTAAGTTCTCTTTCTTTTCTGATTTTATTGATTTCAGTACTCTCTCTTTTTTTCTTGATAACTCTGGCTAAAGATTTATCCATTTTGTTTATCTTTTCAAAGAACCAGCTCTTAGTTTCATTGATCTTTTCTATTGTTTTAGTCTCTGTTTCATTTATTTCCACTCTGATCTTTTTTATTTCTTTCCTTCAGCTAACTTTGTGTTTTGTTTATTCTTCTTCTTCTAGTTCCTTTCAGTGTAAGGTTAGATTGTTTATTTGAGATTTTTCTTGTTTTCTGAGGTAGACTTGTATTGCTATAAACTTCCCTTTTAGAACTGCTTTTGCTGTATCCCATAGATTTTGGTCGTTGTGTTTCCATTTTCATTTGTCTCTAGGTTTTTTTTTTTTTTTGCGGTACGTGGGCCTCTCACTGCTGTGGCCTCTCGCATTGTGGAGCACAGGCTCCGGATGCGCAGGCTCAGCGGCCATGGCTCACGGGCCTAGCCGCTCCGCAGCATGTGGGATCTTCCCAGACCGGGACACGAACCTGTGTCCCCTGCATCGGCAGGCGGAGTCTCAACCACTGTGCCACCAGGGAAGCCCTCTAGGTATTTTTTGTTTTTTTCAATTGATTATTTAGTAGCTCATTGTTTAGACTCCATGTGTGTATGGGGTTTTTTTTGCAGTTTTTTTCTTGTAATTGATTTCTAGTCTCATACTGTTGTGGTCGGAAAAGATGCTTGATATGATTTCAGTCTTCTTAAATTTACTGAGACTTGTTTTGTGGCCTAGCATGTGATCTATCTTGGAGAATGTTCCATGGGCACTTGAAAAGAATGAGTAGTCTCCTGTTTTTTGGATGAAGTGTTCTGTATATATCTATTAAATCCATTTGATCTGATGTGTCATTTAAGGCCAGTGTTTCCTAATTGATTTTCTCTCTCAGTGATCTGTGCATTGATGTAAGTGGGATGTTCAAAGTCCCCTATTATTGTGTTACTGTCAATTTCTCCCTTTACATTTGTTACTATTTGCTTTATGTATTTAGGTGCTCCTATGCTGGGTGCATATAAATTTACAATTGTTATACCTTCTTCTTAGATCAATCCTTTTGTCATCATGTAATGTCCTTCTTTGTCTCATTACAGTCTTTGTTTTAAAGTCTATTTTGTCTGATATAAGTATTGCTACCCTAGCTTTCTTTTCATTTATATTTGTATGGAATACCTTTTTCCATTCTCTCACCTTCAGTTTCTGTATGTCTTTAGATCTGAAGTGAATCTCTTGTAGGCAGCATATATATGGGTCTTGTTTTTGGTCCATTCAGCCACTCTCTGTCTTTTGATTAGAATATTTAGTCTATTTACATTTAAAGTAATTATTGGTAGATATGTACTTATTGCCATTTTGTTAATTGTTTTCTGTTTTTTTTAATTTCTTTGTTGTTTTTTTTTCTTCTTTTGCTCTCTTCGCTTGTGATTTGATGGCTATCTCTTGTGTTGTATTTGGATTCCTTTCTCTTTTGTTTGTGTATCACAGATTTTTGGTTTGTGGTTACCCTGAGTCTCATATATAACAGCATAAACATCTATATATTTCACTACTTTTGTCTTTTAAACTTCCTATTAGCTTTATAAGTGGTTGATCTACTACCTTTACTGTATTTTTACCTTTACCAGTGAGATTTTTTCTTACATAATTTTCATATTTCTAGTTGTGGCCTTTTTTTCTGCTTAAAGAAGTCCCTTTAACATTTCTTTTAAAGCCTGTTTAGTGGTGCTGAACTCTTTCAGCTTTTGCTTGTCTGTAAAACTCTTTTTATCTCTCCTTCAACTCTGAGTGATAAACTTTTTGGATAGACTGTTCTTTGTTGTAGGTTTTCCCCTTTTATCACTTTGAATATATTGTGCCACTCTCTTCTGGCCTGTAACGTTTCTGATGAAAAGTCAGCTGATAGTATTATGGGAGTTTCCTTGTACTTGTTGCTTTTTTCTTCCTGCTTTTAAGATTCTGTCTTTATTTTTAATTTTTGCCATTTTAATTATAGTGTCCCTTGGTGTGGACCTCTTTGGGTTCATTTTGTTTGGGACTCTCTTTGCTTCCTGGACTTGGATGTCTGTTTCCACCCCCAGTTTAGGGAAGTTTTCAGCTATTAATCTTCAAATAAGTTCTCTGCTCCTTTCTCTCCCTCTGTTTCTTCCGGGACCCCTGTCATGCAAAATCAGTATTCTTGATATTGTCCCAGAGGTCTCTTAAATGGTCCTCATTTTTAAAAGTTGTTTTCCTTTTTTTCTGTTTAGCTTCAGTGATTTCCACTACTCTGTCTTTCAGATTGTTGATCTGTTCTTCTGTATCATCTAATCCACTGTTGATTCCTTCCATTGTATTTTTTTATTTCAGTTATTGTATTCTTCAGCTCTGTTTGGTTCTTCTTTATATTTTGTAACTCTTTGGTAAAATTCTCGCAGTGTTCATCCATTCTTCTCCTGAGCTTGTTGAGCATCTTTATGATCATTACCTTGAACTCTTTATTGGGCAGGTTGCTTATCTCCACTTTGTTTAGTTCTTTTACTGAGATTTTGTCTTGTTCCATCCTTTGGAACATATCCTCCATCTCCTCATTTTGCCCAATTCTCCATGTTTATTTCTATGTGTTAAGTAAGTCAGTTATGTTTCCCGTTATTGGAGAAGTGGCCTTATGTAGGGGATGTGTGATAAGGCCTAGCAACATGCTCCACTCTGATTACCAGAGCTATATGTTCTGGGGGTGTCTCCTATGTGGGCTCTGTGCACCCTACTGTTGTGGCAGGGATAACTCCTGTGTGCATGCTGATAAGTGGGGCTGGTCCCTGGCCTGGTTGACTGCAAGGCCATGTCTCATGCAGTAGCTGTGGGCCAGCTGGAGGGAAGGGTAGGCTTCCCATGCAATTGACTGTTTGGCTTGAGGGGGCTTTGGGGCTGGTGCTAGCCTCCTGGAGTGCAGGACTTCCACTGAAGTCTTGAACCCCTCAAAGTCATCCAAGAGGGTTTGAATCAACTTCTTCCAAGCTCCTTTTAATGCTGATACTTTGACCTCTTACCACGAATCACAAATGAGCTCAATAATATTTAGAATGGTGAATCCTTTCTAGGAGGTTTTCAATTTCCGTGCCCAGATCCATCAGAGAAATCTCTATCTATGGCAGCTATAGCCTTACAAAATGTATTTTTTAAATAATAAGACTTGAAAGTCAAAATTACTTATTGATCCATGGGCTGCAGAAAGGATGTTGTGTTAGTAGCAATGAAAACAACATTAATCTCATAGCACATGTCCATCAGAGCTCTTGGGTAACTAGGTGCACTGTTATTGAGCAGTAATATTTTGAAAGGACTCTATTTTTCTGAGTAGTAGGTCTCAACGGTGGGCTTAGAACATTCCGTAAGCCATGTTGGAAATGGGTGTACTCTTACCTAGGCTGTGTCGGTCCATTTATGGAGCACAGGCAGAGTAGATTTAGCATAATTCTTAAGGGCTCTAGGATTTTTGGAGTAGTATTCAGTAAATAAGCATTGGTTTCAACTTAAAGTTACCAGCTATATTAACCCCTAACAAAAGAGCCTGTTTTTTGAAGCTCTGAAGCCAGGCGTTGACTTCTCTCTAGCTGTGAAAGTCCTAGATGGCATCTTCTTCCAATACAGGGATGTTTCATCTATACTGAAAACCTGTTGTTTAGTGTAGCACCTTCATTAATTATCTTAGCTAAGTCTTCTGGATAAGTTGCTGCAACTTCTGCTCAGCACTTGCTGTTTCACCTTCTGCTTTTACGTTAAGGAGATGACTTCTTTCCTTAAACCTTTCCTTAAACCAGCCTCTGCTAGCTTCAAACTTTTCTTCTGCAGCTTCATCACTTCTCTCAGCCTTCATAGAAATGAAGAGAGTTGGAGCCTTGCTCTGGATTAGATTTGACTTAAGGGAATATTGTGGCTGGTTTGTTCTTCTATCCAGACCACTAAAACTTTCTCCATATCAGCAATAAGGCTGTTACACTTTCTTATTATTTGTGTGTTCACTGGAGAAGCACTTTTAATTTCCTTCAAGAACTTTTCTTTTGTATTCACAACTTGGCTAAGTGTTTGGTGCAGGAGGCCCAGCTTTCAGCCTATCTTGGCTTTCAACATGCCTTCCTCACTAAGCTTAATCATTTTTAGCTTTTGATATAAAGTGAGAGACGTGTGACTCTTCCTTTCACTTGAACACTTAGAGGTCATTGCAGAGTTATTAACTGACCTAATTTCACTTTTGTTGTGTCTCAGGGACTATAGAAGCCTGAGGAGAGGGAGGAAGATAGGAGAATAGCTGGTTGGGGAAGTGGTCAGAACACACACATTTATTAAGTTCACTGTCTTACATGGACACAGTTCATGGCACCCCAAAACAATTAAAGTAGAAACATCAACAATCACTGATCACAGCTTATCATAACAAATACAATGATAATGAAAAAATTTGAAATTTTGTGAAAATTACCAAAATGTGACACAGAGACATGAAGTGAGGAATAGCCATTAGAAAAATGGCATGACAGATTGGTTCCATGCATGGTTACCACAAACCTTTAATTTGTAAAAATGCAATAAAGCAAAATGCAGTAAAATGAGATAAGCCTGTATACAAGATTTTCTGTTTGCTGTCTTTCTTGGCTCATCCAGCAACAGTTAGATGAGCAAGAATGGACATGAGCATTTGCAGGCCAAATTGTGACTATTAGTATGCTGGGCTGTTGTTATTCAAATGACTGGTGTTAACTCCACAGAAGTCTAAGTAGTCTTAGAGATAAATTCTTGCTTACATACACAGTAAAGAAAGAATGTGAGTAGTTGAAAGTTTTATGGAGTTAGAGGACTAGGGTTTTTCAGAGGGATTGATTGAACATTGAAATTATCAGCTCTTCATCAAATATTTTTAAACATGCATTATTATTATTCTTTTCTGTTGACCATGGGGCCAAAGTTTTGTTTGCATGAGTTGGCATAGATTTGTGTTTGAAGAAACAAAAGAAGGGAGGGATTGAAAACAAAACTACATAAAAATGGAAGTTTGGGGCTGTATTTCATGTTTTCTTTTACCCTTGATATTTAATAAAGATTATTTTCCTTCTGTTACCTTCTCCTGTTCCAAGGTTGTTGCCCCAGGCATGTTCTCTGGAAATGGGAACGATATGCATTTACCATCTCCAGATTTAGGTATTTTCCTCACAGTGCTGGTTTCTCTGCTTATCTGGGATATTCTGGGTATGAGCCTACAGTTTAGAACCTTTTGAGCTCTTGGGTTTAGACAGTTCTCAGTGATGTGTGAAGGAAGTTTGAATTGAATATTGTCCACAGGTGAATAGGGTTTACTTTTGGCTGAAGATATAGAACCTCAGTGACCCAGATAATAATATAGAAATGACCCAAATGTTAGGAACTGAGCCTGTGCAAACCCTGACTTCAGAACATTTAGTGCGACTTTGTATAAATATTCAGACCGGGCTTGCCTGGTGGCGCAGTGGTTGCGGGTCTGCCTGCTGATGCAGGGGACGCGGTTTCGTGACCCGGTCTGGGAGGATCCCGCATGCCTCGGAGCGGCTGGGCCCGTGAGCCATGGCCGCTGAGCCTGCGCGTCCAGAGCCTGTGCTCTGCAGCGGGAGAGGCCACAACAGTGAGAGGCCCGCGTACTGCAAAAAAAAAAAAAAAAAAAAAAAAAAAAGATTCAGACCTTCTATCATCCATTAGCGTAATACACTGATTATGGTGTTCCAGTGACTTGATTCTTAGGAGTAACATTTACTGTTACCAGCCAACGATTTAAAAAAATCCTTCCTGTGGGGAAGGATGCCTATGGGGAAATCTGAAGTTGTTCCCTGGGTTTTCCCCATTTGGTTTTGGGAAGTTTCCATGATTTTATATAATAACATATAACAATTTAGATTTTTCCATTTTCACTTTCGACATAATTTTGTCCCTTATTCTTTCTTTTTAGGGTCTACCTCTAAATTAACAAACAGTAGAAATTGTCTACTCCATTTAAAAAGCATTCTGAACAATTTAAGCTAAAGGAACACTTTGTTTCTTTTGGGTGGGTATCAAGAAAATTATATATATTTATAAAATTCTTTTCCGGCAAGGGTACTTAAAAGCATGTATTTGAAGTTAAGGGTTTTTTGAAAAATGGAGCTGTGCTTAACAATGTAGTCTTTTACAAATTTTACAAAGGGAGTGTTTACTAAAAGCACAGGAAATTGGTGACAGGCAGAGTTTGTCTCTGATAATAGAACAGATAGAGACCATAGAACAGAACAGATAATAGAAGATATAAGACAATGGAATAATACTTCAGACTGGCCTTTTATGACCACTAAGTAGTACAGAAATATATAGTCCTTTGTGTGGAGAATAATTTAACTCCAAATATGATATAACTTCTTACCCTGTGTTGGGTTTTATTACACTAAGATCCTGACCCTTTTGGACATGAAAACCTTGTAACTATTTTGGTCAGTGTCATTTTACAAAGGGTTAGATACTTACAGTGAAGAAATACATTGGAGCTATTTTGGACCATATTGGTGCTTATTGTTTTGTGGATGTGTGTCAGTGTATCTACCCATGGGGAAAATGGTACTGTAGAATAAAAGCATACTATCACTCTAAGACACTGATGAAAGAAATTAAAGATGATACAAACAGATGGAGAGATATACCATGTTCTTGGATTGGAAGAATCAACATTGTGAAAATGACTATACTATCCAAAGCAATCTACAGATTCAGTGCAATCCCTATCAAACTACCAAGGGCATTTTTCCCAGAACTAGAACAAAAAATTTCACAATTTGTATGGAAACAAAGACCCTGAATAGCCAAAGCAATCTTGAGAAAGAAAAACAGAGCTGGAGGAATCAGGCTCCCTGACTTCAGACTATACTACAAAGCTACAGTAATCAAGACAGTATGGTACTGGCACAAAAAACAGAAATATAGATCAATGGAACAGGATAGAAAGCCCAGAGATAAACCCATGCACATATGGTCACCTTATTTTTGATGAAGGAGGCAAAATATACAATGGAGAAAAGACAGCCTCTTCAATAAGTGGTGCTGGGAAAACTGGACAGCTACATGTAAAAGAATGAAATGAGAACACTCCCTAACACCATACACAAAAATAAACTCAAAATGGATTAAAGACCTAAATGTTAGGCCAGACACCATCAAACTCTTAGAAGAAAACATAGGCAGAACACTCTATGACATAAATCACAGCAAGATCCTTTTTGACCCACCTCCTAGAGTAATGGAAATAAAAACAAAAATGAACAAATGGGACTAATGAAACTTAAAAGCTTTTGCACAGCAAAGGAAACCATAAACAAGACCAAAAGACAACCCTCAGAATGGGAGAAAATATTTGCAAATGAAGCAACTGACAAAGGATTAATCTCCAAAAGTTACAACCAGCTCATGCAGCTCAATAACAAAAAATCAAACAACCCAATCCAAAAATGGGCAGAAGACCTAAATAGACATTTCTCCAAAGAAGATATACAGATTGCCAACAAACACAAAGAATGCTCAACATCATTCGTCATTAGAGAAACACAAATCAAAACTTCAATGAAGTATCACCTCACACCAGTCAGAATAACCATCATCAAAAAATCTACAAACAATAAATGCTGGAGAGGGTGTGGAGAAAAGGGAACCCTGTTGCACTGTTGATGGGAATGTAAATTGTTACAGCCACTATGGAGAACAGTATGGAGGTTCCTTAAAAAACTAAAAATAGAACTACCAGATTACCCAGCAATCCCACTACTGAGCATATACCCAGAGAAAACCATAATTGAAAAAGAGTCATGTACCACAAAGTTCATTGAGGCTCTATTTACAATAGCCAGGACATGGAACCAACCTAAGTGTCCATCAACAGATGAATGGATAAAGAAGATGTGGCACATATATATAATGGAATATTACTCAGCCATAAAAAGAAACGAAATTGCGTTATGTGTAGTGAGGTGGTTGGACCTAGAGTCTGTCATACAGAGTGAAGTAAAGTCAGAAAGAGAAAAACAAATACTGTATGCTAACACATATATATGGAATCTAAAAAAAATAAGAAAAAAAAGGTCATGAAGAACCTAGGGGCAGGATGGGAATAATTTGCAGGCGTAGAGAATGGACTTGAGGACACGGGGAGGGGGAAGGGTAAGCTGGGACAAAGTGAGAGAGTGGCATGGACATATGTACACTACCAAACGTAAAATAGATAGCTAGTGGGAAGCAGCCGCATAGCACAGGGAGATCAGCTCTGTGCTTTGTGACCACCTAGAGGGGTGGGATAGGGAGGGTGGGAGGGAGGGAGACGCAAGAGGGAAGAGATATGGGGATATATGTATGTGTATAGCTGATTCACTTTGTTATAAAGCAGAAACTAACACACCGTTGTAAAGCAATTATACTCCAATAAAGATGTTTAAAAAAAAAAAAGCATACTATCTTAGCTTAGCATTCACTTGGAATTTTTATGCCTGTTTTCTGCATTTGCCGTTTAGATGTAAATTATTTGGCTTCCGTTCAAACCATTTAAATCAATTCTTACCATAATACACATGGCTTAAGATTCACGGGGGAGGGTGTTTCTCTATTCATGCAAATTTTAAGATAGGAACTTCCAAAGATGTTTTAGGTTTGTGAAGATTAAAAAGTATGGTTCCACTTTCTCAACTTTTCATCCCTGTTAAAGGCCAGGGAATTTGCACCATTTTTTCCTCCATATTTTACTTTTCTACTCCTTACACAGTATGATATCAGAATTATTAGGCACAGTCACATTTGAGTATCCCCATGCTTATTAAAATTGGAGCCTTGGAATATTTTAAACACATAAACTGATTGTTGAGTTTGTTAAAGGGTTTTGTCAAAATTAGAGATAGTTAGTTCATTGAATATTTTATGAATATTGAGTATACCTGCTGCATTCCAGGCACTGTTCTAGGTCCTGGTTATACAAAGATGAGCCAATCATGGTCACTGCCTTTAGGGAATTTGCTCAGAGGTAGAGAGAAATTGGTGAGCCTGTATTTATAATGCATCTGCCCAAGATGTAAGGGGAGTACAAGGAGGGACATGTAAATCAGACTGGAGGGTCTCTGAGGGCTTCTTAAGGAAGGTAATGCTTTATTCGTGAATTGAAATATAAGTAGGAGTTAGCAAGATGGAGAAGGAAGAAAGGGAGGGGAAGTATTTTCCAGGTGGAAGAATGTGTGTGTAGAGACGATTATTAACAAATTGGTCACGTGATTTATAAGTATATGTGTATTTTTCATATCTTGCATTTCATATGGAAGAGGAAGTCCATTTTCATCCCCAAAACTAAGAAATTAAAATTTAACTCATAAGTAAATTTTTTCTGCAGTCTTTAAAAATACAGCAAAATAAAAGAAAAAGAAAAAAACACAGTGCATAATATATGTTAACATAGTACAGCAAATGTGCCAAATTTTGTTTTTTGCGATAAATCCAACATTATAAAATAGGACAAAAATTGGAATTTTTAAAATGAAAGATTACTATGGATTCACCAACTCACTGGGATGAATATCTTTATAAAACTAAAAATGCTATTAATAATTAAAAAAATACCCTTACGTTATTTGTAAATTCAGTTTTTTGTTGGTTATATTTTCTTAAATCAAGGCATTCCTGCTTTTGAAAAGTAGTAATATTTTGCTATGAATCTTATAGCTTAAGCCTTAATTTCTGTGGATCTGGTATTATCATCTCTTAAGTAGAAAACAAATGTTCTATTAGATGATACCTTTAAGGGGCATAGAAATCCTCAGAACGCTATCAGGAAAATAAAATTAATATCTCCCTTGTTTCATTGATGTGCCTTTTAATCAAGGCAGATTTCAAGGAGGAAGACAGATGTTTCTCCATTTTGTTTTTCTTTAAATGTACTACTTGGGATTTGAAGCTTCTGCACTTCTTCTGTTTGTTTGGATTTTTTTTTTTTTTTTTCCATGGCTTAATCCCAAAAAATGGAATAAAAAATTTAGCGAAAGCTTTGTTGTTTGAAATTGCAGGGTGCTGCGAGACTTATTGCAAATCCCTGATGTCTCCCTGTCTGCCCTCAATTCTCCTATTTTTGGTAATAATGCAAGCAGTCATTTTAGAAAACTTTGCTTTGTTCATTTTACTGAGCCTCTTCCAGCACCATGTGCCTGAAGCAATAGCAGCCGGCCACAGCCAAGGTCCTAGGGCATAAACTCAGACTTCATCTTTCTCAAATGCTGCTACTTGAAATTTGCATAAACGTTGAAAAGAAGATTAAAGGGGCCCTCTATGCCTCCTCTTCACATATTTTAGGAACCCCAGCCATTCAAGGCATTAAAATGTCTTTTGAGTCATCAGGGGACGTAAAAGCGCAAACAGATGCCATCCTGCAGACAGAGGGAGCAGGATATGAAAAAAATCATGTGAGACAGACAACAGAGGCTTATTTGAAGAGGCTGCAAAGCAACAAGTAATGCCAATTTAAAACGATTACATGTTAATGCAACAAGTGAAACACGTTTGAAGGCTGCTCAGATTACACCGGCTGGGGTGCAGACTTAATTACTCATGTTAGAGATTCCTAAAACAAAGGGAGGCTTTTAAACCAGTGATATGTAGCTGGCATGATACTGAAAAGCCCTGGAAAACCTAGGTAAATGCCTAGAGGAAGTTTTAAGGACAATTCCATTAAGTCTGGAGATCTTGGGCCTGTCCCTAAATGGGCAAATTCCTTAGGCACTGGAACTGGTAAAAATCAATGACAGTTTATTCTGTTGTTTGCAGTATTTATATATAAATGAGGCTGATAAACTTTACTAGAACCTTGTCTGGACTGAGTTATACTCACTGCTCAACAACAAAGGTTTGTGTTGTATTTCTTAAAGGTTCTTTCTGGAGTGATTCTGAAATTGATATTGAGAGGGTCTGCTAGAGGTATACAGTAAAAACAATTTTTATTTTACTCCTATTTATCTTAGAGTCATTTGGGTTGGTCATTTTCTGTCTGTCCCTGTTCCTAACTTACCTAGATTGTGTGCACCATGAGAATAGGAATCGTTTGTTTTGTCCCTGTTTGCTTTTCATGCAGTGCTAGGTAGAGGGCCATACTCAGAGTAGTCGTTCAACAAGTAGCAAAAGCACCATGTTAACACTGAATGACATTTTTGCTCATATATAGTGTTACTTTACCTTTCATGAATCACTTCTCCCTATGCTTGCAGTGCTATACTTTTTTTTTTTTTTTTTTTTTTTTGCTGGCAGTGTTTTTTTTTTTTTTTTTTTTTTTTTTTGAGCAGTGAGTGACTTTTTTTGTAGTAGTTCAGGATATCTTTTACTAGACCTTTATTGGTGGCAACTGGGAAGAATTTATTCCATTTATTGATATGTCCTAAATTGCTTAGGGCTCTTCTATTTTTCCAGATTTCTCAGTTTGTTAAACTGGGGTTTGACTGATACAACAAGTTCCTCTAAAGCCACCGTTTATCATGGAATCAATTACAAAGAATTTAAGTACCTACTATGTGAGCAGTCCTTTTTTGAGCTCTTACTATGTGTCAGGCATTGTTCTAGGCTCTTTAAATGTATTAATTTGGTTCATTCTTGCCAGGGCTCTGAGAGATTATTTTGTACATGAAGAAATGAAAGTACAAAGAGGATACAGAGATAGACAGTAAACGGTGGGGCTGGAATTCCAGCTGAGATCCTGATTTCAGCATTTATGCTTTCAATCACTAAACTATATTGCCTCACATACACAGAAGAGAAGAAATGGTTTCTGTCATCTAGGAACTTAAACGTGTAAAAACAGAGAGAGTTAGGAGACAGTACAGAATTAAATGCTAAATTGTGAGTTATGAGTGTTCCAAGGGTAGGGGTTGGCCTGTGAGGACAGAACCGTCCAGGGGAAGCTTTGTGGGCCAGGCAGAAGGTGAGCTGGGCCTGGGAGGAAGGAGCAGAATTTAGATAGTAAAGGGGAAGTGGCAATCAGAGGAAGCTGAGATACTAGTGGAGGCAAGGAACTGAGTTCACAATGGTCTGTTCAAGCAAGAGGCTGCATTCAAAGCGGTTCGAGGTGAAGTGCTGGGTGCATAATGTAGGCTGCGATCTTGAAGGCCAGGGTGAGGGCTTCGACTGGAAGAAGGAAGGAATGACTCGTCCCTGGAAGAAAAGGTGCCAAGCTTGGCTCTGTACCTACCGAAGGTACTGCATCCACCTCTCAACTGGTTCTTCTGAAGCCAAGCTGAGAATAAGTTCTGAAAACTGAGTAAGAACTGAAAGCCACTGCAGATTAGCGAGTGGTGGACTGACCCTTGTAACATTGTCATTCTGGGAGGTTAGATGGGATTAGAATAAAGTCCTTACCATTTGCGGGGGAGCTGAGAAAATGGGTGGCTTTGGCCTAGTCTAAAATGGGGTGACTTTCATAAGCTTATATAAGAAAGGAAGAAAAGCCTTCACACACTGGAACATTTTACAGTCTTGACTTTTTTCAAACACAGATCTGGTTGTGTTGCCTCCCTTGCTTAGAGCAGCCCAGTAGTTCATGCTCACCCTTAGAGCAGAAGCCGTAATCTAACCCCTGCCTGCCTTCCTTGCTGTTTCCTATTACCCTCCCTGTTGTTTAATAATTTCTAGCCATACAGACATGGAATACCAGTCTCATTCCCTCTCCAGGCCTTTACGCTTGCTGTTTCCTCTGCTTGGGATCACTGTTTCCCTATATCTTCATGATTCTTGTTCATTTAAGTCTTAGCTCAAAGGAAACCACCTGAGAGAGGCCTTTCCTAGTCACTTTATCTAAAGTAGGTCCCTACACCTCCAGCCTTCCTGATTACGTTGTATCCCATAACTGGGTTCTGTTTCCAATAGAATCTATCACTTAACCGCTGTGAGATAATAAATAAATTTACTTATTCATTATCTGTCTTTCCCTAGTAGAAATAAGGTTCATGAGGACAGGGACTTTATTATGTTAACCATGGTTTCCCTGACATCAGGGCCTGCACCTCACATAGTAGATGCTCTGTAAGTACTTTTTTTTAAATGAATTTGGCTGCTCCCTGAGGCTTGTGGGATCTTAGTTCCCCGACCAGGGATTGAACCCGTGCCCTCGGCAGTGAAAGTGTGGAGTGCTAACCCCTGGACCTCTGGGGAATTCCATCTGTAAATATATTTCTGAGTATTGGAAGACTAGTCCCCAAATATGCAGTAGAGAAAATGTGTGAAAATTGGAAATATTCTAGATATTGTGTCACATTGCCAAGTGATGGAGTGATGAAATTGGAATCCACTGCTTCTTTTTGTTTTTGCCCTTTTTGGGGGCAGGGGGCACGTACATATATGAGACTGATATTCGTCAGCCAGCATTTATTGAGTAACCTCTGTAGCTTAGATGAAAATTCGGGAAAAAGTCACTCCTTTTGTGAGTGACCGGTTTCTCTGAGTCTATTAAAACATCAGTTTAATGTCTAACTGGTATGATGGAACTTTTTTTACTTTACAAATATAAAGCTGCTTTTAATTTTATTGTTAAATTGAAGTGTTTTACGTTGGGAAAAAAGTAAATTGAATTTTGAAATGAGATCTTTCCCAGCCTCACTGTCATGGTTTTTAGTTATCAAAGTTTTAACTTCTATATTTATGACAAATAATTACAGTATTCATTTAGAAATAGCCTCTGAGCAAAGTTGTGAGTCTCAAATTTTACTTGGTTGTCGTTGCTGTTATTCTTCCAGGCAATACATTGTCGTCTACATCATCCAGGGCTTCTGGTGGATTATGTAGTCTCAGGGGATTCCTTAAAGTGGACCACCGTGCCTTAGTACAGGAGTTGTGTCCAAGTGTGGCTCCTCAGAGTCACAGCATCAGCATCACCTGGGAACTTGTTAGGCATGCACATTCCCAGGCCCCCTTTAGACTGACTCACTCAGAAACCGGGGTGGCGGGGGGTGGAGTCCAGCAATCTGTGTTTTAACAAGCCCTCCAGATGATTCTGACACACACTAAAGTTTGAGAACCGTGGCTTAGTAAATGTTAAAGGTTCAAGGTAGCATGATCCTACGGATTAGCCAAACGGCATTAATTATTAGCCTTGTGAGCCTACCTCCTTTTTGGTCCCTGAATTTGATTGGTTCACGAAGGCTAGGCTGTGAAGTTATTTTCTAGATTGATTGCCACATATTGACCTTAGGTTGTTTGTATTTCTCTGCACCTGTCACTGTGATGATTTTCCGAGATGCTTAATAGGAACAGACTGTGATTTTTTTTTTTTTTTTGCACCCATGGCTTTCTGAGTCATGGGTGGCTGGCTTCTTTTGTCCTTCTGGATAGATTTCTCTAGGTACCAGGCATGCCATTCATCTACTTTTAATGAGGGAGTTGTCACTGTTGGATCACAGGGGATCCTTCAGCAGCATTTAGTTTACCCCAGTTTGGTTTACAGGTTGGGAAATTGAGCCCCCATGAGGTTGTGCTTTTCTTGCAGTAGTGCAGCTAGTTTGTGGTAGATCCAGGGTTTCAGGACTCCTGACTCCCTCCACTGCCCCAGGATTCCTGCAGGGGGAGGCCAGAGCTGTGGCTTGCTCTGGGCCTGCGGGACATTCCTCTCCTATTTAAAGAAAAAAGCAAATAGAAAAAAAGTCAGGAAGTTCTCATTGAAACTAATAAAAGTGTCTAAAGAGAATAAAAAAATCAGTTTGAGAACTTTGGTATGGAGGAAATAACCTGACATTAACTGTTTTAATTATAGTTGTTGCATTGGGCTTATCAGTGTGGGAAGAGGGAGCATTTGAGCCCTACAGGGAAGTGGGATATGGACAACAAGATGACCCTCTTCCTGAATATGCCTGCGCAGGCTGCAGCCTAGTGACTGCTTGTGTGATACCAATAGCTGTCATGGAGACGGGGCTGGACTCAGTAAGGCCCAGCAGTGTCACAGCTAGTGCTATGGAGGAATGCCCCATGAGGAGGCCTCTTAACTTCCTTGGCCTTCGCTTTCTAATATGTGGGTATAATAATACCTATTTTGCCCCTCTTGAGAAGAAAAATGTCACATGGTGGGAAGCAGTGTATTACTGTAGTTAAGAGCACAGACTCTCTCATGAGATCCAGACTCCCTAGGTTCAAATTCTGGTTCTTGCACTCACTGTTGTGACCATAGGCGGGTCACTTATCCTTTCTGTAGGATGGGTTTAATGAAATTAACTACTTCATAGGGTTGTTGGGAAGACTGAATTAGTCTGTGTAAAGGGCTTAGAACAATACCTGGTATTTAGTAAGTGCTATGTGTTAGCTGCTATTGTTATCACTAGTTTTTAAAAATATTATCATCTTAAGAGCTGAGATTTTTGTAAACATTCTCAAAGGGTTTCATCACTTGATAACAGTACTGGGCAAATAGAAGGCTCTTATGCAGTAATTGTTAATGGAGGAGCTGTTCTAACATCCAGCTTGTGCCTGGGCCCTGCTGTGAGAAGAAGCTGGTTTTAATGCCCCGGAAGGGCAGACCTAGAGCCTCTGATATTGCAGTTTATTCATAGAGTGGTACTCACAGAGGAAACTCAAAAGTGGAGACTTCTCAGTTTTGCTTTCAGGTATTTATACACGAACCATCCTAGGAGATGAAGATCTTAATAATCTTCCAGAAAAAGTTCATGGACTTCAATTTTGATTTTTATTGTTTGACAAGTTTTCTTTCTGTCTCGCCCTTCCACTTGTTATTAGTATTCTTGATAAGCATTTTGGTGATGAAAATGCCAACTCTAAAAGCTAAACAATCAAGGTACTGTAATTATCCAGCAAACGAGGCTTTGGGTGGCCCTCCTCCTCTTCTGGCTGAAATCAATGAAAGTTTCTACTATTGCTGTTTATTTCTGGGTAGTCTGCTTTTGGGAGGGATTAAGATGATGAAGTACCTTTTTATTAAAGGGACTAGGGTTCAAGAATTTGAGAATTATTGTTTTATTTATATATATAAAATTAACTTCTCATTTTTTTGCTTTAATCCCCCCTCCTCTACAATCTCTATTTATAGTCTACTCCCCATCTTTGTGTGAGCCCCTTAAAGTTAGAGATTATGTTTTATTCATTTCTCTATGAATTCCATTTCCCCTTTTTCCTCTGGATCCTAATGTAGTGTCTGGTACACACTAGGCTCTCAAATACAGTTTGTTGAATGAATATTATTGATGTTTCTGATTATTTCTTGAAGTGGCCTGTTTTGAAACTTCACCTGAGGCTTAAGTAATTCATTAATATCATGGTGACCTAGTATCTACCCAGGTCTTCCTAAATATTCATTGATGAATCCTTACATTGCTCATCTGAAGTATCCAAATCCCAAGATGCTCATGGCATATCATGGATAGTATAGCTTTAATTTTCTTAGTATCATTGGGAAATAGGGATGTAACAGCCAGAGCGATAGAGGCACAGAGAATTAAGAGGATCATTCCGGACCACAGAACAGTTATCATGGGAAGAGACTCTTGGGATGAGCTTCTGTACTTCTATGACTGCAGGAGCCAAAAGATAAAAAGATGATTAAAACTCTAAAGGGAAACCTAAATCAAGTTGGATATGGGAACGAATGTTGACCCAGATTGGATGCTGTTTCTCTGATGTCTGAGGGTTATGACTAGTGACTTATTTCTAACGTGTATTTGTTTTTGTTTTTAGCATTGCAATGTCGGGACGGCTATGAGCCCTGTGTAAATGAAGGAATATGTGTTACCTACCACAATGGTACAGGGTACTGCAAGTAAGTTTTTCTCTGTTTTTTTCCTTCTTTATGTATTTTACTTTTCCTCAATAGGAAATTGGACAAGATTTGGTAATACTGCTCTATTTTTAATACCTCTGTGAAATGTTACTGGTTCTCTAACTTTTCTGATGTAGTTTTTGTGGGGGGTGAGGATGTGGATGTCAGATAAATGGCTAATAAGAACTTACTGTCTTATCTTTTTCATCATGAAAAAGACTTTCAGTGAGTAGCTAGTTAAATATAGCTGAGTACATTCTTTTACATTTTCAGTTTAAGGCAAAGCCTCAGAATCGCTTCTCAACGTGTTAGCTGTGATCTTGTTTTAAAGTCAAACCAAATAGATGTTAACTTTAATTCTGCCTACTGTAAGTAAATACTAGTGAAATACTAAGTAAAGCCATGTGAAACTTTTATCTAATATAAAAAATCAATTCTGAAAGAGAGACTGTGAGAGAAGATGCAGACATGCTTGTAGGGATGGGGTGGGGAGCAGGGGCTGTGGCTGAACGTCATTATATAGGTTTAAAAGAATAAGGATGAGGAGTAGATAGGACTGGGGGTTAGACTAGTCCTCAGGAGCATTTCTTTTCTTTCTCTCTGATCAGCCTCTAGTGTAGCCATACTTTTTGTTTGAGGAAACCTGTGAGGTAATCTCATAAATTGCTTCTCTAGGTTGCCTATGGATAATTTTTTTCCCTCTTCAACCTCAATTGAAAATTTTTGATAGGAACATGTTTCCATTCTATTTCTTTAATGGAAAATAAGATTTGGCAATATAACATTTATCTTCTTTAACACTTTTATGGGATATATTTGTTCTTTGCTTTGGTAGAAGTATTTGCTTGCTAAGCATTTTTTTAAAAATTAATTAATTAATTAATTTATTTTGGGCTGCATTGGGTCTTCGTTGCTGTGCACAGGCTTTCTCTAGTTGCGGCGAGCGGGGGCTACTCTTCGTTGCGGTGTGGGGGCTCCTCTTGTGGAGCACAGGCTCTAGGCACGTGGGCTTCAGTAGTTGTAGCACGTGGGCTTCAGTAGTTGTAGCATGTAGGCTCAGTAGTTGTGGCTCGCGGGCTCTAGAGCGCAGGCTCAGTAGTTGTGGCGCACGGGCTCAGTTGCTCCGCGGAATGTGTGATCTTCCCGGACACAGGGCTCAAACCTGTGTCCCCTGCATTGGCAGGCAGATTCTTAACCACTGTGCCACCAGGGAAGCCCTTGATAAGCATTTGAAGTGAGTTTATCCAACATGGGTTTGTTTCTTTTCTGGATATTTAACTGAAAAACATAACTATGATAATGACATTTTTCCAATCAAGTCTATTCTGACAACAGGATCTAAGTTCTTTAATGTTATGAACAAGAATTTTCCAAGTCAGAAAAAATTTTCTTCACCAAAGTGAAAATATTTTAAGCTGTGATGACAGTAAAGCTTAACAATAGGTTGTTTGGATTGGAATAAATATAACACTGGAAGTGAAATTTTTTATGTAACTGATTATGGGCTGTTCACTTAGTTTTTCTAGCTGGGAAAAAAAATCCAACCAAAAACATGTGATGTAGTCTCCTCTAAGAATGGAAACACAACTGGAGATAATAAGGAAAGGAACTTGGTACCTTAGAATTGGCCACTGAAATCTTGTTAATCTCTTTGGCATCTGGTTTGGCATCTTAGTTACCTGCTTTATTCTATTATTTATCTCTCTCGTGGTAGTTAACCCATTATACTGTGATCATTTGTTGATGTGTTGGTTTCTCCCACTAGAGTGTGAAGTCCTGGTCTTGTGTGCTTTTGCACAGTTAATGCCTAGTACAGTGCCTGGTATGTAGCTAGCGCTCAACGATATGTTTCTTGAACCAAAGGTGCTCAGTAGATATCACTCACATGTCTTTAAATCTGTTTGTCTTAAATAAGTAGATACTGTCCTTTCCTCTGAGAATTTTGTTGGCTTCATGTAGCATTCAGGATGGTAGTACTACACAGAGAGGCAATTTAGTTCTATTTAGAGATAATTCAACTTGGTGACTTATGCAGGGAGAATTTCAAATACGTTCTAAGTGTTGACCTACATATTTGTGGTCTGACATGGGGAACGAGGGCTGTAGAGGAGACCAATCTCTGAGCACTTACCAGGAATGGACACTAAGGGACATTTCGGGGAGAAAACAGATTTGTGAGCTGTTAGTCTCAGACTCTGCAACCAAGGTGAGAGAGACAAAGTTGACCCTAGTTTTTGGAAGAAGCATTGCTAGGAAACAGGGAACTCACTTTGTGATTGACAAAAATGGAGCTGCCTGAATTCTGTCCCTGGATACTTGTTAATTATTGATGGGGTGGGTTGCTTATGGATATAGTTCTGGATTTAGTCCTGGACATCCCTCAGATGTCTTCCAACCCTGTTGTGAGGGAAACAAGCTTCTAGAGAAAAGGAGAGTAAGGGAATAAAATGGGCAAGGCCATCTTTTCGGGAGACCGATGTGAACAACAAACCTTGTAAAAAGAGAACGTTTCTCTACTTCAATAAAAGTAATGTTAGCATCTTCAGGAGTATCAGTGTCTACATAAGTGGACACAGGAAAAGCAAGAACAATATCAGGGAAGCCAAATCAGTCGTCCTACAGTGCCATGCCAGCCAACCTCCACAGAACGTTAAGAAAAATTTAAGTAAAAGTACCATTTATTTAGCAGACCTTTCAGTATATCTTCACCAGCTTTGCTTTTTTTCCCTGGGGAAAGAAGTTACTCCAGCTTGCTCAGTAAATACTGTTTTCACAAAATGGTAATAAATATTAGAACACTTAGAAGGTTTATAAAAATTACATCAGATATGCAGGACATATGATTGTCTTTTTATCCGTGAGATTGCTTAGTGGATTAGGAAAAGAAAGCTGAGGCCAAATTTTTTTTACTGGGGTGGGTGGGTAGGAGTTAATGGAAAATGTTTTAAAGTAGAAGGTATCTGACTGTCTCTTTAAAGAGCATAATGTTATTGATTCAGCTAAATTATAATGGTTGTTTATGAAAGTTATAGAAATCCTTGATAAGATCACATTGACAGATGAGGATAAGTACTTTTAAAGGTTAGTTTTGTACACAGCTCAACTGTTTTTTCTAACTGTTAAGAGTCTAAGTACTCTATCAGTCTGTGATTAGATTGGGAGCCAGACAAGGAGAAACGGTGTAATCTTGCATAAAACTCAATTATTGCTCCTAAATAGTTGTTGTCATATCTTAATAAAGCCCTCTCACTACAGAGAGGTAAGGCATTTCATTCTCTCGCTTGTCCTACTGGGAGGTGTAAATATATAATTAAATTTGGCTGTCATTAATCACTTTCAAGTTGTTTTCTCAGGCTTTCAAATATAAACCATTCCAAATCCCACTTTGATTAAAAATCGTGGGCAACTCAAGTTCACTAGAATGTTGGGGGTGGGTGAGGTTATGATTTGTAAAATTCACAAAATGTGTATTTTTAAGGACGCATTTATCATAGTTATTTAAAATCCTTGTTTGCCAGTTCTTTAACATCTGGGTTGTCTTTGGACATGTTTCCATAAACAGCTCTTTAACTCGACTGTGGGTACAGTTTCCCTTTACTTCATGTTTATGGTAGTTTTTATTGTTTTCTGGACATTGTGAGTGATGCATTTTAAACTTTATCTTCTACTAAAGAATGTTACTGGAAGATCACCTTGATGCTATTTGGGCTGTGCTATGGGGGGTCTGTTTTGCTCTTAGTCTGGTGGTGCGTCTTGGTCTAGACTTGGGCTTTAGATATAATCCTTACTCCCAAGGTATGACCCCTCAGTGGGTTCAGTGAAAAGCGTGAGGTTTTTACCATATTCTGGGGTGTATCCCAAGCCCCTCTAATTTGGTAGGATTTAAAGTAAAACCTCTGACTCCCTGGAACCATGCTCAGCTTTTCAGCCTTCCAGCTCTTGCTTTCCATTGTGTTCCTAAATATCATCTTGTTGTGGAGTTATATTACATATTTTCGGGCTACCTCCTCTGTGGTTCTGTTTTTTCCAGGATTTCTCCTCCTCAAATTTCAGCTACTTTGACAATTCTAGACACCTTTGACTCTTTAGCTCAGTAAGACTTGCATTCTCTGCTTGCTTTCTGTTTCTCTTGTGCTTCACGAACTGGGGAATACTCTTCAGGGAAAAAGGTGTATAAATGCATGTTTCATATACGTAGTTTGTTTTTTCCTTCGAGGCTCATATCCCTTGTAATTTCTGCCCGCTTTGATTGCTCTCTGGTACCTTTAATATTTTGTCTGGAGTTTATAATTATTATGAACGGGTGAGTTGATCTAAGTTACTCTGCCATTACTTTTAATGGTAAGAATTATAATCTTAAAGGAGTCTTTCAAAGTTTTCTACATACCACTTAGGAGGTAACTAGCACAATATTTGTTAAACAATGGAAAGTCAGCATGAGCTATATAGGCTCCTGTGCATAGGTGATTGCATTTGAGAATCTGTACTTTTTGCCAAAGTATCTAACTAGAAACTACATTTTTTTTTTTTTTTTTTTTTTTTTTTGCGGTACGCGGGCCTCTCACTGTTGTGGCCTCTCTCTCCCACTGCGGAGCACAGGCTCCGGACGCGCAGGCCCAACGGCCATGGCTCACGGGCCCAGCCGCTCCGCGGCATGTGGGATCCTCCCGGACAGGGGCATGAACCCGTGTCCCCTCATCGGCAGGCGGACTCTCAACCAGTGTGCCACCAGGGAGGTCCTTAAAGTAAATTATTATAAATAGAAAATGTTATAAAATATAACTGTGTCACATTTTACCTAAAATTTATCTATTAGGTATAAGAAACGTTAAACTTTAACAACTAACAATTTTCCTTGCCGGGATTAGAGAGTAGTGTTGGTGGTCCAGGCCTCCAAAAGCCATCCAAGAAAACTGGAGCCATCGCCTTCTTTGTCCTCTTGATAAGTTTCTGTATAGTTGCGAGAGAACAGAGATACTCAGAATCTTCCAGAGCCTTGCTTATAGTAGAGGATGCGTTATCAATGTTTGTGTTGTGGCCATACTGCCCTAGAAAGGCATTTTCAAAAGTCATGACTGACTCAGCATTTTCCCCTTTCACTCACCTTGTTGGTGAGTGCTGTTCAGGGGCAGTATCAGATCAAAGAAATGCACTGGGAAGAATATCAACTGTTAAACCACTTTCTCTTTTTCTGCTGAAACTGGTTCTGCCAGCAAGGTTCCTTCAGTTGAGGTGAATAATACTTTAAGGCAATAGTTCAAAAATCAAAATGAATGCAAAAATTATGATTAAAAATATCCAAATTTTTAAAAAAGATAAAATCAGTACTGCTGATTTTTTTTTTTTTTGTGCCACGCTCCTGTATGGTTCAGTCTGGCACTGGTGAGTGGATTAAGGCATCTGGAAGAGCCCTGCTTGGTGACATGGAGAGGACAGGTTTCTATGCCAGATAGACTTGAATTTGAGCCCTAAATCCTGTCAGTAATTGGATCTTTGGCAAGCTGAAGAATATTATGCTAGCTAATATTTATTAATCACTTATTACATACTAGGCTGTGTGCTCAGTTAAGCTCTTTACAGGTATTATTTTAGTCCTCATGTAAGGTAGAGAGTCTTGATATCCCTGTTTTACCAATGAGTGTATGGAAACTCAGAGAGGTTAAATAATTTGCCCAAGATCACGTAACTCTTAAGTATCTGACCTGAGATGTGCTCTTTGAAAATCTGCTTTTGCTCTGAGTCTCAGTTTGCTTATTAGTAAAATGGGACAAAATTACCTATTTTAAAGTGGTATTTCAAACAGGACCTTCTGAAAAGGAAGTGTGGAACATTAAAAAGTGTATAAAAGGTAGATTTTCAGATCAGGATTATGATTAAAACTCTATATATAGTTCCTGATTTTAAAGTAGAGACATAGGTAGGCCTGGGCAGCTCATAATACTACATAATACTAGTTCAATACTATTGAACTTGCTTGTAGCTACATGAGTGTACGTGGGCCAGGCTTGGCTAATGCTGCAATTCTGAGAAGTGGCCTTGCACTTGAAAGTTCAGTGCAATTAATGCAGATGAAATATAAGAAGAGAGCAGTGAAGGTGGGGGTAGAGGATATTGTGTACTAAAATGCTTTTTAGTAGAGAAAACTAAACTTAAAAACTTGAAACATCTCCCTTCTTTTTCCTAATGGAAGATGAGCAAGTCCAGGCAGATTTTATGCACCTGTGAAACTGAGACAGACAGGTTAAATTCTACAACTTCTGATAAACGGTGCTGCCAGCACAGAAGCCACAGGTTGTTAAACATAGTGCCTTATACTTGCATTGCGAGTTATAGATGTATAGATACATGTATGTCCTGTGAGGCTTTCCTTGTTTAGGACTTGGGGTCTGGACCCTTTAACAGTACTAAGCTATTCTTCTTATTAACACTTATGTCCTTGAAAGCTCCTTTAACAAATATGTTGTGTCCCTGAGGAATTTTTCATAAAAGAAGTCTTGATGAATAGCTTCTTATCAATATATAACAACAGAATTCTCATGTTCTTTTCAGCTGATTTTTATTCTTAGGTTGGAAGCTTTATAAACTTCAGTGTTAGGTAGAGAAGCAGGAGGAGGTGGTTCTTAGGCTCTGCCTGTATCCTTTTGCCTGTCTTGGGTCACTGCCAGTAAGTTAAAGCAACTAATTTTGGCCCGCAAACCTGGCATGAATAGATAGGAGTTTAGTGAGGCTTCTTTCAACACCATCCCCAGGTTAACCATAATCCTAAGTGAAGTTTCTTTCTCATTGTTCCATTGTGGCATGTCAGCACCATTAATTTCGTATAGTAATTCCTTTATCCCCTTTTTTCTTGTGACTAAGCAGGATGAGAAACATTTCTCTTTCTCGATTTGGAGTAATTAATTAAATCCTTCATTTAAAATTTGGCTATCTGTCTTTCATCAGGGCTAGCAAGATTGAATACAAAGGGGTTGAAGAAGTCAGAATGTGATAAAAATGTAATTATCTAAAAATTTCCAAGTGCTTTTTTCTCTGTTAAGCTAGCATAAATGTGTGGGCGTGATGGGGGTTTTCATTAAGTCCTCTTCTCAGCATCCTGTTGCTAGGAATTTTGTAGGTAGAAATGAAGTTTAGTGTTTCTTCCACCCCATCATGTGAGAGTGTGTGTGTGTGTGTGTGTGTGTGTGTGTGTTTTGTGTGTGTTTGTGTTATGTGAGTGTTTTGTTTTCATATTTGTCTTAGTTGTGTTTTATTTTACATCTCGATGTAAGGTAATTTACAATTTGTCTGGGGCTTCCCAAAGTTTTCTATGTCCTATTTATCCATCATCAATAATCTTCACTAGCACTTCATCCTCTGTGTCCAAAAATATATTACTGACTCTTATACTGGTGCCTTCAGCCTTCCCTTATTAATGCAGTTATCTTCTGTTTAAAATGTTCTTCTCCTAAACAGTCTCCTACTTGGACGTTTATGAAAAGGTCTTTATGAAAAGAAAGTGAAAGCAAAGACTAATAAAGGCATTATTTAAGTAACAGGTGGTATTACTCAGGAAACACATCCAAATGGAACATTATATCCATTTCTTTTCTTCATATAAGTATGAGGAGAAGGTAGGGGTTAATAAGAAAAGAGGCTGATTAGACCTTATGTAGAATAGTAGCATTTAGGGCACTTGAGTCTGTATAGATTCAGTAAATTTCCTGCAGTTACTATATGTATAGTCCTGAACTCTGAAAGTAAGACTCTGAGGCACTTTAGGATCCTCACTCTTTGTCTCAGTCTGCACAGACCAGGTGGCTTAACCAACAGACATTTATTTTCACAGTTCTGGAGGTTGGGAAGTCCAAGATCAAGGAGCTGGCTTACTTGGTTCCCTGTGAGGACCTGCTTTCTGCTTTGTAGATGGCCACCTTCTCACTATATCCTCACATGGTAGGGAAAGAAAGCTCTGGTCCCTTGTCTCCTTTTAAGGGCACTAATCCCATCATGAGGACCCCACCCTCATGATTTCATCTACCTAATTATTTCTCAAAGGCCTCAGCTCCAAATGTCATCACATTGGGGATGTTGGTTTCAACGTAAGAATTTTGAGAGGGCACACTCAGTCCATAGCACTCTTCAAAGGAAAGTTTAATATTCATCAAACTGCCGTTTATTGAGCTGACTACTATGATTGAGCACTGTGCTGGGTGTTGTGAACAGACATAAAGGCCGAGAGGAGGCCTGTGCTGTCTGACTTTCTTATTCACAAGTACCTGTACTGGGAGTGTCTGCTAATGAATGTTGTGTTTTTCCTGCGTAAGACATGGTGGCAGTCCTCTGATGTCTTGCCATCTTGTTGGGGAGATGAGGCATATATATGTGTGGGTGTGTATGTATATGTGTATGTGTGTGTATATATGTGATCGGAAGAGCGTCGTCCGTAC